>NC_134360.1:154977451-155327451 GCF_048569485.1 Anomaloglossus baeobatrachus | reverse complement strand
ATAACATGCTTTGTGCATGGCTTACGTAAGTACAAGAAATCTCATGCAATTACTCAGCAGGTACGATAGCGCCTTGTTAAGTTATTTTACTGACACTTGCAATACGTTAAGACTGCCGTTAAATAAGGGTTTTTTTTTACATTCTAAAGTTTACATTTATAGTTTACACTTATTATTTGCTGAGCTAAAATAGTGTTAACTAACTTCTGTGCATTATCACAATTATGGCAATACCAGATTTATGTAGGTTGTTTTGTTTTATTACCTTATGTTTATTTACATTTTATTATGTTTTTATGTTATCTAATAAAAGAAATAAAGTAAATAACACACATTTAAATATTAAACATTTTTCTAACTACCTTTATTTAGCAAAAAGGTATGCTTTATCTAGTGCACTCTGTCAGGATTTTAACCCCTTCAGCCCCGGGGCACTTTCTGTTTTTGCGTTTTTGTTTTTTGCTCCCCTTCTTCCGAGAGCCGTAACTTTTTTATTTTTCCATCAATCTTGCCATATGAGGGCTTGTTTTTTGCAGGACAAGCTGTACTTTTAAATGAAAGCATAAGTTTTACCATATAGTGTACTGGAAAACAGCAAAAAAATTCCAAATGCAGAAAAATTGCAAAACAAGTGTGATGGCACAATAGTTTTTGGGATGTTTTATTCACGGTGTTCACTATATGGTAAAACTGATGTGTGGGTATGATGCCTGAGGTCGGTGCGAGTTTGTAGACACCAAACATGTATAGGTTTACTAGTATCTAAGGGGTTAAAAAAAATTCACAAGTTTGTCCAATAAAAGTGGCGCACGTTTTGCGCCATTTTCCGAAACACGTAGCGTTCTTATTTTTTGGGATCTATGGCTCAGTGATGGCTTATTTTTGCGTCTCGAGCTGACGTTTCTAATGGTACCATTTTTGCGCAGATGCTACGTTTTGATCGCCTGTTATTGCATTTTGCGTAAAACTTGTGGCGACCAAAAAACGTAATTTTGGTGTTTGGAATTTTCTTGCCACTACGCCGTTTACCAATCAGATTAATTGATTTTATATTTTGATAGATCGGGCATTTCTGAACGCGGCGATACCAAATATGTGTATATTTATTTATCTTTTAACCCTTTAATTTTCAATGGGGGGGAAAGGGGGGTAATTTGAACTTTTAGGTTTTTTGTTTTTTTTTATTTTTTAAAACTTTTTTTTTTACTTTTTTTTATTTTACTAGTCCCCTTAGGGGGCTATAGCGATCAGCAATCCGATCACGATTATCTATCTGCTGATCACAGCTATACAGCTGTAAACAGCAGATACAGTCACTTTCTTTTTCCCTCTGCTCTCGTGCGAGGGAAAATGAAAGTGAAACATCATAGCTGCAAGCGTCATCACATGACCCTGTGCTACGATGGCAACCACCGATAGTCACGTGATCACGCACGTGACTTCCGGTGGGGGCGGCGGTAAGTAAAAAACATGGCCGCGCGCATTTAGATCTTGCTGCCAGACTTTGGCAGCAAGATTTAAGGCGTTAATGGCTGCGGGTGGAAGCGATTCCACCCGCGGCTAGCAGGCACACATGTCAGCTGTTGAAAACAGCTGATATGTGTGCCGACCGCCGCCGCCTGCCCGCGGCAGGGGGCGGGGCTTAACGGGACACGCTCCATGATGGATATATCCGTCCATGGTCGTGAAGGGGTTAAAGATGGCAACTGCCATCAATCACAACCCATCCTAGATTTCAAGGAACATATAGTAGGACAGGCTGAGTTAAGAACATCTGCTCCAGACAGACATCAGCTTTGAGCAGTATCCTGTCACTCATTGTGAATTCACATTTCTGTGTTCAGTCAACCATACAGGACCCTAAGCTAAGTGGACTAAATGAGAATATAAACACCGTTGTTTAACTGAGATGAACATCCATCTCAGTCACCCTGACAATTTTAGTGTGTCTATTTCATTATTCAGATAGCCCATTCTACTGCACGTCCTCTGAAATCTAGGATCACTGCACAATTATATAGATGGCAGTTGCCATCTTTGATATCCTTATTCCTGACAGCGTGCAATAGATAAAGTGTGCCTTTGTTTATTGAATAACGCTATGTAGAAAATACTTAATATTTAAATGTGTATTATATATTATATTCAATATATTTTATTACATTTCTAAGAGAGTGCCTTTAAGTTAAAGTGGTGCTTGAAAGTTTGTATACCTTTCAGAATGTTTCAGAATTTCTGCATAAATTTAACCTAAAATGTCTTAGATTTTCACACTAATAAAAAGAACAAAATCAAACATATTAATCAATATAGATTTTGTATCTTTTTTAAATCATGAAAATTATTCAATATCACATCACTGTGAGTGGTAAAATATATGAACATTTGCTTTCAGTATATTTTATAAACCTTTGTGCAGCAATAACTGCATTTATATTTTTCTTTTAAATATTGCTTATTCCTGCATATTGGCATGGAAGAATTTTATCCCATTCCTTCCTACAAAGAAAGCTTCAACTCCTATGTTGGTAGTTTTTATCCAATGAATTGATCGCTTCAGGTCCTTCCACAAAATTTCTATAGGATTAAGGTTAGGAATTTGACTTTGCCGATTGCAAACGTTAACCTTATTCTTCTTATTAATTATTCTAATTAGAATTAATTGTTCCATTAATTATGGCAAGCTGTCCTGGCCTAGATTCAGCAAAACAGGCCCACAAATCATGCTACTAACATAACCATTTTTACAGATGGTGTGACTTTTTAATGTTTTATTACAGTGTTTTCCTTTCTACAAACATAACGCTTCTAAATTAAACCAATACACTTTATTTTGGTCTTATCCATGCACAAAATATTGTTCTTTTTTATTATTATTATTATTATTATTATTATTATATCTACTACATATGGGGATAGTATCTTGGAGATGGGAATACCACCTTTAAAGTAACATCAGTGGTTAAATGGCCACTAACTCAAAATCAAGGAGCACTATGTAAGCAATTTTTAAAATTGTCTCTTGAAATATGAAAGCTGTGTGATTTTGAGTTAGTGGCCATTTAACCACTGATGTTACTTTAAAGGTGGTATTCCCATCTCCAAGATACTATCCCCATATGTAGTAGATATAATAATAAAAAAGAAATATAGTTCTCCCGATGTAGCTATGTCACTTACCTCATGTGCAGGGTATTGCAGCTCAGGTATCCATGGTTACGTCCACTCATATAGTGACAGGTAGTTGCTAGTGGTCATAGCCATTGATACTTAAGTTGCAATGCCCTGCACATGAGGTAAGAAAGTAATGGGAGAGGATCTGTGAGATGGGAATAACTTTTTGACTACAGGCCTTTACTTTTGAACTATTCTTTTTGAATAACACTGTATTTCTATTGTACTGGTAGTTATGAATGTGTTGATATTAGATATATGTTTTTTTTAACTTTTATCTGACAATGCCCTACTTAATGTCTTTAGCACAGTCTAGTAGGCTTTGATCAATAGCAGTCCTGGAGGCCATTATTAGGTCTAGCCGTAGCAACCATCAGTACTTTTCAGTTGTGCAGAGTGAAGCCAATGGAGCGCCAGATGGAGCAATCTCCATCTGTCACATTCCTTAAATGTAAGGATTTACTTGAGGTTCGGAAAACACTGACACTTTTTAAATGTATATAGACTTAGATCTTAGCTAGTTTATTATCACTGAATTTGCTCAAATAATCATGTCATTTTAATGAGCAGATAACCATTTTGTCTATTAAACTATGTTTTCTTCCAATTTTAAGTACCTGCAACTCCACAGATTGCAACATCAAATGGCATATCCAGCAGTGAAATCACAGTGGGGTGGTCATCTCAAATTGGTGTGGATTACTTCTTTCTGACGGTGGCACTTGGTACTGATTCTATTAACCAGACATTCGGAGCCTTGAACTGCAGCATTGCTGGACTTCAGCCGTCGTCCCTCTATAGCCTCACATTATACGCTTTTAATTCTGCTGGGCCCAGTGCAGCAAGCAAACGTATCACCGTTCTTACATGTAAGTGTCTTTGTATTCGAATCCAATTTTTTTTTTCCTTTTAATCAATCTTTATATTGTTTGTATGACTTGTTAATATTTTTTCTATTCCTCTCATATGATCTGGGCTAAAAAAAAAATTCAAATTAATTTTTTCTTACTAGATGGGGGGTGCACATTTAGGAATATTGTTGACTTGTAATCTAAAGCATAATTAGTATATATAGAAATTATCCGAATAGAAAATGGTAAGGTTGGGGTCATATGGGCGTGTATTTTCTCATCCGAGGGAATCAGCATGATTATGCTAATGACACTCTCCTCAAACGCTGATCAGAGATTGAGCTGAGTGTCATTCATTGTGGTCCGATTCTTTTACATGAGAGATCTGGAGCACTGGGGAGAAGAAGATGGAGAATGTAATAACTCCATCTTTTCCATTGTCTCTTTCTACGTATATTGGACTGCACTTAGATGTCATCCAAGAGAAGTCCAATGATTTCCATGCACCCATACAATCCTTTAGTTATCTTTGACTGATCCAGAGTTATAAAATAAAAAAGAAAACAACTTTCAGCTTACTGTGCTACTGTCATGAATGAAAGCCCATAGTCGTGCATGGAAAGCTCCAGAGTGACACTCCCAGGATAAATGCAAGATGTGAGGGTTAACTGTTAGGATACAAATCCATTTATTGAAAAAATAGCATTAAAAACTAGAAAAAGCCATTAAAAGTAGAAGACGACATGTAACCTTATGCGTTTCGGACCCAAACTGGTCCTTATTCATAGATGAAACAATAAGTGTATGGCTAACCTATTAATACCAAGGCAATACTAAAAATCAAGAAAAGAGAAAAACGCCCAAAATTGGGATGCACCTAGATAATTAGTATACTTCATAACATATGGAATACAAGAAAAAAATAGTTGACATGATTCACAAAAAAAACCAAATATAACCAAATAAATACTTTGCACATTTTAAAAATGTATATTAGATCATTGCAGTAGTTGAGACCATTAGGAATACATGCATTGAGTGTCAGGATCCATTGGGCTTCCCTGGAGAACAGGAGTATTCTCCAATCTTCACCGCATAGTGGTTTATTAACATTTTCTATGACTGAAACTGACGCGCCCACGGGGCCTCAGAGCTACTCGTCACTGGGCCAGTAGTATTTCTGTGCTGTGTGCTGTGACTGGTCTGACCCAGCTCCGTGGCCCCTTCAGTGTCAATAAAAAGGGTGCAAGGTGACCTATATGGAGGCTAATGGGGGTTTACTTTGCAGCACCACCCATGGTATGCAGCCAATGATCAGCCACCGCTGCGAGATGTTGCTCTCCTCTGGGGATGGTCACGCAGCTCAAATGGGTCAGCTCCCCACAGGTGAAGCTCGGCCCCAGGGAGGACGATGGTGGGGGGTAGCGGCCATTGGCGCTGGAGCACGGGGCGATGGCATCGGCAATGACGGTGAAGTGGCCGTGGGTAAGACCGCGGCTGAGTTCCCATAATCTGCGCCAACAAAATCCCCACGCTCAGATTTAATGCAAGGGTACATTTCTTTATTGGTAAACATCTCAATGACACACGCAGCTGGCTTAGCAGCACACATAACCGAAGTTTGCTATCCGGGTCTCTAACTTCGGACACACGGCACAGAAACACAAAAAAAACAGCAATGATAAACAAGAACTCTGTCCCTGACTTGCCCTATAGGTTATATTACCAGTCCAAAACACAAGGAGGGAGGGCTCCCACGTAGCAGGCCTGGACTCCGGGTAAACAGCGGCGACTCCAAGGGAGAGAGATGGGAAGATCTTCAGCCCTCTCACCAAAGGACTAGCTTACAGTCTCTTGGTATGGAGGAAGGAGACGGTCCGGAGGTCCCTTGAGTCTAGTATCACATCTGCAGCAGTTCTGGCAATCCCTCACACCTCAGCAATGAGGGCAGTCCGAGGCAGGTCTGTTCAGGTCCAACTACAGAAGCTCAGTGACCTTCTTTCCCGCACTTTTTCTGTACAACCACTCCCTGTGGGAGAGGATCAGGTTTTACAGCGTTCGCTTCTCGAGCAATTTCAGCACTTGTCCACAAGGTGGCAGCACCATCCTGTGTAATGTCAGTCTCCATGTCCTTTTCAATCACAAAACAGTCAGAGCTGCTCGCCTCGTTACAACGGGACAACTCCAGATCTGTGGGAAAAGTTATTTTACTCACTGTGTCAGGTCATCACCCTTGCAGTGCCGGTTTCCGCCGTGACGGGGCCCAGCCAATCCCGGATGATTGAGAGGCCACCACCGGTGTTATGAAGCTGTGAGACCCTCCTTCCTTGTGTTTGTAGTGAATCCTCATGGCGTGAAGCTACTTGGAGACCCCAGTGTCATGGGGTTTAGTTCCCGTCTCGTTCGCAGGCAGCGCAAATCAGATGTGGAGCCGACCATGGTCTTGACTCCTAACTCTATGGTCTACTGTGCCCCGGGATCTTTGTGGTGGGCAATGGGACAGGAAATCCCCCTTCCCTGCATATTTTGATGGCACAACGTGGATTATACGCCACCCTAAGGGTCTGCACCCTGACTGCGCCGGTCCCGAAGGGGCTGTTAGGCTCTCCTGTCGGCTACTGTGTTTCTCCTCTGTCTCACCAGCTCCCCCGGTCGTCTCCTGCTTATTCCAGTCTGCCCTGTCCTATCTGAAGGAGCTCTTAAGCACACCCTTCAGCAATCGTGGTCCTGTGAGTCCCTGATGTTCTGGCACTCTCTGTCGGTCCCGGGAGAGCTCTTAAGCACTCCTCCCGGTCGATCCCTCTGAGGGGAGCTATGCAGCACACCCCTCAGTGACCCTACTTCTTCTGTGTCTCAGACTATTCTGAAGTAAAAACTGTGTGTTCTCTCACTTCCTCTGTGCTGCCCCCACCTTTCTGATGACTCACTAGTGGCTGGGAAAAACCCATTGATATTGGTGACCACCTTTAGCCCAGTTCCAGTGTCTGGCTGCTAAGCTGGGAAAGTACCAAAACTGTGCATGTGTTGTGTAAGTGAAAACCAGTGGTTAACATCTTCCTTACCCGGGATGAGTATTGCGCCTTAAGTGAGATGCAATACCCTGTGGCGACTGAGCCTCAGGGGCGCCACATAACGATCAAGGATGACAGGTTGGTCTGGGTGATGGTTAAAAAAATATTTAGAAAGGCCAGACAAGGAGCAGCTTAATTTGACAGAATTTTTGATGGGCAAACCCGGAGATATCCGGGATCGGCAGGTCGAACTGGATTTGTTTTAAAAAAATGGTTCGGGTACAGAATTGATCCTGGATATTTGGCTGGATATGGATCCCAATATAACATTATGGGAACTCGAATCAGGCGCTTTAAAATAGTGGTAGAAGTAATAGGATGATTAAAGCAAGCGCATTATATTTACCAGTCTCATTAACCTCATGCATATTCCCTGCTTCACCCGCCCACTGGCAGTCCGGGCTTCTATAATTGCAACCAATCACAGACACTGTGTATGTCCCTATCATTGCATAAAATAAACAAATAAAAAAATTGGCTTAAGTTCCCCCATATTATGATGCCCAGCAGAGATAAAGCATATGGCCGCACAGAATAGATGAACGCCCTCGCTATGTTCCTGGTTGTCTATTTTGTATGTGTTCCAAAAGGTCTGTAAAGACTTCTTAAAGTCCTCTGACTGATAAAGATAAGATGGGAATCTCCATTTCCGCTCTCTAACTACCGCCCCACCCAAACTGGATTTGAATGTGACTGGTGCATGGTCTGATAGATAAATGTCTAGGATGTTCGAGGACATAAGTGAGGGTAACACTGATGAATTCACCAGCCAATAATCTAATCTTGCATGAGAATTATGAACATGAGAGTAGTGTGAATAGTCTTTATCAATTGGATGCTGTAACCGCCAGACGTCAACCAAGCCCAGATGGTCCATTAATAATTTTAAACCTCCCTTATGTGGGGCCAGATGTGGTTTTTGAGGGTTCGATCTGTCCAGGACTGGGTCATAAGCCTCGTTAAAATCACCTCCCACTATCAGATTAGAAGTGTTCCACCCTGATATGTTTTCCAGGAGTTCGGAGTCAAATCTTGAGTCAGGAGTGTTAGGTGCATATATGTTAGCTAAGCCATAAACCGTACCTTCAATGTTAATTTTGACCAAGAGAACTCTCCCAGAAGGGTCCTCCATCACATCTAATACCTCATGATTGATGTTCTTATTGATGAGAATGGCGACCCCTCTCTGTCTTTTGGTAAAGGATGCCTCAGCACACATGATGTACTTCCTACTCAGAAGAGAAGGGTGCTTACCTTTTAGCCAGTGTGTCTCCTGCAAAAATATGATGTGAAAATTTGAGCGATTCAGATAGTTAAGAACTATTCTCTTTTTAACTGGTGAATTGAGCCCGTTCACATTCCACGAACACCATATCAGCTCCTGCAACATGGACACTCCTAAGTTTGAAGCCTAATCTTGTTTCATTTGAGGTGCTCCACCCATCCCAGCCAGTGAGTAGAGACCCCCACAAAAGGGCACCTTTGGAGATACACACGCAGAGGTTCCTTCCACCCTCCCCCATCAACACCCCATTAACCCCCCCAATCCCAACAGCAAGGCTTCCTGCTTTCAATATAAACATACCAATGAATAACCGCAAAATTTCAAACATTATGTCAAACAAATCGTGCTTCAAGTCACCATGTCAAGTATCATTGTTAGATGGTGAAGGTGATGCTCCTGAGTTTAGGTGGTTCAGGGCCTTCTCCGGATCCCCGAACTCCCAATTTTTCCCCTCCACTGTGAAGCGAAGGGTCGCTGGATATTGTAGGCTGAATCGAATGTCTCTTTCCACTAATAGTCGGCACACCGGGCTGAATGCTTTACGTTTTGCTGCCACCATTGCTGAATAGTCTTGAAAAATTAAGAGATTGTTGTTGTATGAAAGACCCTTCTCATTCCGGAAAGCCGCCCAAATTTTTTGTTTGTCTTGAAAGTCCAGCACTCTAAAGATGACCGGACGGGGTCTGGAACTTCCATCCCTGCGAGGGGGACCAATTCTGTGTGCTCTTTCGATGGCTATCGATCCTAATATTGTTTTCACTTTTAGGGCCTTAGGTAGCCATTCTGCGGTAAATTTTTGTAAGTCTTTTGGGTGTACCGACTTGGGGAGACCTACCAGCTGGAGGTTGTTCCGCCTCGACCTATTCTCCAGATCATCCATCTTTTCCAACAGAGAGGCTATATCTTTCTCCTTGGCTTCCAGCTTCCCGGCGAGGTCCTGTAAAGAGTCTTCTAGGTCCGAAACTCTCTGTTCCACCTCCGTCAGCCTGGTTCCTTATGTGTTAATCTGGGTAACAATAAGGTCCAGAGAGGATTCGAATGCTGCCAGCCTACTATCAATGACCGGCATCAGAAAGTCCATTATGGCTTTGGCAGTGGATTGGGAATGGGATGCAGGCATGTTGGCCTCTGCTGCAGCCTTTGCCAGAGAGGGCGACTCCTGACTCTGAGTCCTCCCTCCTTTTTTAGTTGGCGTAGGAATATTTTTACCTACAAATTTGTCCATGTTGTGTGGAGCTCCAGGCAGCTTCTTTGCAGAAATGGGTGACTGCACTTTACAATGTTTTTACATGTGTATAGGAAGGATAGTTAGTATGTTGAGCCCTGGTCTCGGATGTCAGTCAGGCTGCAGAGCTATGAGAAGTTCTTTCTCCAAGGGGATTCTAGCAAGAGTACAAGCTTCCCTGCACTTTTACTCCCCTCCTCCCTTTGTAATACTATTGTATGTACTGAGGATTTCGATTGCGTTAGGGCAATGACAACCAGAGACGAGTTCTTGGTGCAAAAGACGTTTTATAATATGTAACCGCAATATGTGCACAGAACAGAATATATACAATAATATGTAACCACAATATGTAAACAGAACAAAATATACACAGTAATATGTAACCGCAATATGTACACAGAACAGTATATACACAGTGGAACATAAACACAGTAAATACCTGCTGGGTTCAGAGCAAAGGGGAATTCCCGGGGCCGCGCACTGGACTCCCCCAGGGAGACCACAAGAAGCGAACCCCTATACAGGGGCTGTCCGGCAATCACACCAGAAGGCCCAAATGTACAGCAGCCGGGACACAAAAGGGCAACAGATATAGTCCACAAAATGTCTGTACGTGATGTGAGTCCTAGGGTGGATATGAACGGAAGGGACCGGGCAGAATTGCCGACCAGAGACGGCAGACAGAGTCCGAGCACAGTTGGATGAGAGGTGAAGTCCAGAGCTGGTGTCAGGTGTTTCAACCGGATCCAAACAGCAATCAGGAGATGAGAGCAGCAGGGCAGGAGTACACAGGAAGCAGTATACTCAGGCAACTAGACTAAGCTTAGGGGCTGGCTTTTAAACATATGAACAGGAAGTAGGGCAACAGAACAGAAAACTCCATGTTAACAAAGGGCAAGATCCTTCAAAAGAAAACTGGAAATCCCGGAACTCTGACACCCTTAATCTTAATAACTTCTTTTATTTTTAATAGGGGTTAAAGTTCTTTGGTACTGGGGTCTGTGGACTCTGAAGATGACCCTTTGTAGCCCAGCTATTCTGGATAGAGGTTGATTGCTGGAGCTGTGGTTCAGAGCTGGTTTATATGCTTGAATACAGCTTAGATTAGACTTCAGGGTATCCGCCCCCAGTTCTCTCAGGCAGCTCTGCCCCCACAGCCACTCCTCCTGTCAGCTTCCTCCAGCCCCTCTGCTCTCTCCTGCAACTCACAGACTTTCACTGCTGTCTTTTACGGCAGGGAGGGGAAAGGGGTGGGGTGTGTGTGAGACTTCACGGAAAACTATAGCTGCCGCTGGAAGCACTTCCTGTCCCCTTCCCTGTCGCCTCCTGTGATTCTCCTTCTGGACGTTAGTGCCCGGTTTTTCTCCCCTCTCTTACCAGATCCCAGGTGCTTTCCGTTTGCAGTGGCACAGCTGCAGGGGGAGCAATGAGGATGGGCAACGTTCCTCTATGCAGCACAGCCCACAGCCTGCAGTCTGGTACCTGGTATCAAAGCACTTGTGACGCCCTGGGCAAGCCAGGGGTCACAGGTCACAACACAACACGCACCCCACATTCCCTGCAGGTACACCAAAGTCAAAACTAAAATCCTTGTTGCCTTCCTCCAGGGGCTGGTGTCCACACCAGGGAGGTGGGCCAGGCGGTTGGCTCCGCCCACTGAGGAGTTCACAGCCCTGGAGGCGGGAAAACCAGGCAGATTAGTTTGAGAGTTGAAAGTGTGAGGAGTAAACAGTGAAGTGGAAGGAGGAAAAGTAGAGAAAGTGAAGAAAGTGACAGCAAGAAGCCTGAAGTTGGTCCGGGTGTGTGCCCCGGACTGAGACAGCAAGGTTGGCAGACGGCGGTGACCGTCTGCAGGAGAGATTGCTCGGAGGTTGCCGAAAGGACCGTGGACGGGTGGTGACCCGGCGGTACCGGAGCGGTATACAAAGAACAGTCAGCACCAGGGCAGGGGCCTTTCGGATCCCGGCAAGGCTAGGAGTCGCCATAATTTGCCAAATCCGTCAGTGAAGGGGACCACTGGGTCTCCCAACAACCAAGTCCCGTTTGAAGGCAACAGTCCGACCGTTAAGGGGAGACACTGCCACCGCCAAGGCACAAGTTTCCCAGGGCCAGCGCCTGCGGGCAAGAGAGGGGCTCCTCCGGCTCATATCCAAGCTGGAGAGCGGGTTACCGGTGGGAATCCATCGCTACCAACAGACTACACATAGGTGCAGGGAAGAGACCGTCACCGTCAACTGCAGGGAACATCAGCACCGTAACCGCCCGAGGGACCCGTCCAACCAGCCGTTTGTTTACCGAGAACTGTGTCGTGTTTACTGGCTGAGTGAGTACCTCCTTGCTGTGCGGCACAGCGCTGCCCCTGCGCCCCTGCACCTCCACAGGCCCCATAACCCGCCTGTCCACCATCCCAACCCCATCACTGGGCCCCGGGACCACCAATCCCCTACCCACGGAGGGGCAATTCAACAACTGGCTGCTCCATACCACCACTCCCGGGATCCCCAGCCAGAGCAGCGGTGGTGTCCACACAATCACCACAACCGTGGGTGGCGTCACGGACAATAAACAATCCCCACAACCAAACCCCTTTCATTCACGAGCGAGGAGTGCCGCTAGAGTACCCGGGATCCGGCCCATCGCTCGAGCCACCGAGCAGCAGCAGCAGGCCGCAGCAGCAGCGGCAGCCGGACCCGAGCAGTGGGAGAGCGCGGCGTCCCCTCCTCCGCCCGCGACAACTTGGCGTCACTAACAGGATCTTACCGCTCTGCCGTCTGGTAGAGGTGCGCCTTGTTACCGCCGGAGGTGTCCGGCCAGAAAATTTCAGAAGTCGCCATCTTTGGCGCGAAGAGTTCCCGCTCGAGTGTCTTCTCGAGTAGCAGAGGCGCGAAGGCCAAAACCCCGCCCCGATAGAGGAGGGGCCGGAAAGAAGCTAAGGGGGACGGAGCCGCTGGAGGAGCGGCGGTCGCAGCCGCGGTGGCACCCGTGGATGGAAATGGGCCTGCCCAGGTCCCGGTCGCGCTGGCGGGAGGTGCCGCGGTCCCCGCTCTCGCTCAGGTGATGCCGTTCTCCTTGCCTTATGCGCCCGGAGCTACCTGGCTACCGCAGTATGACGGGAAACCTGATGCTTTACAGGTCTTCCGGAAAAAGCTTAATCCGCTTTTGGAATTGTACCCCCTGACTGATAAGCAACGTGCAGCAGTAGTGCTGGGCCAGGTAACCGGCGCGGCTGAGCAGGAAGTGGAGACCTGGGCCGAGGGGGACCGGCTCTCTGTAGCCACCATATTCGAGAAGTTACAGACTGCCTTTGAGACCCGTACTGAAGCTGAGCTGAGGATGCAGTTTTACCAGTGCCGGCAACGGCCTGGGGATAGCATTCGGGACTACGCTTTACGCCTGCAAACCGCTCTTCGCACCCTAAAGCGGGTAGACACTATCAATGAGGCGGATAGCAACAAGATGGTAGTAGAGCAGTTCGTGCAGGGGATGAAGTCCTCTGAGGATCGCAAGTAACTCCGGCTGTGGGCCCTGGAACACCCTGATGTGGACTTTGCTGTATTAAAGGAACGGGCCATTAAAGCACTGCAACCCCCAGCTTCGGAAATCTCGGAGCCAGCCTCGTGGCCCATTGAGACAGCCCCCGTCGTGGTGACCCCTGCTCCACCAGCCTCTTCAAGACCTGCAGCTTCCAGCAGCACAATGGAGGAACTAGCAGCCCAGGTCTGCCGCATGGACGGAGACCTCGCCAAGATTTTCGCTGCACTCCAACCTTTGACCAGATCCCAGCCTCCACCCAGGATACAGCTAGCCGACAGCCCTGAGGATGTTCCCTGGATGCAGCGGAGGAGTGCTAACAACTCACGGAACAGGCCTTCAACCTGCTACAAGTGCAACAAGCCTGGCCATTACTTCCGACAGTGCCCGTTAAACGAGCAACCCCTGGGGCCACAGGCCAATCCTCAGGAGTAGAACCCCGTGGCCCTCCAGACTGGCGGGACCGGTATATCGGTGCCCGTCCCATCATTCCCGTGGCTGTGCACGGCATACCGGTGATGGCTCTCTTGGACACTGGATCACAGGTAACCACCATACCATATACATTATACCAGCGGTATTGGGGGACAGACGAGCTGGCGCCCCCGGACACTAGTATAACGCTGATTGCTGCTGATGGACTCCCATTGACCCAAGTGGGGTATAAACAAGTGGCTATGACCGTGGGGCGAGCTGAACTGCAACACCAGGGTATGATTGTAATCATGAATGAACCCAGCGACCATAACCCGAAGATCGTGCTAGGAACCAATGTGATGGAGCACTGTATGGGTGATGTGTTGGCCTTACTGCAGCAGCTGGCCGCCACGGCGGCGGGGAGCCGACAGAGAGCTGTGCAGCGTGAGATCCGAGCCTTGATGTACCGCCAGCATGTAAACTCAACAGGAGGAGAGATTGGTGGAGTGAGAGTGATGGATGTTGCTCCGTTGATTGTACCCCCTAGGAGTGAGATGATGATTTGGTGTAGAGCAGCAGTAGGGCCCCAGGGACGTGACTACCCTGCCATGATAGAGCCCATGCCCTCCGAACACTGGCCCACCGTAATGGCCGCCCAAGGGGTGGTAGATGTAAGGAAGAGGAGAGTGCCCATGAGGGTGCAGAACTGTGGGGAGGAAGAAGTCAGGCTTCCCCGGTATGCCACCCTTGCCAAGCTGCTCACCCTAGACCCCCACACGATCCATGAGGCAGCTCCCCCAGTCTCCCCACCTACTACCAGCACTCACCCGCCCCAAGGAGAGTCAAATGAGTGGCACCAACAGCTACACGTGGGCACTGACGATACCCCTACACATCACAAAGAAGGGGTGTACAGGGTGGTGCAGGAGTATGAGCAAGTTTTCAGCAAACATCCATTAGACTTTGGGCAGATTAAAGGGGTCCAACACCACATCCCCACCGGTGAGCACCCCCCTATCAAAGAGAGGTACAGGCCTATTCCCCCTGCGCATTACCAATGCGCCAAAGATATGTTGAGGAACATGAAGGAGAGTTTTGCTATATTTTTAACACTAAGGTTCAGATACGGCTTTAAAGAAGGCAAATAAGTAATTTTATTATAAAGGTTAATATGAAATACAAACTTAAAGGAAAAGTATGATATTGCGTACACTTTTGTATATTAAACATACAAAGGTTAAGTACAGTTAAATATACTTACATCACCAAGGAGCTTTGGCATCATCTGTCTGGAGGTCAGAGAAGCATGACAAAGACAGAGGACTCCTGGACATCACTGCCCGGACGTCTCACGGAGGCAGGAAACACGAGCTTCTGTCTGTGCTATACTTCAGCTGATCTTAAAAAGGCTTGAACAATATTACAAGCCTTAAAGTTAATGTGTTGTAGTCTTATTGATCCATGCCCTTTGATGGCCAGTCATTGGGCATAGATGAATTAGAGATACACCACACATCAGACAATGGGGTAATAAACCCACAGCATTCAAGTCTCCCAAGAATACACATCAGGTATTTGAGCTAGGTAAATGGATATATTGTTTGTCTGTATATTCAAGACAAACACACAGAAATCCTTAAGTATATACAAGATTTTGTAACCATGTACACTTTGTCTGTCTGATTAATCAATGTTATAGTATAACATAATTTATAAACTCAAAAATAGCCATTTTTATATTTGCAATACATTCCACCCTTGGCTATTTTGAGCCATACATTATTTACACAATGTCCCATACCCTAACGGCATAGTTTTAGCGGATGATACAACAACACAAAGCAATGCATGCACAATAGCAAAAATTACTCCTAATATATATAATGCATATATCCAAAAATCAGGTAACTAAGAAAATACATATTCCCATCATCTACCATTATCTTGTGTAATGTAATTAATCTAGTATAAATCCATCTCTACTTGTGATAAATATAGCCACCAAACAAGAGAATCGTCCTATTGCTTTAGCTGCATATGCTGCTACAGTGAGGGTTCCTACAATTATTATAGATAATCCTTGTATCTATGATTTCGTTAACAATTTTACATTTTTTGTATATAATGAAACAGTCATTATATTGTTAATCTCATATTATTTCCTGCCCTCATACGTTTGCATTTTTTATTTGTATGAGAGACACAAATAATAGCAATCTGTTTATGCCCTGTCTTATTCTGTATTTTTAATTGTTGACATCTGCCTATTTTGCTTTAACAAGTCCTCTGATAGATCAGCTCATGTAACCCTTTGAGTCCTTAGGGCAATCATCTCTTCTGTTAGAGAATGTTGCCCAGTGCAGTTCATATAGGCACAATACAGATTGGAGATGAAGTTTTGGGTCACATCTTCTTCTTCTAGGTCTTCATTTATGTAAAGGGGTCAGTAGCGCCTCGATACAAGTTTCTCATATATTGTCATCACTGGTAGTCTTTGTTATACAAAAATGGCTCGTATTCATCAGCTGAGCCAGGTAAACCCATAGATTCTGTTTGGTTTTCAATAAGGCCACATTTTCCATGGTTGGTCTCTCTGTTTTCGGTCTGAAGGTTGCTTGGCTTCTGACGGAAGTAGATCCATGCCCATGGTGGCGCCAATGATGCAACATTTCCAGAGTTTGATCTAAAGGGACAAAAATACACATATTACTCATCTGTCAGTTGGGATGTATTCCCACTTTTCTTGTTTCATAACTGTCAGCACATTGTCTGCTCCTCGAGCAATGACTTCAGCAGGTTCTGGAATACCTTTGTCAATCAATTGTTTCACCCAAATGTTTGCACAATCACTGATAGGATGTGAAGATCCAAATCATTTATCTTCTCTGCAGAACTGAAGGAGCCCTCCCTCTGACTATCTACATTTTAGAAATAGACAGTACCATCAACTGATTAACATGTCACTGTCTCCACTATTCATTAGAATTACCTTAATTAATAATCCTGATCTATCCCTTCTCTTATTAACTGAGTTCAGTTGAAGGCCAAATCTGACCTTTGGACTAAGGGGTGCTTCACACACAGCGAGCTCGCTGCCGAGATCGCTGCTGAGTCACGCTTTTTGTGACGCAGCAGTGACCTCATTAGCGATCTCGCTGTGTGTGACACTGAGCAGCGATCTGGCCCCTGCTGTGAGATCGCTGCTCGTTACACACAGCCCTGGTTCGTTTTCTTCAAAGCCGCTCTCCTGCTGTGACACACAGATCGCTGTGTGTGACAGCAAGAGAGCGACAAATGAAGCGAGCAGGGAGCAGGAGCCGGCGTCTGACAGCTGAGGTAAGCTGTATCCAAGATAAACATCGGGTAACCAAGGTGGTTACCCGATATTTACCTTAGTTACCAGCCTCTGCAGCTCTCACGCTGCCTGTGCTGCCGGCTCCGGCTCTCTGCACATGTAGCTGCTGTACACATCGGGTTAATTAACCCGATGTGTACAGCAGCTAGGAGAGCAAGGAGCCAGCGCTCAGTGTGCGCGGCTCCCTGCTCCCTGCTCACACTGGTAACTAATGTAAACATCGGGTAACCATACCCGATGTTTACCTTAGTTACCAGTCTCCGCAGCTTCCAGACGGCGGCTCCGTGCAAGCGCAGCGTCGCTTGCACGTCGCTGCTGGCTGGGGGCTGTTCACTGGTCGCTGGTGAGATCTGCCTGTTTGACAGCTCACCAGCGACCATGTAGCGATGCAGCAGCGATCCTGACCAGGTCAGATCGCTGGTCGGATCGCTGCTGCATCGCTAAAGTGTGAAGGCACCCTATGAGACCATCATACTGAGATGGCATTTACAAGCCTATTGTGGTCCTGATTGAACATACACATAAAACAAACAACAACCATTAGGTAAATACAATACCCATTCATCACAATGGGATGATTACTTGTTTCATTTTTTTAGCCTGATTGCTCTAATAACATGTAAAACTCTGGTCTCCAGTCTAAAAAGAAAGCACAAACATGATTAGCATATAAGCTCAAATAATGCACAAAACACAATTTTATCCAGTCCATTATCCATATGCTAAAAGATTCACATCTAACTCGAGAGCCAAAAAAGCTCACTATTTACCCAACCATATTGGTATATTGTGCTGTATTAATTAGCAGCATGGGTATGCAAATATATGACCAACCAAACAATAGCAAAAATAATTGCCCTTCCAATAGACTGAACACAGGGATCCTGCTGGTTTCCACTTTCTCTTTTGTGAACATTTGGATGGCTCTGTATTGTTTATGAGCAGGAATGGCTTTTGTAATACTTATCTCTTTACATATCTCTGTATATTCTGTATTGGTGGCAATCTCCTCTGTGGTCTCAATATTACCCTTATAAATTTCAATCTCCTCTGTGGTCTCAACATTACCCTTATCTTTTTCCCCCCATCTATCTTCCATTTCAGATGAAGACATCTTGGTGGAAGATGATGACAACCTCTTCTGCTGGGCTTTGATTTCCTGCACCAAACATTTGATTTCAGCATAAAGATCCAAGACCACCGGTGGTGTAGGCTTTGCTGGTGACGATGAGAAAGTGGGCCCTCTTTCTTCCCGTGTCCTGCTTCGCCTGTGCTGTGGAGATTCAGAATCTTTTGCTGCAACCTTTTTATTATGTGAAACCCCTGACTTTTTATTGAGTCCTCTCCTTTGATACAATTTTCTCTTTTGATACAATTTCCACATCTCGTCAGTACTAATCCCGTCTATTTTATCCCTGGGAACACCATCCTTTATCAGGACCATAAACATATCTCTCCTGGTAACACGGGATCTACGATTTGTACTACTTTTGACGTTGTTACACTGTTCTTCAAAATTAAGCTGATCTCTCTGTTTGGGACCCCATTCTCCCAGATGCCCTAACTGTCGGATCGCCTCCAATGTATTAGAGATTGGTTTCCCAGTCTGATTTACCATTAATGCCATCATGACATGTTTATAAGCTGGAGGGGCATTTCTAATGATACAATTTCTAATAGAAACACTTACAACAACTTGCATGTAATCGTCATATGCACTTGCTGAAATAGCATTTTTCATAGCCTCCTCCTTCAATCTCCGAGCACAATCTTTCAATGTAAACCATGGTTTTTCATTAGGCGGCCAGTCTGCCTCAGATGGGTATTTATGCTGCAATGCCATAGCCACAACATCCATCATACTACACACCACATCTGGTCGCTGAACCATCAAGGAATAAAATGCCTCCTTCACTACAGGCTCATGGCTGAGTTGAACATACTTTGGGTCATCCACAGCATCCAGCTGCACTCCATGAGCCCCCATCTCCCATAATCTGACTATCCAAGTTATCAAAGATTCATTTGACCTTTGTGAAAAACGATCAAGAAGCTGACTGCAATCCTGTACCATATTCCTGTTCTGTTTACCTGTAGCTGTTTCTAAAACTTGTCTATGGTATATAGGATGAACTCTTATTGGGTTAAGATGAGGATCAATTTCCTTCTCCCCACTGACATGTTCATCCCCCTGTTCTGGGTCGGTGACGTTTTCAGAATCAGTTGAGTTCTGTACCTCACCATTCCACTCATCTGAGTTCCCCACTGTCCCTGCTTTGGCTATGGCCAAAGCTACTTCCGTTCTATTCTCCTTCCCTCTCTTCTTTCTGTATTTATACTGCTCTATACATACAGCAGACTTGTCTGCATCATGCTGATATCCATCACATTTGTCCACTGACAACTTATTCTGACACTGTGCTATGACCAATGCAGTCTGGACCTCACACAACTGTCTCTCTAATTCCTGAACTTTTGTTACCATACGTATCTTTTCCTCATGCTGTTTTCTATATGCAGACAACAGGATCCATCCACGCCTACCAACAGCACCCAATTCTTTACCTTTCTCCACTTTCACTTTCTGCAAGCATTCAACTGTGAAGCCCCACAGGTGTTGTGTCGGTGCATTACCTTCAGGGACTCCACTCGGCTGGATCCTGTCACAGGTAGGAGATCTTCTTCTTGTCGTGACGCCACTCTCAGTATTGCGGCCAGTAGGGACCGCCACTGCAGGTTGAGGGACGCCTGGGGCTGATGGTGAGTGCAGTTAGTTGGAATAGCCTCCTGAGAGTGAGGCAAGCCCCAGGGCCCTGTGTAGGTGCGTAGAACCACAAGGCGCAGAATAACTCCACACAGGCAGAATGTCTTTCAGGGTTTTTACTCACTTCAGGTGGCAGGGTGAGTAACCCGGGCGTAGCTGGGATGAACCAGGCGGGAACCAGGTATCCTTCAGGCTGACTTCTGATGGTGACTACCAACTCGCCTTCCTTAGCCCTTGGTGGTTTGGGGTGACCCCGACTTTTAGTCCCTATGGGGGTCACCCAGGGAAGTTGCTGAAGCCTCACTCCCCTTCGTTTGCCGTTTGCTTGTTGCCTGGGCCAGATCACTCCAGCTGCTTGCCTCCTGTGAGCTATGGGCCCTAACTGTGGCTACGTGGCTGCGGCTTTTGTGGTGTTGTGGTGTGGGCTTTGAGGGCCCCACACCGGCAGGTTTAGCAGGGAAAGGTGGATCTATCCCCACTCCGGGATCTGCCGCCCGTTTGGGCCTGGTACTCCCTAGCAGTCTCCTTACTTCCCACTCTGTGCTCTCTCTCTAGCTGGAGATGGGTTTCGGGTAGCACCCCTAGGTGACCGTTCTCCCCCGTCGGTAGCCACTGCGCGGGCGCTGTCAGACTGCAACAGCCCCAGGGGAAGGGGTCAGCTCCTCTCGGAGCTCCCTGAACTCTGCTCTGCACTGAACTGGCTCACTGCTCCTCCTCTCCTGTTCTTGCCTACGCCACCTAGCAACCAGGCTCTCTTACCACACCCCTTGAGAGGAGATGGAGGCTTTTGGCCCCCTCCACTATTCCAGTGGAGGTGAAGGCTTTTCCCCCTCCTGGGATCCCCAGGGGTCCTCTCATAGGTACATGTGTGAGACCTGATCACTATGCGCCTGTGTAGTCACACCTCGGTCAGCCTTCTGGATTACCTGTATTGTACTGTCCCCAGCATGGGTGCAGTACTCAGTGGTGCCTGACCAGGTCAGGGGCGCCACATTCCCCCTTAGTTATCACCAGCACGTCATCGGGCTGCAAGACAACATTTTAAAATGCATAAAACATTAAAACATGTAAAACATTTTTAAAAGCACCAGGTACCATACATCACCACCCTCCACCCACAAGTCCGTTAACCCACCCAAAACCCTCTCACGTTGGCCGCGCCTTCAGCCACTTCTGGCAGGATGTAGAGGCGGCTTTCATGGGCTGGTGGTTTCAGGGTATACCTGGCCTGGTGGATCCGCGCCTTCAGCCTCTTCTGGCAGGATGTAGAGGCGGCCTCCACAGTTGGTGCTGACCAGGTACCCTCTTTGTGGTGGAGAGCCAGGCCCCATAAACAGGCATGCTCTCTGGTTGCAGGTAAGCCAAGGCCCTATATACGGACGGGCTCCCTGGTTGCAGACGAGCCAAGCCCCTAAACAGGCTGACTCTGGTGGTGGTGGTGCCCTCTGGTGTAACTATTTACACTGCGAGAGTTTGTGGCTATAGCCAGTTCATAGCCTTAAGGTTCATTTCTCACATCAGTTTATGTGGGCACATTCTTAAACTTGTAAAACGTTGCAAAACAAACTTTTCAAACTGGTAACTTGCTTTACTTTAACTTATGCAGACTCCTCTTCACCAGGGCTTGGGCCTGTAGGGCTGCGGCACCTGCTGCTTTCTTGACCTCTTTCTTCGTCTGTGGTAGTCTCATCAGTAGGTTCTTTCTCTGTTCCTTTTCTATCTTTCCTTTCTTCTTTAGGGCATGGTGCTACATCTAGCGCATACCAGCCTCTTTCGCCTTGATGCATGGTAAACTGCACTGTGTCTCCCATTCTCAGGTTCCTTCCAGGATGTCCTCTGGGCAAATTAGCTCTGACGTCTCTCCTATTGACAAAAATGCCTTCTTTGATACCAGGTGCAACGATGAACCCGTATCCTGACTTCAGGCTAAAGTCTTCCACAATTCCTCTACAAAGGGGTCCTCTGACCTGTGCTTTGACTCTTCTCAGGAACCGTTTTTCTTCTAGGTCTCTGGCCGTTATGTCATCTCTTTGCTCTGGGGATGGCGGAGCAGGTGACAACTGGTTTCGGCTACGGCGCCGTGTCTTGCGGGCTTGATTCTGCTGGGTGGCTGCTTCACTGCTGGCAGGCTCCCAGGTGAGGTTGCTGGATAAATCTTCCTCTTCATCCCAGCGAGAATATGGCAACATCTCCGGCTCTGGGCATGGATCCACTGCTGATGGCTCCTGAGTCAGCTCCTCAGCTTCCTGGCCTCCCCTCCCCCTTAGTGCTTCTGAGCACTCCTTTGGTGGCAGTGCTGGGGATTGACTTTCTTCAGCAGGCCCAGGCGAGGGACTCTTTGGCGTAGTTGCTGCAGGGGTTGCCGGAATCCACTTGGGGGTGTGCGGAGGGAGCATGTACTGATCCACCATCTCCTGTGGGAACTTGGCCTCCATGTCAGCCTTCAGCTGCCAGTATGCGGGGTCCTCCCCTACCAGGGACTTCCTAGCAGGGACCTCCTTGGACTGGGGAGCGGTGTCTGCTCTGGCCTTGCAGGCCGGGGAAAATGGTGATGCAATCTTATCTTGGCGGGCCGCGCCCGGCATGGCGGCGGCCTGGTCTTGGCGGGCCGCGCCCTGCATGGTGGCGGCCTGGTCTTGGCGGGTCGCGCCCTGCATGGCGGCGGCCTGGATCGGCGTCGCTGTCGCGATGGGATCGGTGCAGGCTGGGCTGGGCGTCGCTGCAGCGATCGGAGCTTGGCGGGCCGCACCTGACGGGGCTGCGGCCTGGTTCAGCACCTCACTTGCGGCATGGATGAGGGTCGCGGTGGCAGCCGGTTCTCTGCGGGCCGGACTGGGCGTCGCTGCAGGGACCGGGTCTTGGTGGGCCGAGCAGGGCATCGCTGCGGCGGCCTGAGCTTGGCGGGCTGCACCTGGCATGGCTGCGGCCTGCTTCAGCGTCGCCGCGCCGGACGCCTCTTCAGGGACCGCGGACGTGGCAGCAGGGGTCGGGGCACTCGCGCTGGCAGGGGCATCACTGGACTCACCCATCGTTGGCAGCATCGGGGTCTGAGTCGTCACCGTCCGGTCTGGCACTCGGCGCGCGGCTCTCCCCTCATAGGCCTGAACCGCCGCGGTCATCCACAGAAACTCCATCCGTCCCTCTCTGATCAGCCTTCCGACCCTGGCCTCCAGTTGATCGCAGAACTCGGCGAGCTCCCGACACCACCAGGCAGCGGAGCCTGGCTCTGGGTCTCTGCATTCAGACGCCATTTTCTCTAGCAACAAGCTGCTGGCTTCTTTTCCGTTCCGCCGTCTCTGGACGCTTCCGCTCTCTTCACAAGCGAGGTCAGAACTCTGCAGGGGATCTCTGGGTAGCCACACCTCTTCGTGGGCGGTAACTTCTCCCAGCGCGGGCTGCTGTTGTTTTTCAGCGCGCTTTTCATGGTGGCAATATGGCGGCGCTTCCAATTTTTCAAGCGGACCGCCCAGGCACATGGTCACCTGTCTGGACAGGTCTAGTCCTTATCCTGTTCGTGACGCCAGATGTGAAGCCCCACAGGTGTTGTGTCGGTGCATTACCTTCAGGGACTCCACTCGGCTGGATCCTGTCACAGGTAGGAGATCTTCTTCTTGTCGTGACGCCACTCTCAGTATTGCGGCCAGTAGGGACCGCCACTGCAGGTTGAGGGACGCCTGGGGCTGATGGTGAGTGCAGTTAGTTGGAATAGCCTCCTGAGAGTGAGGCAAGCCCCAGGGCCCTGTGTAGGTGCGTAGAACCACAAGGCGCAGAATAACTCCACACAGGCAGAATGTCTTTCAGGGTTTTTACTCACTTCAGGTGGCAGGGTGAGTAACCCGGGCGTAGCTGGGATGAACCAGGCGGGAACCAGGTATCCTTCAGGCTGACTTCTGATGGTGACTACCAACTCGCCTTCCTTAGCCCTTGGTGGTTTGGGGTGACCCCGACTTTTAGTCCCTATGGGGGTCACCCAGGGAAGTTGCTGAAGCCTCACTCCCCTTCGTTTGCCGTTTGCTTGTTGCCTGGGCCAGATCACTCCAGCTGCTTGCCTCCTGTGAGCTATGGGCCCTAACTGTGGCTACGTGGCTGCGGCTTTTGTGGTGTTGTGGTGTGGGCTTTGAGGGCCCCACACCGGCAGGTTTAGCAGGGAAAGGTGGATCTATCCCCACTCCGGGATCTGCCGCCCGTTTGGGCCTGGTACTCCCTAGCAGTCTCCTTACTTCCCACTCTGTGCTCTCTCTCTAGCTGGAGATGGGTTTCGGGTAGCACCCCTAGGTGACCGTTCTCCCCCGTCGGTAGCCACTGCGCGGGCGCTGTCAGACTGCAACAGCCCCAGGGGAAGGGGTCAGCTCCTCTCGGAGCTCCCTGGACTCTGCTCTGCACTGAACTGGCTCACTGCTCCTCCTCTCCTGTTCTTGCCTACGCCACCTAGCAACCAGGCTCTCTTACCACACCCCTTGAGAGGAGATGGAGGCTTTTGGCCCCCTCCACTATTCCAGTGGAGGTGAAGGCTTTTCCCCCTCCTGGGATCCCCAGGGGTCCTCTCATAGGTACATGTGTGAGACCTGATCACTATACGCCTGTGTAGTCACACCTTGGTCAGCCTTCTGGATTACCTGTATTGTACTGTCCCCAGCATGGGTGCAGTACTCAGTGGTGCCTGACCAGGTCAGGGGCGCCACACAACCACATCTACAGGTTCAGCATTATTCAAACATTTGTCCCATGGTTCACTCAAACCAACACTATGCGACCACTTGGTTGCCAAAATATCATAGGGACTCTGTTCCCAACCTGGAATCTCAATGCATTCACTCACAACCACTTTTTTCTTAAAAAGAGGCATATTTTACGCAATATCACACTAACAAAAATACTCAAAGCCTTCTGCGTATATCCTGTTCCCAGCGCCAAATGTTTTGCTATATTTTTAACACTAAGGTTCAGATACGGCTTTAAAGAAGGCAAATAAGTAATTTTATTATAAAGGTTAATATGAAATACAAACTTAAAGGAAAAGTATGATATTGCGTACACTTTTGTATATTGAACATACAAAGGTTAAGTACAGTTAAATATACTTACATCACCAAGGAGCTTTGGCATCATCTGTCTGGAGGTCAGAGAAGCATGACAAAGACAGAGGACTCCTGGACATCACTGCCCGGACGTCTCACGGAGGCAGGAAACACGAGCTTCTGTCTGTGCTATACTTCAGCTGATCTTAAAAAGGCTTGAACAATATTACAAGCCTTAAAGTTAATGTGTTGTAGTCTTATTGATCCATGCCCTTTGATGGCCAGTCATTGGGCATAGATGAATCAGAGATACACCACACATCAGACAATGGGGTAATAAACGCACAGCATTCAAGTCTCCCAAGAATACACATCAGGTATTTGAGCTAGGTAAATGGATATATTGTTTGTCTGTATATTCAAGACAAACACACAGAAATCCTTAAGTATATACAAGATTTTGTAACCATGTACACTTTGTCTGTCTGATTAATCAATGTTATAGTATAACATAATTTATAAACTCAAAAATAGCCATTTTTATATTTGCAATACAAGGAGGCAGGGGTTATTCGGGACAGCTGTAGTCCCTGGGCCGCCCCGTTGGTGCTGGTCAAAAAGAAGGATGGCACCATGCGGATGTGTGTGGACTACCGGAAGATTAACCAGATAACGCATAAAGATGCTTATCCACTGCCCCGTATCGAAGAGTCTTTGGCCGCACTGAGAACTGCAAATTACTTCTCTACCCTTAACCTCACCAGTGGATACTGGCAAGTGGCAGTGGCACCGGAGGACCGGGAGAAAACCGCCTTCACCACCCCAATGGGGCTCTGTGAATTCAATAGTATGCCGTTCGGGCTGTGCAACGCCCCTGGAACCTTCCAACGGCTGATGGAGTGCTGTCTGGGACATCTAAACTTCGAGACCGTCCTGTTGTACTTGGATGATGTGATCGTATACTCCCAGACGTATGAAGCCCATCTGGAGCACCTGGCCGAGGTGTTCGCGTCCCTTGCTAAATACGGGATGAAGTTGAAGCCCTCCAAGTGTCACCTGCTGAAACCCAGAGTGCAGTACCTGGGGCATGTAGTGAGTGCAGAAGGTGTCGCCCCCGACCCTGAGAAGATCACTGCCATCCAAGGCTGGCCGAGACCAACCACAGTGAGGGAAGTAAGGCAGTTTCTGGGTCTGGTGGGGTACTACCGGCGCTTTATCAAGGGGTACACGAAGATGGCTGCCCCCATGCAAGATCTCCTCGTGGGACAGACCAAAGGTGGTAGACCCATCGGAGCCCCACTGGTGTGGGAAGGAAGGCATGAGGAATCCTTCTGCCAGCTGAAAGCGGCCTTGACCGGAGAAGAGGTTCTAGTGTACCCTGACTATGGCTGCCCATTCATCCTACACACGGACGCCAGCAATGTGGGATTGGGGGCAGTCCTGTCCCAAGTCCAGGACGGGAAGGAAAAAGTCATTGCCTATGCTAGCCGAAAACTCCGGCCAACCGAAAGGAACCCTGAGAACTACAGCTCCTTCAAACTCGAGCTCCTGGCATTGGTATGGGCTATCACCGAGCGGTTCCACCACTACTTGGCTGCAGCAAAATTCACTGCTTTCACGAATAACAATCCGTTGACTCACCTGGACACGGCCAAGTTGGGCGCGCTGTAGCAGCGGTGGGTGGCCAGGCTAGCCAACTATGACTTCACAATCAAGTACAGGGCTGGTCGTGTCAACATTAATGCTGATGCACTCTCTCGGATGCCCCACTTGTCAGAAGAAGGGTGTGAGGATGACGACCTCGAAGAGATCGAGTTGCCTGCATTTCACCAGCCACCAGCTGAGAAGGTACATGTCCACCAACAACGGGTGAACCTGGATCCACTGCCCAGTCAGGAGTGGCAGGAAGCTCAAAACCAGGCGCCGGCTGTCCGCCTCGTCAAGACTCTGGTGGAACAAGGCGCTGTTGGAATGGACCCTGCCGCCCCAGCTGAAGCCCAACGCTTGTGGAAGGAACGGAAATGGCTGTATCTACATCAAGGGAAGCTGTACCGTGAGCTGATCAACCCGAAGACTCATGAGAAAATCTGCCAGTTGGTTATTCCCCAAGCTGATGTGGCCACTGTGTTGCGGGCATACCATGATGGTTCCGGACACTTCGGATGGAAGAAGCTGGAGATGCTGTTGAGAGAGCGGTTCTATTGGAGTGGGATGCGGGAGTCTGTGGAAGCCTGGTGCCGAGAGTGCGGTCCTTACACGCTGAGGAGGAAGGACGAAGCCATACAGAGGGCGCCCCTACACCCGATCATCACACATCAGCCGCTGGAGCTGGTCGCACTGGACCATGTCAAGCTCACCCCCAGCCGAAGTGGGTACGCCTACGCGTTGACCATAGTAGACCACTATTCAAGGTTTATGGTGGTTGTCCAAGTCAAGGACCTAACTGGTCGTACTGCCGCTAGAGCGTTCCAGGCTTATTTCTGCCGACCACATGGATACCCAGAAAAGGTGCTTACTGACACAGGCCCGGCTTTTGAAGCAGAGGTGTTCCATGAGTTCTGCCAGTTGTAAGAAGATCCGGACCACCCCTTACCATGCCCAGACCAACGGCATGTGTGAGAAAATAAACCACTTGGTCCTGGGACTCCTCAAGACGTTACCGCTGGAAGAGCGGAACCTGTGGCCAGAGAAGCTACCTGACTTGATTGATATGTACAACAACATCCCGTCCAGCTCAACGAAGTGCACACCAGCATATCTGATGAGGGCTCGCCCCGGCCGACTGCCGGTGGACCTGGAAATGGGATTGGAGGCCCCAGAAGCGCTCCCTTCGACAGCTGAATGGGAAACTTGGCGGAGGGTACAATACCGGCAGATTCAAGAATACGTGGAGAAGAACTTGAGTCGGAGTCGGGAACTGCAGGAGCAGCGCTTCAATCAAAAGGCGTCTGCAGGCCCTTTTCAGCCCGGAGATGTCGTACTGAAGCGGAAGAGGAGAACCCACAAGCTGGATGATCAATGGGAACAAACCCCGTACGTCATACAGCCCACAGGATGGGAAGATGGGAAGGCCTATCAAATCAGTCGTGACCAAGGGGGCACTTTGGCCACGGTTTCCCGGGACCATCTGAAAAGGTGCCCACCGGCCTTAAGAGCGGCGGCTGAAGTACCGATTCCCCTACCAGTAGAAAAGGCAAAAGAGGTGATCCACACTGCAATGGGAGACTTCCCAGCGGACTGGCCTACACAGAACGGCGCGGTGATTCTTCCAGTGATACTGTTCCCACAACCCGTGGATGAAGAAGTGATGGAAGCGGTCAACCGTGAGTCAGTGCCAGTGCCCAGGGATGAACCTGTACCCAGCTCCCCTATGCCTCCGCCTGCCCCACACGATAGCAGGGAGGAGGAACTGATTGTTCCCTCTACCCCACTGCCTAGCCCTACTTACACCGGACCCCGGAGGTCCACCCGTCCAAACCTAGGTAGACCCCCACTTAGGTACAGGGAAACCGTCCTTTAAAAGGGGGGGGGGAATCTGAGTTTCTGTTTGAAAAAGTTTGAAAGTTTGCAAATGAAAATGATGAAAAAGATTAACCGAAGTTAACCTGATTGTCTACCGTGATTGGGAAAACCGGCCGTTGCCGGCACCGTTGTCCCCGTGGGGACCGTTTAAAAAGTTGCATGAGGAACTGCTCATGGACAAGCCCGTGAACTTGCAGGGCAACCACAAACGTTAGTGGCATGTAAATAAGTTATGTTACCGGTACCGTTTCCGCAATTGCCGCCTCCGGAGAGGCAGGTTGGAGGGAGGGCCCGCAGTAGAGCCGGCTGGGGCCCAACCACCACAGGAACCGGTGGCTACCCTCTGGAGGGGAAGGACAAATCCCGCTCGGGTAACTTGGTGTAGGACAGGGGTCAAGGGGTGCTGCCTGTTTTCTTAGGGGCAGCATCAGGGCCAGGTTGCTTGGGTGGGAGAGAGCGGAGACCGTAACCGTTAACCGTTAAAACCGTAACGTTTAAGAAATGTGCCTCCCGATGTGGGATGATGTTTTTCTATATGTATTATGCTTTATCTTTTTTTCAGAAAAACAAAAAGGAAAATAAAACCGGTGTTGGACGGGCAGCCCGAGGACGGTCTGCGTTTTGCTAAGGAGGAATGTGACGCCCTGGGCAAGCCAGGGGTCACAGGTCACAACACAACACGCACCCCACATTCCCTGCAGGTACACCAAAGTCAAAACTAAAATCCTTGTTGCCTTCCTCCAGGGGCTGGTGTCCACACCAGGGGGGTGGGCCAGGCGGTTGGCTCCGCCCACCGAGGAGTTCACAGCCCTGGAGGCGGGAAAACCAGGCAGATTAGTTTGAGAGTTGAAAGTGTGAGGAGTAAACAGTGAAGTGGAAGGAGGAAAAGTAGAGAAAGTGAAGAAAGTGACAGCAAGAAGCCTGAAGTTGGTCCGGGTGTGTGCCCCGGACTGAGACAGCAAGGTTGGCAGATGGCGGTGACCGTCTGCAGGAGAGATTGCTCGGAGGTTGCCGAAAGGACCGTGGACGGGTGGTGACCCGGCGGTACCGGAGCGGTATACAAAGAACAGTCAGCACCAGGGCAGGGGCCTTTCGGATCCCGGCAAGGCTAGGAGTCGCCATAATTTGCCAAATCCGTCAGTGAAGGGGACCACTGGGTCTCCCAACAACCAAGTCCCGTTTGAAGGCAACAGTCCGACCGTTAAGGGGAGACACCGCCACCGCCAAGGCACCAGTTTCCCAGGGCCAGCGCCTGCGAGCAAGAGAGGGGCTCCTCCGGCTCATATCCAAGCTGGGGAGCGGGTTACCGGTGGGAATCCATCGCTACCAACAGACTACACATAGGTGCAGGGAAGAGACCGTCACCGTCAACTGCAGGGAACATCAGCACCGTAACCGTCCAAGGGACCCGTCCAACCAGCCGTTTGTTTACCGAGAACTGTGTCGTGTTTACTGGCTGAGTGAGTACCTCCGTGCCGTGCGGCACAGCGCTGCCCCTGCGCCCCTGCACCTCCGCAGGCCCCATAACCCGCCTGTCCACCATCCCAACCCCATCACTGGGCCCCGGGACAACCAATCCCCTACCCACGGAGGGGCAATTCAACAACTGGCTGCTCCATACCACCACTCCCGGGATCCCCAGCCAGAGCAGCGGTGGTGTCCACACAATCACCACAACCGTGGGTGGCGTCACGGACAATAAACAATCCCCACAACCAAACCCCTTTCACTCACGGGCGAGGAGCGCCGCTAGAGTCCCCGGGATCCGGCCCATCGCTCGAGCCACCGAGCAGCAGCAGGCCGCAGCAGCAGGCCGCAGCAGCAGCGGCAGCCGGACCCGAGCAGTGGGAGAACGCGGCGTCCCCTCCTCCGCCCGCGACACACTCCTTTATTTGCAGTGCAGCGTACACCTTTCACCTCCGGAGTATCAGGAGAGCCGGGCCCGATGTGTGCCCCTTGTCCTGGCCTTATCCCCACAGCCTTGAGATGTTAGGATGGGCCTGGATAATGTTTTTGGCTTAGGCTGCTGCAGGAGTTCATGATAAAAGCAGCTACCTCGTAGCTCCGCCTCCTGGAAGTTTCGGTTCCTCATATTTTGAGAAGATTAGAAAAAAATCTTTCTTGGCCTTCTACTATCTAGCAGTCTATGAGAAACTGTCCAAATTTTTCACAATTGTATTGCCGATTTTGATTGGATTCTTGGTGCAACATTGGAGATGTCGATGTAATTTTGTAAGGGTCACTCAGGTTGCAAAAATAATCGATTGTGCGAACAGCCCCATACACTGTACTAAGTATGAGTGCAATCTATGAAAAATGTAGATAGAACTTCTATGCAAAAAATGGACATCTGACTGAGCTCTAATATAGAGAGACATTTCTATTTCTGCATCAGATTTCTGAACAGTAACACAAGCTTACATCATGGTAGGAGCTCGTTCAGACGTCAATTTTGATTTTCATTGTACCTATTATATTCTGGGTGGGTATCCACTTCTCTATGTATTTTTGCGGACCAGATGGTCCACACCAAAATACGGAGGCATGTTTAAGTGTGTTCATCCGAGTCACAGATCAAATTCGCCAATGCAAGTCTGTGCGTCCGTGAATAAAAACGGTCAGCACTTGGATGCCAAAAGATTAATCTCTGATAGTAAAAACTGACACATTGGCTAGACACTGACAGAAATCTGATATAAAACATTGATTAAAATCATTTAATTTTTTGCATAATAAAAAAATCACTGAAGTCTGATTGAGCCCTAAGGGAAATTTCTGTATATGGGGCCTAAACACATTTTATATACATTACTACTACATAGTGGAGAATAGAATTTTCAGTATGCTTCTACTTCACAAGTCCATTGTACCAGAATGATACAGTCTGTGCATAAGCTGATGCCGGCTTCATCATGATTCTACACGTTCCTTATGTTTATTCTGATATTTTGCATCTTTTAGTAACTCCACCACCAATGGATGTCACGGTCACCTCATTTACAAGTTACTCTGTAACGTTATCTTGGTCAAGTGTTGAGAAAGCGCTAATGTATGGAATTTTTGTGTATGAAGATGGATCAACCACTAAATTGGCCTTTATCAGGAAAACCACCTCTACCACCATCTTGTTGGACAATCTCCTTCCATGCACTAAGTATATTTTCGGCCTTACATCTTATAATTGGTTTTATACGGCTGGGGAAGAGAAGCAGATTTCATGGGAAACTGGCAGTAAGTAAATTTTCCATGTCTGTTAAGTATTACCGTATGTTTGTCAATAACAATAATAATATAAAAATGAATATGTGAAAAACAAAAAACAAAATACATGTATTAAGTCAATGTTTCTCTGATAAGACATTGTATCAAACTATGACCCATCATAGTCTGGTTAAAAATATATTAGGCTGACACATGGCGAGTAAAAAGGAGCAAGTGGAATGCGATAAAAAATGGCATTTCACTCGGACCAAAGTTACTCTATGGGGTCGCTCCAATGAGCAATTTTTTTCTCAGCCCTAATCAGACCAAGAAAACAATTGCAGCATGCTGCGGGTGTAATCCAATCCGTATTCACTTGCACCCATAAAAGTCTATGGATGCGAGTGAAACATTGGAGTGCAGTGTGATATACACATCTACTGACAATAGAGGAGATGGGGAGATTAGTCCCTCCCTCTCCTCCGCACCTGTGCTCTGATTGCAGGATCGCACCACAGTATAATGACACTCGAATTACATTCGCAGCAGAGCGAGAGCTGGGGGCATTAGCATAATGCTAAATGCCCGTGTGTCCTTAGCCTTAAAGCACCACTCAAGCGTTTTTTTTTATTTTACCACTGGAGTAGTCCTTTAAGTGTCAGGCGGGCTTTGCACACTACGACATCTCAGGTGCGATGTCGGTTGGGTCAAATTGAAAATGACGTACTTCCGGCATCGCATGCGACATCGTAGTGTGTAAAGGCTCGATGATACGATTAACGAGCGCAAAAACGTTGTAATCGTATCATCGGTGCAGCGTCGGCGTAATCCATGATTACGCTGACGCGACGGTCCAATGTTGTTCCTTGCTCCTGCGGCAGCACACATCGCTGTGTGTGAAGCCGCAGGAGCGAGGAACATCTCCTACCGGCCTCACTGCGGCTTCCGTAGGATATGCGGAAGGAAGGAGGTGGGCGGGATGTTTACATCCCGCTCATCTCCGCCCCTCGGCTCCTATTGCCCGCCTGCCGTGTGACGTCGCAGTGACGCCATACGACCCGCCCCCTTAATAAGGAAGCGGGTTGCCGGCCAGAGCGACGGTCGCAGGACGGGTGAGTCCATGTGAAGCTGCCGTAGCGATAATGTTCACTACAGCAGTTATCACAAGGATATCGCAGCTGCGACGGGGGCGGGGACTATCGCGCTCGGCATCGCAGCATCGGCTTGCGATGTCGTAGTGTGCAAAGTGCCCCTAAGTCCCCTGCCCTGTGTCTTATAATCACCTGCCACCGTCTTCATCTTTTTCTAGCATTGCTCCCATCGGTCTCCAGCAATTTGTGACCTATCAGCAGCTCCCGTGTTTCATGAAGCTTGCTGGGAATCACAACTTAATGTAACTCTATGATATTCTTGTTCTGGCCCCATTCTGGCTATCATAGACTTGTACTCAGCTATTGTGATGTAACTTCTGACTTCCAGCCAGTCAGAGGTTATGGGCACAAGATGGCGCTGCGGCACTAGAGCAGAGCCGAAAAATGATGATGCTTTCTAAGAATAAGTTTAAGACTGGTGGCTTACATTTAGGCTGAGGCCACATGGGGATTAGTGTGAGTCCTCGCATGACACTCGGCTCATGTTCGCAGCACAGCGTGAGCCGAGTGTCATGCAACTGTGGTCCAATCGTGAGATCAGACCACAGTTGTGGAGGTGTGGGACAGCGCTACGGAGGGGGGCCGACGCTGCGGAGGAGAGGGAAGGATTTAGGATTTATCTCTCTATCTCCTCCGTTGCTGGCTGATGCGAGAATCGCACTGCTCTCGCAGTACACCGGTGTAACGCGAGAGCAATGCGATATTTCTCTCGCCCCATAGACTTGAATAGGTGCGAGTGGAACAAGATCGCATTCCACCCGTAGCATGCTGCGATTATTTTCTCGGTCTGATTAGGGCTGATATAATAATCGCTCATGGGTGCTGGCACATAGGTTAATATTGGTCCGAGTGGAATGCGATTTTTTTTATCGCATTCCACTCGCTCCGTATTACTCGCCGTGTGTGCTGACCCTTAGAGCACCATTCAAGTGCTATAAAAAATCAAATCTGCTGGAGTGATGCTTTAATATTTGAACCAAACAAATAGATGGGCCCTTACATCAGGGTTTTATTTTAATATTACACAGATGAGCACCACGTCTGTACTCATTTGGAGATGTGTCATGAAAATATGCACTAAAATACCACTAATGAGCTTGTCAGTGCATTGTTAGGGATAATTCAACTTATATGACTTCTTACATGTTAATAAAGAAATAAATATTATATCTACTGTTGACCAGGACTGGATTCTCCTCAAGATGTCACCATTCAGTATAACAGCAATCTGGGGAATGCGTCATTATCCTGGAAATTAAGTATCGGAGCTTCTTCATATCTGGCTTCTGCAAAATCCATCCTTGGACAGGAAACAGTATGTACGTCCACTTCTAGCAGTTGTGACATCCAGAACTTACAGTGCGAACAGACATATAACGTGAACATCATCGCTCTCAATAATGGATGCATCAGCAATAACAGTCAAACCTTGACTCTGCAAACAGGTAATTTCACTATTGAAGATGTTTATTACTTGAAACCTTGAATTTATTAATATATAATTTAACAAGCAGTGGCATAACTAGACTCAGCTATCATTGTTATTTGGGCTTCAGTCTTCACTTTAAACTGTATTAGTATCCTTAGGATGCAAATATATATACAATCTAGCAGAGAAATGTGGCACCCGTGAATATATTAGGGTGCCACAGGGTGCTGCAATCTTTACCCAGGGTGCAGGGCCTACCACCCATGATTCCAGGTTCTCAATAACCGGTGTCACACCATCAGCACTACAAATCCGAACCACACCTCACATCAAACCTGTCAGACACACCAGTGGGTTGGTTAAGCTGGGATAGGGCCACCCACCTAGGGGTCAGGCAGACTGGTGGGAGGGAGCAAGTGGAGAGCAGAGCAGTGAGAGCCCTCAAAGAGTGAGGAGCTGGGAGTTGTAGCTCCCGGGGAGCGAGACCAAGGTTGGGTCGCAGACGGTGGTCCGGGACCACAGGAGTCAGGAACCGGTGGCAGTGACATTGGAAAGGGTGCAACGGACATAGTCTAGGAGGACTATCGGCATCAGAACCCCAAAAGAACTGACCGGTACCGAGCACGGCGGGGTACAGGACCCTAGGTCAGGAGCAGGTTCAGCCGTCCTGATAATTAACTTGGGAGGGAGAGTATCTTCACGAAGGAGGACCATGTAGAAGGCGCATCCACGCGGAAACGTGTAGTCCGGGAGACTACTTATCCTATCCGACACTTGTTCTTTGCCCAATGTGTGGATTGATTTCTAACTACTTTGTTTCAAATAAAACTACTTTACAAAAGGACATTTTTTTTGAGTCCTGGTATTTGTCCGCTGGAATTTGGATCATTATTACTGCGTTGGACTTTCGTGGCTGGCTCCAGCCCTGCTTTCCTTGCGGACTCTATTTCCAGACCATACTAAAGATTCACACATCAGGGAGTACCGGTAAGCTGGCTGGGGGAATTTATTTTTTTTTGTGTTATCTTCATGAACTTCCCTAAGAGCTCAGAGATTGAAGGCATCAGCACAATGCGGGGGATAGGGTTCTCCATACAAAGCAACCCAACTGAAACCCCAAGTGCCAGCCATAAAGAGCACAGCTGCCCTACACACAGGTAGCGGGGCCCCAAAAGCTTCATGCCAAGGGGCCACAATAGACAACTAAAATTGTGCATGGAGGCAGGGTCCGGACTATCAAGTGACACCGGTGGGAGCGGACACCTGGACGGGCTCCCCTGTAGTGGCTGTGATGCACAGAGACCTTGGTTTATCTTCAGTGTGAGTGTCTGCTTTATTATCCTCATCCTGCACCATGACTACCCACAGTGAGTACTCTGTCCCCCTGCACCCTGCGCTCCCCAACATCCACCAAAAACCCCAGAGGTTGGACCTTCCTTACCTGCGGAGGGACTGACACTTTGCTGCCCCACACTATCTGCCCCTGTACTCCTTCAAGCAGCGGCGGTACTCCCATTACCGCAGGTGGCGTCACAAACTTCTCCCCTGTAAATATCCCCTTTCAAGGATCGGAGTGTTAGCCGAGCCCGGGTCCGGACTCCTCGAGCCACGACCACCCCGGTTCTGAGCACCCAGGTCTGTGCCGGGGCTGCACAGAAACAATCCATGTGTGTCAGACAATGTTAATCGACACAGCACGTCAGACAGAGTGCAGATGTAGAGTGTTGCGCGGCGGTAGTCGTGGGCAAGGGATTGACTCCAAACCACCTGGCACACTACATGGAAAGGCTGGTCCTGGCTGGGTGTGTGGACTTGGGTCATGTGGGCTGTGAACCCCCGCAGCCACATACTGCCATTGACGTTGGCTGACTAGGACCTAATGACAACTTGTACTCACAAGGAGACTAACAGTTAAACAGTTCAAATAACAACGTTTTACTCAACTGTTCATTCTCAGCATCAACTTTACACTTCAGATAGCCGAAACATATTTTCCAGCATGTTACAGTTCTACAAGGCATAATCAAACACAGTCCTAATTCCTACTGGGTTGCTTCAGAACTTACTGGCCCTGCAAGTGCCAGCTCAACCCAGCTCAGCGTTACAGCACAACTCATGATCATCTCCTTCCCTTGCGGCGACTCCACGTCTATTCTCTTAACAAGGCTGACAATCAGGGATCCCATCACCATGATCAGAGTATAGTCTGCTTGATTAGGCCCACTTCAGTCACACACAAACTGGAATAACCCGTTTACCTTGACTGCGAATCGGCCTTGTTAGTAGAGTCCTGTTGTCCACCTCCTATCGTCTGGGCCATTCAGTTCAAGGATCGGTGTCACGGGTGTGTAAAGGTTGACAGACAACCCTGTGGTATCTGGCTGCAGAAGATTGCTGGATTTGGCTGCACAAACTGCTCCGCGATACTCCATTCTTTCTTCTTTGGTGTGAATGGCATTCTACTTATCTTCTCTATTAGGGTTAACTCTTTCTCCTTTTGGACCCTGCGGATATCTTGGCAGTTCAGCTGCAAATCCTTATCCTCACTCCCTCTGTCTATATATACCTGCATTTCCTCTTGATTTGTTACCGGTGATATACTTTACTCCTAAGCTGCCCAGATTGCAAGCAGTTGGCTTGATATCTCTCGTGGAAACACATTGCTGCACGTTGCAGTCATTCTCCCAAAGTTATCTTGAAAATAAATTGTCTGTTTGCATTCCCCTGTTTGTTTTTCCTGTGTGTTCTTTAGGACATAGTGAAATTGACTAGTGCTCATCCTGTTCGATCACTACCTAGGGACTATTTCAGGGTCAGCCAGGGCCTAGGTATCTTGATCTGCGTATAGGTGTGGAACCTATCTAGGGACATCAGGAAAGCCAGGGGCCAGGGTAGGTTTTACCAGGGGTGACCATCTTCCCCTTCTCTAGAGACAGAGTTTCCCTTCCCGCCTTTTGCCATTTGTCTGGTATTCCCCCATGCCAAGCTTGACATTATCACTGGCACTAAAGAAAAAACAAACTGTTATATGGGCCTTTATTATGGATCCCTTCACTGTTCTGACTGAGCAGCTTTGCGGTCTGTTTCTGGAGGTAGCAGACCTCTGGTCAGCTGTTCAGCAATAGCGGTCACAGACTGCAGGCCTTGGAGATTCTGCTAGCCTTAGCCCAAGATTGCTCTTCCAGACAGGTTTTCTGTGGGAAGAGACACATTTTTGTCATTCAGGGAAGCCTGTAAATTGTAGTTCAGGCTTCCATCATACTCCTCGGGTGATGAAGAGCAGCGGGATTATGGTCTCACTGTTGCAGGAGGATTCCCAGTCCTGGGCTTTTTCGCTGCCACCCAGCTCTGGTTGTCTCAGGCAGAGTTTTTTTTTAGAGCAGTTTTTATTACTGCACAAATTGGTATATGGGTGCCATACAGGGGTGGGCTGGGCCGGGGTGTGGGAGGGCAATTGCCCCCCAGGCTGCTCTCCCAGCTATTGTAGACGGCCGGCCGCCTGCTGCATAATGTCATTATAACACACATGGCCATGCACAGTGAATTGCGCGCGGCCGTGTCTCTGTAGTGTGATGTGGCCAGCCCTGACACATTACAGGAGCAGACATTGACCGTCCGCATAGTACAGGAGACACGGACGCGCGCAGTTCACAGTGCGCGGCCATATATGTTATAATGGCTTCCTGCAGTGCGCGCTGCCTCCATCCAGCCTAGGAGCATCAGACAAGGGTTGCGGCTACATCCCAGTGGCTAGCAGCTGCCTGGGTAGTGGGCGTGACCGGCTTTGTTAGTGGGCATGGCCATGTTTCCTCCCATCCACTATAATCATGCAGGCTTTACCCCAACCTCTCCCCCTGCACCCCCCATCTGGAAGTCTTACCTCAGACCCCCGCATTTATTATAAACAACTCCAGGACACCTGGAGTTTCTTTCTGTTATCAGCTGTGTTGCTGAGGCTCCGCCCCTTCTGATCACATGGGCATGACATCACCACAGCTCCTTTATCCTACAGGGATTTACCATCAAACAAATCTGTGGCCGCACGGGAGAGAAGAGGAGAGAAGTGTCCCCCCATCATCAAAAGAAAAAAGCCCCCCAGTATGTCTGTGTGCCTGAGTGTATAGGATTGTGTCTATGTGTATGATTATTTGTATGTGAATGTTTTCAAATATGTATAAGCTTCTATGTGACTATATCTGTGTATGTGTCTGTGTATACAGCTGTACGTAGGTGTGTGTAGGTGTATACGGCTGTACGCTGGTGTCTGTAGATGTATACGGCTGTACGCAGGTGTGTGTAGGTGTATACGGCTGTACGCAGGTGTCTGTAGCTGTATATGGCTGTATGCAGGTGTCTGTAGGTGTATACGGCTGCATGTAGGTGTCTGTATGTGTATGCGGCTGTACACAGGTGTGTGTATGTGTATACAGCTGTACGCAGCTGTCTGTAGCTGTATACAGCTGTATGCAGGTGTCTGTAGGTGTATACGGCTGTATGTAGGTGTGTGTATGCGTATACAGCTGTACGCAGCTGTCTGTAGCTGTATACAGCTGTATGCAGGTGTCTGTAGGTGTATACGGCTGTATGCAGGTGTCTGTAGGTTGTGAGACTGTGACCGGGGTTATCTATGACGGCCGGTATGTCTCTCCCCGGTTGTGCTCACTCCATGATAGAAAGTAAATCCACTCTAGGGTTAAAGCTGTTTCCCTACAGGCTGAAGGAAGGGTTAAATGGAAACAGGAACAAGGGCAGGTGTGCCGGGTGTGAGGGAGTGGACACAACTCCCTGAGTTCTCTGCTGGAGAGGCACATGTATATTGTTGTGGACTTTTGTTTGGACATTAAAACCGTGTGCTGTAAACCTTAATGCCTGGATCCCGTGTATTCTGCTGCGCAGCCGACCGGGCTACCTCACATATGGTGGAGAATCGGCGGGCATGCCAACCTCACATATGGTGGAGAATCGGCGGGCATGCCAGCCCGGTGAGGTGTAGCTTCCATTTCTGGTGACCCGGTAGCACATGTCCTGGATTCAAGCAGCTATACTACAGCCAAAACCCGGCGACGCCATGGAGGACATACTTAAGCAGCTGATTCAGGCCAATGCACGTCAGGAGCAAAGGCACCAAGAACAGATGGTTCTCCTGGCCAAGTCGATCCGTGCCGGACAGGCAGCAACAACCCCGGGACCGGGTAACGACGGCAGCATCCGGAAAGCGGTGAGACAAGCATTGCAAAAGATGACCCCGGGGGATGATGTGGAAGCGTTCCTGGCGGTGTTTGAGCGGGTGGCCGAACGGGAAAAGCTGCCGATCCCCCAGTGGGCTGAGGTATTGTCGCCCTATCTGACGGGGGAACCCCAAAAAGCATACCTGGACCTCTGTACCGAGGATGCCATTGACTATGCGACCCTGAAAGCCGAAATACTGGCTCGGTTGGGGGTGAATACCTATGTACGGGCTCAGCGGGTTAATCAGTGGTTCTATGAGGAAGCCAAACCCGTACGCTCCCAGGCCTATGATTTGTTGCACCTTGTAAAAAAATGGTTGCAGCCTGACACTCTGAGCCCGGCGCAAATGATGGAAAGGGTAGTAGTGGATCGTTTTGTGCGCACTTTACCCGTCATCAGTCAACGGTGGGTAGGATAGGGTGACCCGAGTACCCTGGACCAATTAGTGTCCCTGGTAGAGCGGCATGTGGCTACGCAGGACTTGATACGGGACACTGAGACTTTGCGTACCGCCCATCGGTCCGGCCCCTCCAAGCCTAGGGCCAAGGACCCACCGCTGACAACGGTGCAGGAGTCCGCTACCGTCCCGGCTGAGGCCGCGCCCGCCGTTCCTGAGGTCCGGAAGGTTCTGTACCCTAAACGACAACTTGTCAAGGGGGTTACCTTCCCTATTAGATGTTGGCGGTGCCAGCGGGTGGGACATATGGAAGCCCAGTGTCCACTGACCACGGAGCCCATGGATTGTGGGGTTACCCGGCGGGGTTCAATGTATGCTCAGGTGGTGTGTACCGCTGACCTGGTCCCCCCAGAGACTGAGCCCCACTTGTGCCAAATACAGGTGAATGGATGTCCGGTTACAGGATTGTTGGATTCCGGAAGCTTAGTGACCCTTGTGCGATCCACCTTGAGGGCTAAAGTAAAGGCCACAGGACGTACCGTGGGGGTGGTTTGCATACATGGGGACCGCCGAGACTATCCCACGGGGATTGTCACCATCACAGCACCTTACGGTCAGGTGCAACATGAGGTGGGACTTCTTAACACTCTTCCTTATGACGTGATCCTAGGAAGGGATCTGCCCTATTTTTGGACTTTATGGAAGGGAACCCCTAAGTCCCCTCAGATATTGGTCAGTCCGGGACCTGAGCCCTACAATCCTGAATCCGGGACACCTGCCGTAGGGGTCCCCATGATAGGGACAGAATGTGAACCCGATAGGTCGCCCCTAGAGGTATTGGCAGGAGAGGCTGAGACGGTCGAACCCATCCCGGAGTTGGAGGCGTCCCCGGATACGTTTGGGACAGCCCAACTCCAGGACCCTACATTAATACATGCCCGGAGTCGGGTGACAGTAGTTGACGGGGTGGCACAGCTGCCCGGTGCCCAGGTAAGGTACCCCCATTTCGCTCTTAAGCAGGATTTACTCTACCGGGTAGATGAAATACGGGGCGTGGGGGTAGAGCAGTTGGTGGTGCCCCAGCCGTATCGCCGGCGGGTCCTCGACTTGGCTCACAAACACCTAATGAGTGGCCACCTAGGGGTCAAGAAAACGCAGGAGCGAATATTGCAAAGGTTCTATTGGCCCGGGGTCTTTGGGGAGGTAAAACGGTTCTGCGAAACCTGCCCGGAGTGTCAGCTTACCGCACCCCTGACCCATTTTCGCAGTCCCTTGGTACCGTTACCCATTATAGAAGTCCCTTTCGAACGGATAGGGATGGACCTGGTGGGGCCCCTCGTAAAGTCCGCTCGAGGGCACCAACACATCCTAGTGATCGTTGACTATGCCACCCGGTATCCCGAGGCGATACCTCTCAGACATACTGCAGCAAAGCTTATAGCTCGGGAGTTGTTTGCTGTGTTCTGCCGGGTGGGGTTGCCCAAGGAGATCCTTACGGATCAGGGGACCCCATTCATGTCTAAAGTGACCAAAGAGCTGTGCCGGCTACTCCAGATCAAGCAGTTGCGTACGTCTGTGTATCATCCTCAAACGGACGGTTTAGTCGAGCGTTTCAATAAAACCCTGAAAACCATGCTCAAAAGGGTGATTTCAAAAGACGGGAAGGACTGGGATATGATGCTTCCCTATTTGATGTTTGCCAACCGTGAGGTGCCACAGGCATCCACGGGGTTTTCGCCTTTTGAATTGTAATACGGGCGACATCCCCGGGGATTTTTGGACCTGGCAAAGGACACATGGGAGCAAGAGCCCACCCCCCATAAAAGTGTGATTGAACACATTTTAGGAATGCAGAACAGCATAAGCGCGGTCATGCCAATTGTGAAGGAGCATTTACAGGAGGCTCAGGCCGCGCAAAGCGGCCGCTACAATAGACAAGCCACCGTGCGGACCTTTAAACCCGGGGATCGGGTATTGGTATTAATCCCCACGGCGGAGAGTAAATTCCTGGCTCAGTGGCAAGGCCCCTACGAGATAAAGGAAAGAGTCGGAGTGGTTAACTATAAAGTATTGCAGCCCGGTAGGCGGAAACCTGAACAACTATACCATGTCAACCTATTAAAACCTTGGCAGGAACGGGAAAGCCTGATGGCTGTTTTTTCCCCATCTCCCTCCTCTTCGGGTCGTTCACATCCGGCTCCAGCGACCTCCGGAGAGGACGAACCGGAAGTAAAGATTGGAGAAGCCCTCACCAAGACACAGAGGCGAGAGGCCAGACGGTTGGTTCAGCAGAACCCCGATGTCTTCTCCGAGCTGCCCGGTAGGACCAGTCTGATACGACATGATATTGTCACCGAGCCCCACCTGAAGGTACGCCTGAAGTCATACCGGGTACCGGAGGCTCGACGACAAGCCATATCAGAGGAAGTAAAGACAATGTTACGCCTGGGGGTCATCAAAAAATCCCGGAGTGAATGGGCTAGTCCGATTGTCCTAATACCAAAACCCGATGGCTCCTTAAGGTTCTGCAATGACTTTAGGAGATTGAACGAAATATCCAAGTTCGATCTCTACCCCATGCCCCGGGTGGATGAGCTGATTGATAGGCTGAGACAGGCACGATATTTTACCACGCTCGACCTGACCAAGGGGTACTGGCAGGTGCCACTGACGGAGTCCGCCAAGGAGAAAACCGCTTTTGTTACGCCGGAGGGTCTCTTCCACTATGTTGTCTTGCCTTTTGGGTTACATGGCGCTCCGGCCACGTTCCAGAGGTTGATGGACTTGGTGCTGGAACCCCACCAGGCGTATGCATCAGCGTACCTTGATGACATCATTATTTACAGCTCCGATTGGCAGACCCACTTGGAACAGGTACAAGCGGTGGTGGACGCGCTTCGAACAGCCGGATTGACAGCCAATCCCAAGAAATATGCGTTGGGACTCACGGAAGCCCGCTACTTGGGCTACGTGATAGGCCAAGGAGTGATTAAGCCCCAAATTAACAAGGTTGAGGCGATCCAGAAGTGGCCTAGACCCCTGACCACGAAGCAGGTTAGGGCCTTCCTGGGTATCGTGGGATACTACAGGAGGTTTGTAAAGGATTTTGCGGGACTATCAGCCCCCTTGACGGACCTTCTCAAAGGCAAGAAGTCCGTCATGGTGCGCTCGACTCCGCAGGCCGAGGACTCGTTCCGGGCCCTGAAGGGGGTCCTGTGCGGACAGCCCGTTCTTGTACATCCTGATTTCCGGAAGGAGTTCATAGTACAGACTGACGCCTCGGAGGTCGGCCTGGGGGCAGTGCTGTCTCAGGTGGTTCAGGGGGAGGAACACCCCGTCACCTTCTTAAGTAGGAAGCTCACCCCTCCCGAGCGGAATTATAGCGTAGTGGAGAAGGAGTGCCTGGCGATCAAGTGGGCCTTGGAGTCCCTACGCTATTACCTGCTGGGACGGCAGTTTCGCTTGGTGACGGATCACTCTCCACTGGTCTGGATGAGGTCCGCCAAGGAACGGAATGCCCGGGTTACCCGGTGGTTCCTTTCTCTGCAGAACCTCCGGTTTACGGTTGAACATAGGGCCGGTAGGTTGCAGGGCAATGCCGATGCCTTGTCCCGCGGCCCGTGTTTGATGGCGGGAGTTCAACCCCGCACGCTTGAACTGAGGGGGGGGGTATGTGAGACTGTGACCGGGGTTATCTATGACGGCCGGTATGTCTCGCCCCGGTTGTGCTCACTCCATGATAGAAAGTAAATCCACTCTAGGGTTAATGCTGTTTCCCTACAGGCTGAAGGAAGGGTTAAATGGAAACAGGAACAAGGGCAGGTGTGCCGGGTGTGAGGGAGTGGACACAATACCCTGAGTTCTCTGCTGGAGAGGCACATGTATAGTGTTGTGCTCTTTTGTTTGGACATTAAAACCGTGTGCTGTGAACCTTAATGCCTGGATCCCGTATCTTCTGCTGCGCAGCCGACCGGGCTACCTCACAAGGTGTATACGGCTGTATGCAGGTGTCTGTAGGTGTATACAGCTGTACTCATGTGTCTGTAGGTGTATACGGCTGTACTCAGGTGTTTGTAGCTGTATACGTCTGTACTCGGGTGTCTGTAGCTGTATACGGCTGTACGCAGGTGTCTGTAGGTGTATACGGCTGTACGCAAGTGTGTGTAGGTGTATACGGCTGTACGCAGGTGTGTGTAGGTGTATACGGCTGTATGCAGGTATGTGTAGGTGTATATGGCTGTACCCAGGTGTGTGTAGGTGTATATGGCTGTACGCAGGTGTGTGTAGGTGTATGTGGCTGTACGCAAGTGTGTGTAGGTGTATGTGGCTGTACGCAAGTGTGTGTAGGTGTATGCGGCTGTACGCAGGTGTGTGTAGGTGTACACGGCTGTACGCAGGTGTCTGTAGGTGTATGCGGCTATACGCAGGTGTGTGTAGGTGCATATGGCTGTACGCAGGTGTGTGTATGTGTATATGCGGCTGTGCGCAGGTGTGTGTAGGTGTATGCGGGTGTACGCAGGTGTGTGTAGGTGTATGCGGCTGTACGCAGGTGTGTGTAGGTGTATGTGGCTGTACGCAAGTGTGTGTAGGTGTATGCGGTTGTATGCAGGTGTGTGTATGTGTATACGGCTGTACGCAGGTGTCTGTAGGTGTATGTGGCTGTACGCAGGTGTCTGTATGTGTATACGGCTGTACACAGGCGTCTGTGTTTGTATACGGCTGTACGCTGATGTGTGTAGGTGTATGCGGCTGTACGCAGGTGTGTGTAGGTGTATGCGGCTGTACGCAGATGTGTATAGGTGTATGCGGCTGTATGCAGGTGTGTGTAGGTGTATACGGCTGTACGCAGGTGTTTGTAGCTGTATATGGCTGTATGCAGGTGTGTTTAGGGGTATGCAGCTGTATGCAGGTGCGTGTAGGTGTATACTCCTTTACGCAGGTGTCTGTATGTGTATACGGCTGTACGCAGGTGTCTGTATGTGTATATGGCTGTACGCAGGTGTGTGTATGTGTATGCAGCTGTACGCAGGTGTGTGTAGGTGTATATGGCTGTACGCAGGTCTGTACGTGTCTTTGTATATGTGTGTGTATATGGCTGTACGCTGTGTGTACGTGTCTGTGTATATGTATGTGTATATGGCTGTACACTGTGTGTGTGACTTTGTATATTTGTGTGTATATGGCTGTACGCTGTGTGTATGTGTCTGTATATGTATGTGTATATATGGCTGTACACTGTGTGTGTCTTTGTATATGTGTCTGTATATGGCTGTACGCTGTGTGTACGTGTCTGTGTATATGTCTGTGTATATGGCTGTATACTGTGTGTGCATGTCTATGCCGTGTCGGTGTACATGTGTGTGTATATGTGTAGACATCTCTGTACTGTATGTTTACAGTCCGTGTTTCTTGGGTTGTGTATGTGTGTAAGATGCCTGTATGTAAGGCTGCGTGCCCACCATCAGGGTTCACAGTGTTTTGGATTCAGAGTGTTTTTTGCTGCATTGTACAGTACAAGCAGTGGATGGGATTTCTAGAAGTCCTATGCCCACTGTGCGTGCACAGCCCACAGTGAAAACTGACCTGTGGTGCGGCTACTTGAGCCCTGGCATGTCAATTTGTGGCGCCCCTGACCTGGTCAGGCACCACTGAGTACTGCACCCATGCTGGGGACAGTACAACACAGGTAATCCAGAAGGCTGACAGGGGTGTGGAACACAGGCGCATAGTGATCAGGTCTCACACATGTACCCATGAGAGGACCCCTGGGGATCCCAGGAGGGGGCAAGCCTTCACCTTCACTGGAATAGTGGAGGGGGTAGAGCCTCCATCTCCTCTCAAGGGGTGTGGTGGAGAGTCTGGTTGCTAGGTGGCGTAGGCAAGAACAGGAGAGGAGGAGCAGTGAGCCAGTTGAGTGTAGAGTCCAGGGAGCTCAAGTGAGGAGCGGATCCCTGGAGCTGTGCAATCTGACAGCGTCCGCGCAGTGGCTACAGACGGGGGAGAACGGTCAACTAGGAGTGCTACCTGAAAGCCAGCTTCAGCTAGGGAGTGCAACGGAGTGGGAAGTAAGGAGACTGCTAGAGAGCACCAGGCCCAACCGGGCGGCAGATCCCGAAGCAAAGATAGATCCAGCTTTCTTCTGCTAAACCTGCCGGTGTGGGGCTCTTAAAGCCCACACCACAACACCACAAAAGCCGCAGCCACGTAACCGCAGTGAGGGCCCATAGGTCACAGGAGGCAAGCAGCTGGAGTGGCCTGGTCCGGGGAACAAGGAAACGGCAAACAAAAGGGGGAGAGAGGCTGCAGCATCTTCCCTGGGCGACCCCCATAGGGACTAAAAGTCGGGGTTACCCCAAACCACCAAGGGCTAAGGAAGGCGAGTCAGTAGTCACCCTCATAAAGTCAGCCTGAAGAATACCTGGTTCCCACCTGGTTCATCTCAGCTACGCCCGGGCTACTCACCCTGCCATCAAATGTGAGTAAAGCCCTTGAAAGACAATTCTGCCTGTGTGGAGTTATTCTGCGCCTTGTGGTACTACAAACCTACACCGGTCCCTGGGGCTTGCCTCACTCTCAGGAGGCTATTCAAACTAACTGCACACACCATCAGCCCCAGGCGTCCCCTAACCTGCAGTGGCGGTCCCCACTGACCGCAATACTGAGAGTGGCGTCACGATCAAAACAGAAGATTTCCTACCAGTGACGGAGATCCAGCAACGTGGAGTCCCTGAAGGTAACGCACCGACACCGACACTACACCTGAGGGGCTTCACATCTGGCGTCACGAACAGGATAAGGACTAGACCTGTTCAGACAGGTGACCATGTGCCTGGGCGGTCCGCTTGAAAAATTGGAAGCGCCGCCATATTGCCACCATGAAAAGCGCGCTGAAAAACAACAGCAGCCCGCGCTGGAAGAAGTTACCGCCCACGAAGAGGTGTGGCTACCCAGAGATCCTCTGCAGAGTCCTGACCTCGCTGATGAAGAAAGCGGAAGCGTCCAGAGACGGCGGAGCAGAGAAGAAGCCAGCAGCTTGTTAGAGAAAATGGAGTCCAGACGCGGATACCCAGAACCAGGCACTGCTGCCTGGTGGTGCCGGGAGCTTGCCATCTTCTGCGACCGGCTGGAGGCCGGGATTGTGCGACAGCTTAGGGAAGAACGCACGGAGCTCCTGGAGATGGCTGCGGCGGTGCGGACCTACGAGGAGGGAGCCGCGCGACGCATGTCAGACCGAGCGGCGACGACGCAGACCCCGATGCTGCCACAGATGGGTGAGTCGAGTGATGCCCCGGCCAGCGCAAGTGCCCCGACCCCTGCTGCCACGCCCGCGGTCCCGGAAGAGGCGCCCGGCGCGGCGCCACCGAACCAGGCCGCAGCCACGCTAGATGCGGCCCGCCAAATCCAGGCCGCCGCAGCCATGCCCCGCCTGGCCCGCAAAGGTCCGACTACCACTGCGATACTGATCCGTGCCGCAGGTGTGACACTGACCCAGGCTGCCACCCTGCTGAGCCCAGTCCGCCAAGACCCCACCGCAGCAGCGACACTCGTCCGCGCCGCAAGTGAGATGCTGAACCAGGCCGCAGCCCCGCCGGGTGCGGCCCGCCAAGCTCCGATCGCTGCAGCGACGTCCAGCCCAGCCTGCACAGAGCCCCCTGCAACAGCGACACTGAACCAGGCCGCCGCCATGCCAGGCGCGGCCCGCCAAGACCAGGCCGCCGCCATGCCGGGCGCGGCCCGCCAAGACCAGGCCGCCGCCATGCCAGGCGCGGCCCGCCAAGACCAGGCCGCCGCCATACAGGGCGCGGCCCGCCAAGAGATTGCATCACTATTTTCCCCGGCCTGCAAGGCCAGAGCAGACACCGCTCCCCAGTCCAGAGAGGTCCCTGCTAGGAAGACCCTGATAGGAGAGGACCCCGAATACTGGAAGCTGAAGGCTGACCTAGAGGCCCAGTTCCCACAAGAGATGGTGGATCGGTATCTGCTCCCTCCGCATACCCCCAAGGAGATTCAGGCAACCCCTGCAGCCGCGCCGGAGAGTCCACCGCCCAGACCAGCTGAAGAAAGCCCATCCCCAGCACTGCCACCAAAGGAGTGCCAAGAAGAACTAAGGGGGAGAGGAGGCCAGGAAGCTGAGGAGCTGACTCCGGAGCCACCAGCAGTGGATCTATACTCAGAACCGGAGATGTTGCCCTATTCCCGCTGGGATGAAGAGGATTTGACACCGTCTGCAGACGAAGATCAGCCCAAAGACCTCACCTGGGAGCCCGCAGGCATGAACCCAGCCCGCAAGACACGGCGCAGCAGAGCAAAGTATCCTCCAACACCACAGTCTCCAGAGCAGAGAGAGGTCACAGCCAGAGACCTGCAGGAGAAAAGATTACTGAGAAGGTCTAGAGTCCAGGTCAGAGGACCCCTTTACAGAGGAGTTGTAGAGGACTTCAATTTGAAAAGCGGATACGGCTTTATTGTAGTAAGAGGAATAAAAGAGGGCATATTTGTGAATCGGAGAGATGTTCAAGCCCACCTGCCCAGAGGACATTCAGGCAGAAATTTGAAAATTGGAGACGTAGTACAGTTCACCTTGCATCAAGGAGAAAGGGGCTACTATGCCTTAGACGTAGCACCATGTCCCAAAGAAGAAAGACAAGACAGAGATAAAGAAACAGATGCAGAAAAGGAAACAGATGAAGATCAAGAAAGGAAAGACAAAGAGCCTACAGATGAAACTACCTCAGAGGATGACAAGGAGCAAGAAAGCAGCAGGTGCCGTAGCCCAATAGGCCAAAGCCCTGGTAAAGAGGAGTAAAGTAAAGAAAGAAGTACCGAAAGTTTGACCAGTTTGACAAGTTGAAAAGTTTGCAACGCTATTGTTTAAGCATGTGCCCACAAAAACTATTGTGAGAAATAAACTTTAAGGCTATGAACTTGCTATAGCCACAAACTCTCGCAGTGTAAATAGTTACACCAGTGGCACCACCACCAGGGCCAGCCTGTTAAGGGGCTTGGCTCGTCTGCAACCAGGAGGGGCCCGTCCGTATATAGGGCCTTGGCTCACCTGCGACCAGAGAGCACGCCTGTTTATGGGGCCTTGGCTCACCACCACAAAGAGGGTACCTGGTCAGCACCAACTGTGGAGGCCGCCTCTGCATCCTGCCAGAAGAGGCTGACGGCGCGGATCCACCAGGCCAGGTATACCCTGAAACCACCAGCCCATGAAAGCCGCCTCTACATCCTGCCAGAAGTGGCTGAAGTCGCGGCCAACGGGAGAGGAAGATTGGAGGAAAGGTCTGGGGAAGTAGATGGCCCAGATCTGGTTACCAAAAGGACCGGTGACCTGCCTCCTGAGAGGGTTTTGGGTGGGTTAACGGACTTGTGGGTGGAGGGTGGTGATGTCTGATACCTGGTGGTTTTAAAAATGTTTTACATGTTTTAATGTTTTATGCATTTTAAAATGTTGTCTTGCAGCCCGAGGACGTGCTGGTGATAACTAAGGGGGAATGTGGCGCCCCTGACCTGGTCAGGCACCACTGAGTACTGCACCCATGCTGGGGACAGTACAACACAGGTAATCCAGAAGGCTGACAGGGGTGTGGAACACAGGCGCATAGTGATCAGGTCTCACACATGTACCCATGAGAGGACCCCTGGGGATCCCAGGAGGGGGCAAGCCTTCACCTTCACTGGAATAGTGGAGGGGGTAGAGCCTCCATCTCCTCTCAAGGGGTGTGGTGGAGAGTCTGGTTGCTAGGTGGCGTAGGCAAGAACAGGAGAGGAGGAGCAGTGAGCCAGTTGAGTGTAGAGTCCAGGGAGCTCAAGTGAGGAGCGGATCCCTGGAGCTGTGCAATCTGACAGCGTCCGCGCAGTGGCTACAGACGGGGGAGAACGGTCAACTAGGAGTGCTACCTGAAAGCCAGCTTCAGCTAGGGAGTGCAACGGAGTGGGAAGTAAGGAGACTGCTAGAGAGCACCAGGCCCAACCGGGCGGCAGATCCCGAAGCAAAGATAGATCCAGCTTTCTTCTGCTAAACCTGCCGGTGTGGGGCTCTTAAAGCCCACACCACAACACCACAAAAGCCGCAGCCACGTAACCGCAGTGAGGGCCCATAGGTCACAGGAGGCAAGCAGCTGGAGTGGCCTGGTCCGGGGAACAAGGAAACGGCAAACAAAAGGGGGAGAGAGGCAGCAGCATCTTCCCTGGGCGACCCCCATAGGGACTAAAAGTCGGGGTTACCCCAAACCACCAAGGGCTAAGGAAGGCGAGTCAGTAGTCACCCTCATAAAGTCAGCCTGAAGGATACCTGGTTCCCACCTGGTTCATCTCAGCTACGCCCGGGCTACTCACCCTGCCATCAAATGTGAGTAAAGCCCTTGAAAGACAATTCTGCCTGTGTGGAGTTATTCTGCGCCTTGTGGTACTACAAACCTACACCGGGCCCTGGGGCTTGCCTCACTCTCAGGAGGCTATTCCAACTAACTGCACACACCATCAGCCCCAGGCGTCCCCTAACCTGCAGTGGCGGTCCCCACTGACCGCAATACTGAGAGTGGCGTCACGATCAAAACAGAAGATTTCCTACCAGTGACGGAGATCCAGCAACGTGGAGTCCCTGAAGGTAACGCACCGACACCGACACTACACCTGAGGGGCTTCACAAATTTATTGCTGTGTAGCCACAAGTGTCTTCACAGAGAGAATGAGTAAAAAGCTGTGGAGAAGAAGCGCAATAGGGTTTTACCCCAATAACACACGGGGTAGAGACAGGGAGCAGTAATACTCACCAAGTGAAGTTGTGAAAGTCACAACTACTATGCAGGCATGGAAAGTTTTGATCAAGGCAGCAGCAACCCAGACTGCAGATAACAGAGAACAATAGAGGAAAATAGGGTTTTTTTGAGCCGCGCCAATGATCACTTCTCAGGTATTCAGATTAATGGATCTTTATTTTCCACAGGTCTACGCATTTCTGCAGTCTCAGCTCCCTTCCTCGGGACCATCAGGCATAAGAACACATCAAATCTCTTTTGATGTGTTCTTATGCCTGATGGTCCTGAGGAAGGGAGCTGAGACTCCAGAAACGCGTAGACCTGTGCAAAATAAAGATCCATTAATCTGAATACCTGAGAAGTGATCATTGGCGCGGCTCAAAAAACCCTATTTTCCTCTATTGTTCTCTGTTATCCACAGAGAGAATAGAAGAGAGACCACAGCGGCCCGGACCCTGACTGTGGGCACAAGCAGCTACAGTCCCTGCGGAGAGCACTGTGCCTGAACTGTACAACGCAGCATTTTGGACTCAGTGAAAACACTTTGCGTCCAAGACGCTGCTGACACTGATTGTGGGCACGGGCCCTAAGGGCTCACTCACATATGTGTTAGGGAATTTCATTTGTCTTTCCATGTTTATGAAAAGAAAAGTGGAATTAACCCCTACACTGTGACGTAGCTATGTCACCACATTATGGCCTCCTACGCGTGTGGTATGTGTTGTATCCTTTTTTAACGGTTACCACACGTACCCATTATAAGCTATGGTGCTGCTCGCATGACCGTGTGTTTACACAGACCGTGTGTGATCCCTATGGAGACATCTGTTTTTTTCCCAGCAGCGCACATGACAAGGGCCAATAGAAGTCTATGGGGCCGTGAAAACACATACAGCACACAGATGGCATCATTGAAAATATAGGATAAGCTTTGTAATTGCTTTATATGTACAGTAGTTAGCTGGATTATTGTACTGTATCTATGTAGCAAGTGTGGGTTTGCTCCTATATCAATACAGTAAGCTCAGTTATGGCACAATATTTAATCAGTAAGCTTAGTTCTGGTACTATGTCTATGCAGTAAGCTTAGTTCTAGTACTATGTCTATGCAGCAAGCTTAGTTCTGGTACTATATCTATGCAGTAAGCTTAGTTCTGGTACTATGTCTATGCAGTAAGCTTAGTTCTGGTACTATGTCTATGCAGTAAGCTTGTTCTGTTCCCGTAGCTATGTAGGAGGCTTGGTGTCCTGTTGCTGTTTCTATGTAGTAGTCTGAGTAAGTACGATTTTGTTCCTGTATGAGTACAGTAAGCTCAGTTCTGCTCTCATATCTCTGTAGTAAGCTCGGTTCTGCCCCTCATCACTGTAATAAGCTCGGCTCTGCACCCATATCTCTGTAGTAGGCTCGGTTCTGCTCCCATATCTCTGTAGTAAGCTTGGTTCTGCTCCCATATCTCTGTAGTAAGCTCGGTTCTGCTCTCCTATTCTGTAGTAAGCTCGGTTCTGCTCTCGTATTTCTGTAGTAAGCTTGGTTCTGCTCCCTTATCTCTGTAGTAAGCTCGGCTCTGCACCCACATCTCTGTAGTAAGCTTGGCTCTGCACCCATATCTCTGTAGTAAGCTCGGTTCTGCTCCCTTATCTCTGCAGTAAACTCGGTTCTGCTGCCTTATCTCTGTAGTAAGCTCAGTTCTGCTCCCTTATCTCTGTAGTAAGCTTGGTTATGTTCCCGAATCTCTGTAGTAAGCTCGGTTCTGCACCCTTATCTCTGCAGTAAACTCGGTTCTGCTGCCTTATCTCTGTAGTAAGCTCGGTTCTGCTCCCTTATCTCTGTAGTAAGCTTGGTTATGTTCCCGAATCTCTGTAGTAAGCTTGGTTCTGCTAACTTATCTCTGTACTAGGCTCGGTTCTGCTCCCATATCTCTGTAGTAAGTTTGGTTCTGCTCCCTTATCTCTGTAGTAAGTTTGGTTCTGCTCCCTTATCTCTGTAGTAAGCTCGGTTCTGTTACCATATCTCTGTAGTAAGCTCGGTTCTGTTACCATATCTCTGTAGTAAGCTTGGTTCTGTTACCATATCTCTGTAGTAAGCTCAGTTCTGTTACCATATCTCTGTAGTAAGCTTAGTTCTGCTCCCTTATATCTGTAGTAAGCTTGGTTCTGCTCTCTTATCTTTGTAGTAAGCTCGGTTCTGCTCTCATATCTCTATACTAAGCTCGGTTCTGCACCCATATCTCTGTAGTAATCTCGGTTCTGTTCCCATACCTCTGTAGCAAGCTCGGTTCTGCACCCATATCTTTGTAGTAAGCTCCATGTAGTTCCCAAAGCTATGTAGTCATCTTGGTTCTGTTGCAGTATCTATGTAAGCAGTAAGTGCGGTTCTGTTCCCATATATTTATGTACCAGCCTGTTCATAAAGCCTGTTACCACTGCTGCTTTATTGCAGCGGCCAGATATAAACAGACCAAAGGTGGGCCGACGCAACCTGAGGGCCACTGCCTTATGATTGCCCCCCAGGCTAAAATGTGCCAGCCAGCCCCTGGTGCCATACCACACATACTGTAATGTAGCTAGAATCTCCTCTATGGAGTAAGTACACTTCTAGTGTGCTACCTGCACTCAGAGATCAGAGCTGCCTTTCTAGCTTCATGGCCAAGTGCCTGTGCAGCTTGTAAATTCCATCCTGGCACGGAGATGGTCACATTGGTCAACGGAGTGGAGATGAGTGGAGAACGACCTGATGATATCACCTCCATGTCGCCTGAGGGGGCAGAGCTTCTGTGCAGAGACTGGGAAAGAAAGTGAAACAGACCATCTCCTCGTGTGGTCAGTGCTTTCTGAACCTGGGGAATGCTGGGAGACGGTTGTAGTTCTAGTTAATATATACCCTCACTGTCACATAGCATGCCTGGAAATGTATTTTTCCTTATAACTCCTCCCTCCCTGTAATGTAATTTTCAATCTTTAATTATCTCTATTATCATAACAAGAGCCTGGACATTCTTGGACCTATTGTTCTCATATTACCTCCCTGACTGTAATTTTCTCTGACATCCCATAGCAGCCTGGGTATGCTGGGAGTTTTACTTAAATTTAGTAAAAATTGCTTTATTACTGCACATATTTGGTTAATTGCTGAGCAAATTGTGTATTATAGCACACTAATAAATACTCTGGCCACCAGTCGGTAGATGGATTTTTAAGGCCGTAGGTCTCATCTTGATGATCCTGACCGAGTTTCCCTGGCTGAGTTCAGGCTGCGTCACCTTCAGCAGGGGGATTGGTCAGCAGAAGCTTAGGCGGGCTTTACATGTTGCGACATCGCTAGCAATTGCTAGCGATGTCCAGCGCGATAGCACCCGCCCCTGTCGCACATGCGATATGTGGTGATTGCTGCCATAGTGAACATTATCGCTACCGCAGCTTCACACGCACATACCTGCAAGGGGGAGGTGCGTTCGGCGTCACAGCGACGTCACCGCGACGTCACTAATCGACCGGCCAATAGAAGCGGAGGGGTGGAGATGAGCGGGACATAACATCCCGCACACCTTCTCCCTTCCGCATTGCCGTCAGGACACAGGTAAGGTGATGTTTGTCGCTTCTGCGGGTTTACACACAGCGATGTGTGGAGCTGCAGGAACGACAAACAACATCGTACCTGCGGTCGACCCGACATTATGAAAATGAACGACGCTACACAGATCACCGATTTTTGACGCTTTTGCGATCGTTTATCGTCGCACCTAGGATTTACAAGTTGCGATGTCGCTACCGGCGCTGGATGTGCGTCACTAACGACGTGACCCCGACGATATTTAGGAAGCGATGTCGCAATGGTGTAAAGCCCCCCTTATTGTTCAGATTTTTTTGGAGATGGGCAACTGATACCACATGGAATGACCCAGCTAGTAGAAGTCAATTTTGTCAGGGACTGTCAGAAAGATTGAAAGATGCTTTGGTTATTTACACTTGAAACCAGAAGTTTACATCCACTATCTAAAAAGACTCATATACATGTTTTCTCACTACCTGACATGAAATCAGAATAAACCTTTCCCATTTTAGGTCAGTTAGGAACTAAAATTATTTATATTTGCTAAATACCAGAATAACGCGAGAGAGAAAGAATGTTTTAAGACATTTATATTACTTTCTGCAAAGTCAAACGTTTACATACATTAAAGGGTGCTTTACACACAGCGACATCGCGAACGATATATCGTCGGGGTCACATCGTTAGTGACGCACATCCGGCGCCGTTAGCGACATCGCAGCGTGTGACACCAAGGAGTGACGATTAACGATCGAAAAGACGTCAAAAATCCTTGATCGTTGACACGTCGCTCCTTTTCATAATATCATTGGTGGTGCATGCCGCTGGTTGTTCGTCATTCCTGCGGCGTCACACATCGCTATGTGTGATGCCACAGGAACGACAAACATCTCCTTACCTGCGTCCACTGGCAATGAGGAAGGAAGGAGGTGGGCGGCATGTTCCGGCCGCTCATCTCCGCCCCTCCTCTGCTATTGGGCGGCCGCTTAGTTATTCCGCAGGGACATCGCTATGACGCCGAACGCACCTCCCCCTTGAAGGAGTGTATGTTCGGCTGTCACAGCGATGTCGCTGAAAAGGTATGTGCGTGTGACGCTGCCTATTCTGTCTCTTCCTAGAAGCTGTGAATCCAACCGCTCTAATTATCAGTCAGATAACTGTATGATTTACTCACACTTCCAAGCATCAACAGATAGTTCAACTCAGCCCAAACGATGACTTGTAGAAAGACAAGGAGAAACGCTGTAGTTTTCTTCTAGAATCTTGTATTAAGAAGGGCAGTGAGCCCCATAGGGGTGAATGGACCCCATGACGATCGGGAGGGTTGCAAGGTTAGGAAGGGGTTAATTGGTTTATCCGGGATAGGGGATAGTTGGGACTATAGGATTGGTGGAAGGGAGCTGTAGGGGGATTGGAGGGGAGCAGGGAAGGGGTGGGGGTTTGTGGGAGGTATAAGAGAGGGGGTGTACTGATTACCTCCCCTTTTGTCGCCGAAAAGTTGTGGCCCCAGGACGTTGGTGCTGCTCGCTGCCATGGCTGAACTCAATGAGCTGCTGGAGATGGTGCATGGGGCCTCCGAGGTCCTAGGTGTGGACGCTCTGCGGCAGCAGCTGGCGGCGGTCTGTGGGGCTGGAGTGGTGCTACCTGCTGCTCCTGCGCCCGGGCCGCTGCTACGCGCTCGGCGGGCGCGACCGCCGGAGCGCTACTCCCCCAGCTTGAGGGGGAGAGTGAGATCTAGGAGCCCCTACAGGGACCCTCCGGGGCAGCGGAAGCCCTCCAACTTACCAGGGGGAGCCGCCGGCCGCCGGGAGGAATCCTCGACGGAGATCCCGCGGGTCGGGGGTGGGCGGAGCCTCGGCGAGGCCCACTTCCGGTCCGCGGCCTGCACAGTCCCAGACCGGAGCGGCGATAACGGCAGCTCCCAGTGAAGTGCCGGCTGGGGGTGGCGCTCGGCGGTCAAGATCAATGGAGGAGACTCCCTGCAGGCTGCAGGGGAGAGCTACAGGACGGAGGACGGGTGCGGATGGGAGCGGCGATGTGAGGTGTTCAGAGGAGGGGTACGGTGGCCCGCAGGCACGGATGAGAGCCACAGTTACGGTCCCCCCCAGCGAGGATCGGGCTGGGGGGTGTTCCCAGCAAAGGGCAACTGCAGCACGGCCTTCCTGCAGTCGGCAGGGAGGGAGCCCACTGAGAGCGGCGGGAGAAACGGTGGCGCAGCAGTCAGTCATGAATACGGCGAGGAAGGACGGCGGCAGGGCGCCACGGCGTGGGAAAAGGAAGAGGTCTAGCAGGAGTCGCCCGGAGGAGCAGGGTGCGGTGACTGTGGGGGTTGACGGCCGCCAGGTGCGGGCTGTCCCCTCGCTGGTCCCCCCTGAAGACTTCGGCAGCACGTCAGACTCCGGCGATGAAGATGGAATGGCAGCGGCAGGTCGGACAGAGCGGCAGCAGGAAGATCGCGGCACGGCTGTTCCGGCATCGGTTCAACGGCAGCCTGGTGAGCGGACGACTGAAATGTTTAATGCTGTGGGTAGTGCGGGCGGGGGCGGGGGTTCTGTCGCGGGAAGCGTTGCGCAGGGGGCGAGTGCGGTCAGACAGTCTGGTTTACCGGTCCCGGAGTTTTGGGGGCAACTTTTGGGGGTGTTGCAGGGGTTGTCTGCGGAGCGGGTTAGTAGGATTGGGCCTGGGGCTCCGGTGGGGGTGTGGGTGGGCCCCACGGAGGTGGTACAGACTGAGGCGCCGGTGAGCGGGGTTACGGTTCGGGACCCTACCTCGGCGGTAGGTGCGGGACAGGCGGCCGGTGGGGCGGCTGACGTGGGTGCTAGTAAGGAGGCGGAAAAGGATAAAGAAAAGTAGGATGAGGTTGTGCGTTTGGATGATAGGGCACGGAGTGAAATTTATGTGTGTTTTGAAGGTCAGTTAGGGGTTCATTTGAAGAAGGAGGTGAGGGAAAAGATTTGGAAAGGGGAGTATGTGGAAATTTTTTCCCTCTTCCCTTGGAGAAGTTTAATTTGGATAAGGTGAAACCCAGTGAGACAAAAAAGGAGAAAGAGGAGGAGGAAAAACGAAGGTATAGGTTGATCCCAAGGACGTTTACTAACTGGCTACAGGCCTTTGCGATCTTGGCCAGCGTGATCGGGGAAAAGGAGCCGGAGCATTGTTCCACCCTATTTGGATATATGGACGCGATAGGGGAGGCGTATAGAGTGTACGGCGGTTTAGGGTGGCTAAGATATGACGAGCAGTTCTGGCAACGGAAGGCTCTGCGGCCGGGTGTCCAGTGGGGCCACAAGGATATTTCTTTGTGGATGCGGTTAATGACGGCTCCGGCTCAGCCCTTTCGAGGAGGTGCCGGGAGCCCGGGTACGAGCGGAGGGTCCTCGGCTGGACAGAAAAAGGGGGCTTGTTGGCAATATAACGAGGGACAGTGTAAGTTCGGGGCCTCGTGTCGTTTCAAACACGAGTGTTCCGGATGTGGAGGGTCCCACTCCTTGGCCAGGTGCTTCAAGAAAGGAAAAGGAAAGGCGGGGGAGGGGTCTGGAAAAAGGGAGGACGCCAGTGAGGGTAGAGGCGATGCTTCCCTATTTAAATAGATACCCGGATGTTCGGGCGGCGGAGTTGTTGGCACGTGGTTTTACGGAGGGTTTTCGGATTCCGTTTGAATCTGAGGCGCCGGTGTTTCGCCCGGGGAATTTGAGGTCCGCGAAAGAACATCCGGCGGTGGTGAAGGAAAAGCTGCAAAAGGATGTGGAGTTGGGGAGGATGGCGGGTCCATTCCAGGACCCGCCATTCTCCAATTTACGGATTTCCCCCCTTGGGGTGGTACCTAAGAAGGAGCCGAACAAATTTCGGCTCATTCATCATTTATCTTATCCGGCGGGATTGTCGGTGAATGATGGGATATCACCAGAGTTGTCGGCGGTATGTTATGTATCGTTTGATAAGGCCTTGGAGCTGGTAAGGGTTGCGGGGCGGGGGGCCCTGATGGCAAAGGCGGATGTGGAAGCAGCTTTTCGTTTACTCCCGGTGCATCCTGAGAGCCTTCATCTCTTAGGGTGTATGTGGGATGGTGAATACTATGTGGATCTCTGCCTGCCGATGGGCTGTTCCATTTCGTGTGCTCATTTTGAGGCATTTAGTACTTTTGTGGAATGGGTAGTCAAGGATGTGGCAGGAGTCCATTCAGTGATTCACTATTTGGATGACTTCTTTTGCGTGGGTCCGGCGAGCTCTTCGGTTTGCTCCTTGTTGTTATTTACGTTAGAGCGGATCGCGCGGAGCCTGGGTATTCCGTTGGCAAAAGAAAAACAGAAGGGCCGGTGACGGCTCTATGTTTTTTAGGTATCGAAATTGATACACTGGCGATGGAATGCCGGTTGCCGGAGGGGAAGCTTCTGGATTTGAAGGCGTCGGTGCAGTTTTTGTCTCAGGCCAAGAAGGTGCGGTTGCGGGATTTGCAGTCAGTGCTCGGGAAATTGAATTTCGCTTGTCGCATTATGCCGATGGGGCGGATATTTAATAGGAGACTGGCAAGCGCAACTGCGGGGGTAAAAGCTCCAAATCACTTTGTCAGAGTGACCAAAGTGATGAAGGGGGATTTGTTGGTTTGGGAGGAGTTCTTGGACCGGTACAACGGTCGGACCCTTTGGATGAGCGAGGCATTGTCCAATAGCCAGCTGGAATTGTATACTGATGCGGCTGGAGCGACAGGTTTTGGGGCAATTTTTCAGACGCGCTGGTGTGTGGGAAAGTGGCCACGGCTTTGGGTGGAAGCAGGTTTGGTAAGGAATTTGGCGCTGCTGGAATTGTTTCCCATTATTGTGGCGGTGGAGTTGTGGGGCCCCGTTTTTTCCGGAAGAAGGGTTTGCATGCATTGTGACAACATGGCGGTGGTGCATTCCATCAATGCACTGTCGGCAAAATCCCCGCCGGTTGTGGGGTATTTAAGGCATCTGGTGTTGCGTTGCTTGGAGTTAAACATTTGCGTGGTGGCCCGGCACGTGCCAGGGATTCGAAACGAGGTGGCTGACGCGCTATCACGATTTCAGTTTTGCAGGTTCAGGAAGCTGGTGCTGGGGGTGGATGCGGATGGAGAACCTTGCCCTGAATGGCTGTGGGACCTGGCATCGGTATAGCATTTGATTGAATTAGGAGATCGGTGTCTGAGGCTACTTGGTGCCGATATCAGGCGGTGTGGAAGGAATGGGCAGAGTTGGAAAGAGGGGACTTCATGGAGTCGGGTTACAAAGGCCGAGTGTTAGGGGTCCTAATGTTAATTAGTGGGGATTTTTTGGCAGGTCGGTCCGTTTCGGTGATTGGTTGCAAGTTGGCGGCATTGGCCTTCTTGTTTCAGATGCAGGGGGTTCGGGACGCGACTAAGGATTTTCTGGTGCGGCAGGCAATGAAGGGTTTTCGAAAAGGGGCCCAGTCACGTGATATGAGGCGGCCAGTGTCATTGCCATTGTTGGGTCGGTTAGTGGGGTGTTTAGGGGAGTTGTGTTCGTCTCCTTATGAGCGGGTGTTGTTTTCGGTGGCTTTTGTATTGGCGTTTTTTGGTGCCTTTCGCATTGGTGAATTGGTCAGCCCGACTAAGCAAGCGATGGGTGGTTTGCTGATGGAGGATGTAATGCTGGGGGAGGACAGAGTGGAATGCCGGCTTCGTTTTTCGAAGACGGATCAGAGAGGGCGGGGGCGCTTAGTTGTGTTGTTTGCGTTACCGGGGCACCAGCTGTGCCCAGTGGTACAGGTTTCAGAGTTTTTAAGGGTGCGCGGTGGTTACCCTGGCATTTTCCTTAGGCATGCGGACGGATTGGCTTTGTCGCGTTACCAATTCAATGCGGTGCTGAAGATGGCTTTAGCACGGGTGGGGGAGGAGCCAAGTGAGTACGGGTCTCACTCCTTCCGGATTGGGGCGGCAACGGAAGCCGCCAGGTGGGGTTTGAGTGAGGATTGTATCCGGCGGATTGGGAGGTGGGAGTCTTCTAGGTTTCGCTTGTACATTAGGCCTCACTTGGTCAGGTGATGGTGCAGGGGTGGGGGATTCCTGGTTTGCGTTTTGATGCTGGTATGTAAAAATTTTTCTTGTTTGTTGCTGTTTTTATTCGTGGTTTTATATTTTGTAGGGCCATGCCTTGTGTGGATCCTCTGGCACTCCTATGTGTATTAGGGAGCGTTGCGGGCGGATGTGCGTCGCGACGGTCGGCAGCTTGGAGTGTCGGTGACGGAGGCCCGAGTGAAGTGGCTTGGAATTCGGGGCATGACCTGGGGTAGAGTGCGCCCAGAGGTGGCTTATTATAGCCGTATGGATCGTGACCCGGATGTGTTAATTTTACACGTGGGTGGGAATGATTTGGGAGTAAGGTCGGCGAGGGAATTGAAAAGGGACATAAAGCTGGTCTTGTTACATTTGTGGAGGGCGTTCCCGGGCATTGTTATTGTTTGGTCGGACATCATAGCTCGGACGCAGTGGCGTTTTGGTAGGTCGGTGGACCGTATTAATATGGCTCGGAGCAAGCTGAACCGGGCAATTGGCAGGTTTGTGGCACAGAATGGTGGGTTGGTGGTGCGGCATAGAGAATTGGAGGAGTCCACTGAGCAGTATCTAAGGAGGGATGGGGTTCATCTGACCGATGTGGGTCTAGATTTATGGATGTTGGGTTTGAGGGATGGTCTGGAGCAAGCACTGGGGGTGTGGGGGGCCCGGGCCAAGTAAGGGTGTCACTTGGTCGGTCTGTGGCGGGGTGATAGGTCCGTCAGAGAGGTTGGGAGTACCGACAGTCGGTTTGTTGGTACGAAGTCGCTCAAGGGGAGTGGCTTCGGATTGGATAGGAACTTGTGGGCGGAGGTCCCGCAGGTTCTGGGTAGGGGTAATTAACGATGGAACGTTGTTACCCCTCACCTTGGGCCGGGTGGTCACGGCCGAGGTGGTCCTCTGGGCCGGTTTGGAGGTTACGGCCGGGGGGTTATGAATGATGGTTGGCCTCTCGGACGGATCTATCGGTGTTTCTGGTTATACGGGTATATATGTATAAGGTTAAGTTAACAATTGAGTGGCATGTTGAGCCACGGGTTTTGGTATACATATATACGGTAAATAAAACTGTGGCCATTCCTGCAATAAAGTCGTGGTTCTCGTCTTTATTTAAGTAGTGATGGTTTGGGGGGTGTTTTGTATGGTAACCTGCTTATCCCTTATAGATGCGTCAAGTACAAAGTAAAGGCAGGTGAAAAGGAATAATCTGTACAGGGTTGTAGACATGTCTTCAGCAATGGTTCCTCTCTAGACTAAACTGAGCAGGAATGGAGGAGCATTCTATACAGAAGCCAACTAAGGGAGGAACATAGGGACAAACTTCACACAGTCTAAATCTACCTAGTAACAATAAGGAATTTCCTGATAGGAGGAAAAATATGCAATGCAAGAAATATAAACAACAGGTTGTTCCCATTCATGGGACACAACACTGCCGTAGCGATAATGTTCGCAACGGCAGCGATCACCAAATGTCGCGCGAACGACGGGGGTGTGTGCTATCGCGCACGATATCGCTAGCTATCGCTAGCGATGTTGCAGCGTGTAAAGCACCCTTAAGAGTACTATGTCTTTATACAATATGGGACAGCCTATATGAAGATGTCATGTCTTTGGAAGCTTCTGATAGGTTTATTGTCAACATCTGAGTTAATTAGAGACACACTTATGGATGTATTTTAATGCACACCTGAAACACACTTCCTTGTGTGGCATCATGGGAAAGTCAAAATAACTCAGCCAAGATCTCAGGAAGAGAATTGTGGACTTGCACAAGTCTGGTTCATCCTTGGGTGCAATTTCCAGATACCTGAAGGTGCCTCAATCATCTGTACAAACAATTAGATGTAAGTACAAACAAGATGGGAATGTCTAGCCGTCATACTTCTCTGGAAGGAGATGGGTTCTGTGTTTCAGAGATGAATGTGCTTTAGTCAGATACAGTATGTGCATATCAACCCAGGAACAAAAGCAAAAGACCTTGTGAAGATGCTGGCGGAAGCTGGTAAGATAGCGTCATTATCCACAGTGAAACAAATACTCTATCAACATAGGCTGAAACACCACTCAGTCAGGAAGAAACCATTACTCCAAAAGAAACATTAGAAATCCAGATTAATGTCTACAAATGCTCATGTGACGCCCTGGCCTATCAGGTCGTCGCAGGGTATTGTGCAATCTGCCCTTCAGCATAGTATCCACCCTCCTTGGTTACGGGTCCTGGTCCTTTGGTGTTGCCAACAGCTAAGCCAATCAAAACCCTAGGAACGGGGGGGCGTGGCCTAGGCACCTAACAGGGAAGAAGCACTTCACTTGGGCTCCTGCTTTTAGAACACAAAACTTCCTCTTTAAACTTTACAATCTGCTGCAAAACACCCTAACTTGGGTCCCATGCTATCCTGGAAGATATCTGTAGGATTCAGCACCCCTAAGTAGCCAGCAAGGTGCAAGCCAGGATCTCCAGCTATCACCCCAAGCTCTGGACACAGACCTAGGCTGGGAGCACAACTCCAGGAGGGCTCCAAGCAGAACACTGAGATCGGAACTATACCCGTGGGATAGCTCCTAGCATGCACCGAGACACAGTGGAGGTAAGGCCTTCTCCCCCAGAGAAGGAGACCCCTGGCCCCCCCTCCCTGAAATGCCATAGCACCTCCACATAGTCAGAGTGCAGCCCTGGGTCTCACCTTCAGTGCTGTCCCAGCTGAGACACAGGAGAGATAGTGTTCCTGAGGAGAATGAGGCATTTCTAAGTGACAGAGTGGTTGTACCCCAGAGGTGCAGCAGCTGTGATTGCGCCCCCCTCGGGACACCAGGGCTCCATGTGGGTGACGCCATTTTGCAGGCTTTGAGAGCTGAAGAAGAAGAGGGTGGAAAATTGTGCTGCAGTTGCCTTAAAAAACAAGAAAGCTTTTACAGAGCTCTGCACTGCCACCTACTGGATAAAGCTTTTCTCTAAGTGCTCGGCTGAAAAAAGGTCTGCACTGACACCTAGTGAACATTCCTTGGCTCCCTGCACATTACCCTATCGCCACCTGGTGGTCACTGTGACACTGACTTGCTGCAAAGAAAACACCGCATGAGGGAGCTGTGAAGGAGTAATGTAACCCTGTATAATGTCTGAGTAGAGGGGAGGCTCATTTTACCGCCCGAATAGAGGATATAAGTGGATAGCTACAACTTTAATAGTCTCATATACATAAGGAATACTGAAAACAAACATAATACACTGCACTGACTTAGTAACGATCTGGCTGGGCTGAAGAGGAGAAGAGGACCAGGGTGGTCAATCAGATTAAGAAGGGGACAGCCGTTTGTGACTCCATTGGACAAGTTTCTTACTAAGAAAAATTGTGCTGTGAGAGATCCTATGCCACCAAAGGCACAAAGACAATCAACCCTTAAGGGCAGTCAGGCGAAAAATCAAAGTGCGTGGTCGGATCCGTTGGATATGGACCTAGACACTATGCCTTCACTGTCTGCTCTGGTGTCTCAGCAGGAGGACGGGGGAGGGTCACGTGACTCCCCATCAGAGACTGAGTTGGGAGATATGGAACACCATTTTTACCATAGAAGATTTAAAAAGTATCTGGATCTCCTTCCTACCAAGGAAGACTTCAATTCCCTGATCTCAGAGGTGAAAGAAACCTGTAAGTCAGAAATTAACTCAATCCGTCAAGATGTTGGGCTACTGGCAGATAGAGTGGACTCAGTCGAAAGGGAACACGATGCCACTAGACAGTACATTATCAAATTACAGAAAAATGTGACTTCCTATGCTCAGGCTCTGAGTGAAACTAACAAACATCTGGAAGACCTGGATTACAGAGGACGCCGTAATAATATCCGAGTGAGAGGTGTCCCTGAGACCACGGGTAATGAGGATGTCCATGCCATACTTGAAACTATATTTAACACTGTGCTGGAGTGCCCTACAACTCAAAGGATAAAATTGGACAGAGCGCATAGAGCATTACGCCCCAGGAGGCCTCAAAATCAATCTCGTGACATTATCTGCTACGTCCACGACTTCCAACTAAAAGAGTCCATTATGGCTAAAGCCCGTACCTCAGAGAGAATTGAATATCAAGGGACTCGGATCCAATTATTTCCTGATCTATCTTGGATCACCCTACAGAAAAGGAGACACCTGCAGCCACTACTTGCATCCTTAAAAGATAAGGGCATCCGATATCGCTGGGGGTTCCCATTTGCCCTCATAGCCTCAAAAGATGGTCCTACGGCTGTGCTACGCTCAACTCGGGACCTCCCAGCCTTCTGCACTGACCTGGGAATCCCTACACCCACCCTGGTAGACTGGGAATTAGAGATGCCATCCAATCCACCCCGTCCAGTCTGGCAGCAAGTGGACTCTAGGGGGGGATCTCCCTCATCACGGCCTAAAGGCCCCTTTACACACTGAGACTTTCAGCGATCCCACCAGCGATCCCAACCTGGCCGGGATCGCTACAAAGTCTCTGGTGAGTCTCTGGTGAGCTGTCAAACAGGCAAACCTGGCCAACGACGCAACAGCGATCCGGACCTGCAGAACGACCTAGCTAGTCAAACACTGGAAACGAGTGATGTGTCACAATATCTGTCAATCACTATTCTCTGTCAGTCGGTCTCTCCCTCTTGGTCTCTATTCTCTCTCTGTCGGTCCGTCACTATCTCTGTCCATCTCTCACAGTCTGTCGGTCATTTTCCCCTCCTCTCTCATACTCACCGTTCCCCGATCCCTGGCACTGCACGGCGTTCACACTGCTGCGGCGGCTTTTACTATTTTGAAAAAGCCGGCCGCTCATTAAACAATTTTGTATTCCCTACTTTCCCCGCCCACAGGCGCCTATGATTGGTTGCAGTGAGACACGCCCCCACTCTGAGTGACAGGTGTCTCACTGCACCCAATCACAGCAGCCGGTGGGCGTGTCTATACTGTGCAGTGAAATAAATAATTAAATAATTTAAAAAACCGGCGTGCGGTCCCCCCCAATTTTAATACCAGCCAGATAAAGCCATACGGCTAAAGGCTGGTATTCTCAGGATGGGGAGCGCCACGTTATGGGGAGCCCCCCAGCCTAACAATATCAGTCAGCAGCCGCCCAGAATTGCCGCATACATTATATGCGACAGTTCTGGGACTGTACCCGGATCTTCCCGATTTGCCCTGGTGCGTTGGCAAATCGGGGGTAATAAGGAGTTATTGGCAGCCCATAGCTGCCAATAAGTCCTAGATTAATCATGTCAGGCATCTCCCCGAGATACCTTCCATGATTAATCTGTAAGTGACAGTAAATAAACACACACACCCGAAAAATCCTTTATTAGAAATAAAAAACACAAACAAATTCCCTCATCACCAATTTAATCAGCCCCAAAAAGCCCTCCATGTCCGGCGTAATCCACGGACCTCCAGCGTCGCATCCAGCTCTGCTGCATGCAGGTGACAGGAGCAGCAGAATACACCGCCGCTCCTGTCAGCTCCACGCAGCAACTGAGGTGAGTAGCGCGATCGGCTGAGCTGTCACTGAGGTTACCCGCTGTCACTGGATCCAGCGGTGGATGCAGCGGTGGCCGCGGGTAACCCCAGTGACAGCTCAGCTGATCGCGCTACTCACCTCAGTTGTTGCGTGGAGCTGACCGGAGCGGCGGTGAGTAGCGCGATCAGCTGAGCTGTCACTGAGGTTACCCGCGGCCACCGCTGCATCCACCGCTGGATCCAGTGACAGCGGGTAACCTCAGTGAAAGCTCAGCCGATCGCGCGGCTGTCTTCATTAGCTGCGTGGAGCTGACAGGCGCGGCGGTGTCTTCTGCTGCTCCTGTCACCTGCATGCAGCACAGCTGGAAGCGACGCTGGAGGTCCGTGGATTTCGCCGGACATGGAGGGCTTTTTGGGGCTGATTAAATTGGTGATGAGGGAATTTGTTTGTGTTTTTTATTTCTAATAAATGATTTTTTCGGGTGTGTGTGTTTATTTACTGTAATTTACAGATTAATCATGGAAGGTATCTCGGGGAGACGCCTGACATGATTAATCTAGGACTTATTGGCAGCTATGGGCTGCCAATAACTCCTTATTACCCCGATTTGCCAACGCACCAGGGCAAATCGGGAAGAGCCGGGTACAGTCCCAGAACTGTCGCATATAATGTATGCGGCAATTCTGGGCGGCTGCTGACTGATATTGTTAGGCTGGGGGGCTCCCCATAACGTGGCGCTCGCCATCCTGAGAATACCAGCCTTCAGCCGTATGGCTTTATCTGGCTGGTATTAAAATTGGGGGGGACCGCACGCCGGTTTTTTAAATTATTTAATTATTTATTTCACTGCACAGTATAGACACGCCCACCGGCTGCTGTGATTGGGTGCAGTGAGACACCTGTCACTCAGCGTGGGGGCGTGTATCACTGCAACCAATCATAGGCGCCTGTGGGCGGGGAAAGTAGGGAATACAAAATTGTTTAATGAGCGGCCGGCTTTTTCAAAATAGTAAAAGCCGCCGCAGCAGTGTGAATGCCGTGTAGCGCCAGGGATCGGGGATCGGTGAGTATGAGAGAGGAGGGGAAAATGACCGACAGACTGTGAGAGAGGGACACAGATAGTGACGGACCCACAGAGAGAGAATAGAGACTGAGAGGGAGAGACCGACTGACAGAGAATAGTGATTGACAGACATTGTGACACATCACTCGTTTCCAGTGTTTTAAGTCCCCTTTACACACTGAAACTTTCTAGCGATCATGCTGCACAGCGGGAAACAAAGGACCAAAGAATGGTCCTGAACGATTTGTAGCGATCAGCAACTTCACAGCAGGGGCCAGGTCGCTGATGTGTTTCACACACTGCAATGTCGCTGGGGAGGTCGCTATTATGTCACAAAGCCGGTGACGTTACAGCGATGTCGTTTGCGATGTTGCAGTGTGTAAAGCCACCTTAAGGCACGACCAGCTCCAACCTGAGATAACAATTTTTTTTTTTTTCTCTTCTGGGAACTGGAGCCCCTTGTTTGAATCTCTGGTTTCAAGCTGCAGCCCCCTTTGGGGGTAATGGCGGGGGTGGCTTCATGCCCTCCCTTGTTTATTACAGGGACTTTCGTTGGTCCTTTCTTTCATAAGTAGCTGTTCCCTTTTTTTTTCTTCTTTGATATTAATATATCTGGTTATGACTCCTCATAAAATTTGCATTGGTTTGCTACTAGGGCGGTGAGAATTGAATACTCCCCTCTTGTAGATGTTTTGAATCTAGCTTCCGATACTGACTGCGATAGCAGAGTGTCCATAGCTACAAACCCCCTTCAAGGGTTAGAGTTACCCTGGTTCCTCCTACGGAAGAGTTGGTAAAGGAGGTCAGGGTTTAGATATTGGTAAAGTTTTTTACGTTATGCCAATTTTTTCTTCTTGGACCCTGGCTGGAGAGGACGGTGGCGGAGGTAAAGGATTTTGCCCATGGCTTCATTCCTCTCCGGCAACATTTGTGACATGTAAATCTTATGCTCTATATGTTATGTGTTTTGTCATTGTCTTTTCCCATTCCTTATGTGTCTACCCTAATTGTGGTGAGGGAATCCTCTGTACCCCATTGAGAGCCATCCAGCGTGGGCCTTTAGGCAGTTGTGAGATGGGCAATACCCGGTTAGCCTTCGTATGTAATGCTAATTTTGCATTATACTACTACAACTTAAAATATGGTTAAAATTTTAACGTTAAATGTTAAGGGTTTAAACTCAAACATTAAGAGGCGTATGGCGATTGGTGAGATGCGGACCCAGCGAGCTGATGTGGTTTTCTTGCAAGAAACGCACTTGAACCTCAATGGGAACTGCAATTTTGCTAAACATCTGTACCCCACGATTTTTTTAGCTTCCCAGTAAAGGAAAAAAGCCGGTGTGGTGATTTTGATATCAAGGACCTGTCCCATTCAAGTTACGACCTCCTTGGCAGACCCAACAGGGTAGGTACCTTATCCTACAAGGGACATATAAGAATTTTCCGATCATTTTGTGTAATATTTACGCCCCTAATACCTTCCAGATCCTCTTTTTGAACCGGGTATTCCTCAAACTCACACGCCTTCCCTCCTCAGCGTGGATTGTGGGTGGAGATTTTAACACTATTTTCTCTGACTCTTTAGACAGGTTGACCATTAACAATCAATTGTCGAGCCCGTCTCAGCGTAAATTGACAGCTGCCTTTCGAAGACTGATCCGCAGGTTTGCCTTATTTGATTTGTGGCGAGTTAAACATCCCTCAGAAAAAACCTTTACCTTCTACTCTCCCCCTCATTGTGCACACACCAGGATCGACTTCTTCTTTGGCAACATTCAAGCCCTTAGATTGACGAGCAATGTGGATATTGGTGCAATAACGTGGTCAGAACACGCGCCGATGACTCTCACCCTAGATCAGACAACACCACGCACAAGAGTCTGCCACTGGAGGCTCAATGAGTCCCTCCTCAAGAGAACTCCCTACAGAGACAAACTGGAAGCAGGACTGATAGAATACTTCAAGAAAAACGAGGGGTCAGTGCCTAATTTTTCTACTGTTTGGGAAGCCCATAAGGCCGTCTTTAGAGGGCAATGCATAGCATTCAGCTCCCGTATCAAAAAAGATAGACTTTATCAGAGAGATCAGCTCCTCAAAAGTCTCAGAGACATAGAAAATAGGATGACCCTTAACCCATCAATACGTACCCTTAGAGGTATAGTAAAGACTCGTGCCCAACTGAAGGACCTAGAGGTCAATATAACAGAAAAATTACTACTTTACAGTTAGCCATTAAAAGGTATCAACCACTGAGGACTCTCAGTTCTTTTAAACAATTTTTTTTATCTCTACTGGCTAACACGGTACAAAGATATATTTTACTTGTACTTTATAGCAGGCATAAATACTATGACAAAGGAAATAAATCTCACTCCCTCTTGGCTCGCCAACTTAGAGAGGATAGGGGGAACTCATCCGTTTATGCCTTGAGAGATTCGGGGGGGAATATTTTCTATGACCCCACTAAAGTTGCAAAGATCTTTCAGGATTATCTGTCAAGACTGTATTCTTTGCCTAGCTCGCTCCCTGCAGACCCAGGAAAGCAGAGGGAGCTAATCCACTCCTTTCTTGAGCAGTGTAAGTTGCCTACTCTTACTCAGAGTGCTGTAAATACACTGAATAAAGAAATCACGTGTGAAGAGGTAGAAGAGGTGCTTAAATTACTTCCTAATGGAAAATCACCGGGTCCAGATGGTCTGACACATTTTTACTACAAGGTATTTGCGGATCGACTCACCCCCTATTTAGTTAAATTATTTAATAGCTTCCTCACGGGCTCCCCTATACCCGCAAGTATGTTACATTCTTATATTACGCTCATACCCAAACCGGGGAAGGATGCTATGGAATGTGCCAATTATAGGCCCATAGCACTCCTTAATGCTGATTTGAAAATCTTTACTAAACTACTGGCTCTACGTCTTTCGGTCCTGCTCCCTCACCTAATACACAAAGACCAGGTGGGTTTTGTTCCATGTAGGCAAGGGGGGGACAACACCAGGAAGATTATTGACTAAGTAGAAGTTGTTAATAAGACAGAGAGTGAAGCACTCCTTCTTAGTTTGGATGCGGAGAAGGCGTTTGACCGTCTGGGGTGGCCATTCATGTTTGAAACATTGCATCATTTTGGAATCTCAGGTGCATTTATCACTGCCCTGAAGAGTTTATATTCATGCTCCTCAGCATCGGTCAAACTTCCTTATGCCGCATCTCAACCCTTTCAGATACACAATGGCACTTGTCAGGGATGCCTTTTGTCCCCCCTGCTCTTTGTTATGTGCATTGAGCCATTGGCTGCTGCTATTCGCATTGACCCTAATAAACGTGGAGTAATGGTGAGAGACAAGGAGTTTAAGCTATCCTTATATACGGATGATGTCCTATTGATTTTGTCCCAACCACATACCACCCTCCCGAATTTGCATTCCCTATTACTACAATTTGGAAGGTTGTCAGGGTATAAGGTCAACCAGAGCAAAACGGAAGCCCTGCCTATTAATATTCCACAGGGGCGAGTTTCCTCCTTACAGGAAAACTACAATTATAAATGGAAAAATATATCCTTGACATACCTGGGGATACAACTAACATCTAAGTATAAGCTATTATACCAGCAGAGCTATCCTAGTTTATTTACTGAGATAAAAAAAAGGCTGCTGCTCAATTGGAACAAGCTCCCATTGTCTCTGTTTGGAAGAATCTCTGCAGTCAAAATGTCTGTCCTGCCGAAGCTACTTTACCTATTTGAGACCCTTCCGGTGTGTCTACCATACAAAGAGTTACGCAGCATTCAGTCTATTATAGTTCAATTTGGGCCCACAAGAGACATAGAATTAAGAAAACGACTTTGTTTGACAGTAAACTGAGAAGAGGCCTAGGAGTCCCTGATATTACTAGGTACTATTGGGCAGTACATCTACGCCACATCCCTGCATGGTCTAATCGCTGTTCCTTCTCTAGATGGATAGAAATAGAGATGTTATGGCTCGCCCCAATATACCCCAACTCCTACCTCTGGGGCACCTCATCTAATAAGACTGACCCACATACTCTGGGCCCTATAGCCTTCACTAAGAAGATATGGGACTGTTGTGTCAAAATGTTTCCACTTAAATCTGAACACTCTCCATTGACTTCTTTTCTTTTTAATCCCAGAATGCCAGACGGTATGCAAGGTACAGCAACTAAAACATGGTTTGATAGGAAACTCTTTTGCTTTGCTGACATAGTAGACGCACACTCCAGAGTCCTTCTCCCATACGCCACCATAGCTGATAAATTCAATCTCCCTGGCAATTCCCAATATCGGTATTTACAAGTTAGACACCTGATGCACTCCCTTTTTACCTCCTTAGAAGTCTCTATCCCTACACTTTTTGAGAGATTATGCAGAGCTGGGGCCTCTACTAAAGGTCTCATCTCAGATATATACCGTATTTTAATTACCCCCTGCCCAGAAAACAAGTCAGATCATACATATATGAGGAAATGGGAAGATTTCCTTGGTGAGACCATTCCCTTGGGTATGTGGAAACGGATCTGGGATACTGCCTCTAAGACATCTTCATGCTATGTCTATAAGGAAAATCAGTATAAATTACTCATGTATTGGTATCACACCCCATCACTACTACATAAACTAAACCCAGCTATACCTGACAATTGTTGGAGGTGTGGAGCTACAGGAGGAAATATACCACACATATTCTGAGTATGCCCCATTATCCAGTGCTTCTGGAGGTTGGTGCAATCCCTTATTTAAAGTAACTGGCCTTCAGGTTCCCCTGGATCCTAAATTCTATATATTAAATATACCACTTGTTCAACTGGGGAAAAGAGTGAAGCGGTTATTGTTACATATAACTACAGCAGCTAGATGTCTGATTGCCCGTAACTGGAGATCGGCCCATCCACCCTCACTTACAGATCTGCATTCTCGGATCCAAGTTGTGAGAAGGATGGAGTATCTATCTGCCCTGTCAAATAACACAGTAGATCATGTTGAGAGCGTTTGGTCACTTTGGGACACCTATTGGGCCAATAAAGAATAATAGTAAGGTATGGTTTTGATGGAAGCCTGATATATCTACCCTCACCACTTCATTCCCCACTTTTTCCGTGTCTGTTTAAAAAATTTAATAAAACATTCAGTTATAAAAAAACACAAAACCCTAGGAACACTTTGCACTGTACCCACCAGACGCACCATTGGGGGGCCTGAAGGGAATAGGACTGCCCATATGGTGGGTTGGTAGGGGGGAGTAAAAAACTGAGAGGAGATGTAAAGTGGCAGTGGAAGGGGAAGGCAGTGACTCTCGAGAGGAGACGTCACGGAGCAGGGCTCCTGAGTACTAGGTGGCAGACGTTGGTCTGGACCTGGTAGAAGCTGGAACCCCGGTCGCAGGGGATAGTGTCAGGGGGGACTGACTGCTGAGGAGGGCGGCTGGCTGCCTTGAGCTATCACCGGGCAGGTGCCAGGGCACGACGGTGTACGTGGACCCTAGGCCGGAAAGTAGCTTCACACGTTCCGGTAATTTACCCGACGGGGGTGAAGACTTCAAGTGTCATCCCCAACCCACTCCAAAATCGGGGTACTAGCGCACCGATGGGATAGGACTTTCCCAATACAGTCCAAAGAAATCCTACGTGGGTGAGCGGGACCCGGGCGCGTCCTCATAGGCAGAGCACCCGGGCCCTGCAACAACGGCAGCGGAACCAAGATGTCTACCTGATCCGTTACCGTGCGGCATCCCGACGGCTGTTGGGGCCGCCAGAGTCCACGTAAGCCAGAGCCAGATAGGAAGCTGAAGCCGGATACTGATGCCGCATACTGGGAGCGACAACAGTACCAATTACAGTCAGAAATTGAAACCCGAGACGGCGATGACGGGAACTTGCCACCAGTGAGCAAGAAGAAAATGAGCAGATAAGGAGCGCTGCTTCCCATGTAAGAGGGCCGCGGTGCCGTGGCCTTGTGGAGCGGTTTGACCCCGAGGAAGGATGGGGGTTCATCCACGAAGCAGGCTTCACAGCGGGGATGCATGTGTCTCCACGAGCTGTGGCGCAGCACCTTCCTTGGGGCCATTCGGAGCGTAATCTTCAGCCTGAGGAGATGGTTACCTATACCCGGTATTGTGGAAAGCGGGGCTGGTATGCCCTGGAGGTAACTAAGCATGTAATGTTTGAGGAGGGGTATGTGTCGGCGTCAGTAGCACATAGTCGCAAAGAAGCATGGCATGGACCCGGCAATCTATTACTAGTGTTAAGAAAAATGTTACAGTACCAGTAGTTGCGATGCCATAGAATTGTTAGGTATCGGTGTTTTCGTTTGTTATTTTCCATAGTTTATTATTTTTCATATAGAAAATGTTAGTGAATAAGTGCATAATCAACCAGTGTTAATGAAACGAGTGAAAGTTACCTGATTTACAAGTAAATTGCTGACAATGTACAACCGGTACATGGACTCCGTTAAAAAGTTTTAAGTATATTAAGTAAAAATTGACCACAGTCACAGGACTGGCGTGACCAACACAAGCTTGCGTCTTGTATAATATTTGCACCTCCTGTGCCAACCAGGGTCGTCTAAAATACAACACCTGGGACCTTAACCCGGTCACGGACCCACCATAGGTTTCCAGGGGGAACAGGTTGTTTGCGTAGCGGGTTATTGGGATTCGGGATGTTGGGACTGGACTGTCGCAGGAAGGGGCTGCAACGGAGTAGGTTGAGCCTCCGTTACCACAGAAACCAGTAGCGTCCCACCATTGGGCGATGAACTCTTAACAAACTTTAGCAACGTTTAAGTGCATTGCCTCCCCTGTGAGGGATGGAACCTGTTTAATAAAAGTGTGCTAATATGTTATCTTTTTCCCTTTTCTACATTTAAAAGCAAAACAAAAATAAACCTCTGGTGTCCTGTAGCTCGGAGACGAGCTACGTTTAACAAGGGAGTGAAAAAGTGGAAGTGTAAGGGGAAGGAAGTGACTCTCGAGAGGAAAGGTCACGGAGCAGGGCTCCTAAGTTCTAGGTGGCAGACGTTGGTCTGGGCCTGGTAGGAGCTGGAACCCTGGTCGCAGGGGATAGTGTGAGGGGGCATGGACTGCCGAAGAGGGCGCCCGGCGGACTTCAGCTATCACCGGGCAGGGGCTAGGGCACGACTGGGTACATGGACCCTGGGCCGGAAAGTAGCTTCATGCGTTCCAGTAATTTACCCAACGGGGGTGAAGACTTCAAGTGTCATCCCCAACCCGCTCCAAAATCGGGGTACTAGTGCACCAATGGGATAGGACTTTCCCAATACAGTCCAAAGAAATCCTATGCGTGAACCCTGAGAGCAAGCTCACTCCGTTAGCCACACGGGTGAGCGAGACCCGAAAAGTTTCAGACTTGAGGGTCCAAGGAGGAAAACACTGGTGCCAAGGACAAGGGTCACAGACTAACTGCAACACCAAGGACACGGACCCAAGCGTGCTCCCTCCAGCTGCAGCGGTGCTCAGAACTCTGGTTTACAAGCTGTCGGTGTAATTATTTTTGGACTGAGTGAGTACACTGAGAAAACCCTTCTCCTACCCTAACGGCACCCATACCTCACCAGAAACGGGCTCCCGGGGCAAAAAAAACCTTCCCACGGAGGGGTTAAACATCCTCGCTGCCATACCACCGCAACCGGGCGTCCCCAACAGCAGCGGTGGTACCCTAACTTAACACGCACCGTGGGTGGCGTCACGAACGTCAAATCCCCCTTGTATATGGACCCCCTTCATCGAGTGGCCGCGCGACCCCCAGGTCCGGAGACCCCTCGAGCCACTGCGGATCCGGATCCAAGCAGCAGCCCGTGCAGCACTCTCACAGGAGAAAAGACCTCAAGTTTTAGGGGCATGTCCTGTGGTCTGACTAAACTAAAATGGAACTGTTTGGCCATAATGACAATCGTTACGTTTGGAGGAAAAAGAGAGAAGATTTGAAGCCTAAGAACACCATCCCAGCTGTGAAACATGGGGGTGGCAGCATCATGATGGGGGGGTTGTTTTGCTGCAGGAGGGACTGGTGCACTTCACAAAATACATGGCATCATGAGGAAAGAAGATTATGTGGTAACACTGAAGCAACATCTCAAGACATCAGCCAGGAACGTTTAAGCTTGGGCGGAAATGGGTTTTCCAAAGGAACAATGCCCCGAAGCATACTGCCAAACTAATTACAAAGTGGCTTAAAGATAACAAAGTCAAAGTTTTGGAGAGGCCATCACAAAGCCCTGATCTCAATCCTATTGAAATTTATGAGCAAAGCTGAAAAGGCATGTGCGAGCAAGGGGTGACCTACAAACATGGCTTAGTTACACCAGTTCTGTCAGGAGGTATGGGCCCAAATTCCTGCCAACTATTGTGAGAAGCTTGTGGAAGGAGATCCAAAACATTTGACACAAGTCATACAGTTTAAGGGCAATGGTACCAAATACTAACAAAATGTATGAAACTTTTGACTTTTGCAGAAAGTAATAAAAATGCCTTAAAACATTTTCTCATATTATTCTGGCATTCGGCAAATATAAATAATTTTGGTTCCTAATTGAACTAAAACAGGAAAGGTTTATTCTAATTTATTCTGATTTCATGTCAGATAGTGAGAAAAATATGCAGATGTGTCTTTTAAATAGTGTATGTAAACTTCTGGTTTTAAGTAAGTTCCAATCCATATGTTTTGTTCAGTCAGTGTCCTTTTACACATATGTTCCTTGTTATTTAATTGTAGGCTATGACCTCATTGAGAGGAGTAGTAATTTTTTTTTTAAATGTTTGTGTACTAGGGCTTGGATATGTTACGATTAAGGCTACATTCACACTTGCGTTGTTTTGCATCAATCCCAATTAGTCGCCTTGAGGAATTACGGTATCCTGCAAAATATTTTGCAAGAATCCGTTTTTTCCTCATAGACTTGAATTAGGGATGGATTGTGACTGATGGCCTTGTGTTGCATCCGCCGCGTGATGGATCAGTCGTTTACTGACTGACCGTCAGGTGGGAGCAATGCTGAATGTAACGTTTTTTTCCATCAGCGAAATAACTGATGCCGACAGATGCGTTGATGTCCGTCGTGTTTTATAGTGGTAGCCTATGGGCGGCGGAATCCGTTGTTATCCGTAGAATGACGCAATCCGGCGACAGATCCGTCCTTTTATTCTGGGCATGCCCAGATTCAGCGTAAATGAACTTCTGGTCATGAAATCTCTCTCTCTCTCTCCCTCTTTTCACATATGTTTTCAATACCCAATGACCTTTCACTCAGTTAAAAATAAAAAAACGTTTCCGTTTTTTTAACGCCTCCGTTGCATCAGTTTTACAACACAGTGCGACGCATTCGTCCCATCAGTTACCAATCGGATTGTGACGTGTGATGTGTGATGAAAAACAACGTAAGTGTGAATGTAGCCTAAAGGCCACTTTACACACAGCAACATCGCTAGCGATGTCGCTGGTGAAAGCACCCCACCCCCGTCGGGTGTGCGTCACGGGCAAATCGCTGCCCGTAGCGCACAACATCGCTAACACCTGTCATACATACTTACCAGCCTAGCAATGTCGCTGTGGCCGGCGAACCGCCTTCTTTCTAGGGGGGCGGTTCGTGCGGCGTCACTGCGGCGTCACTAAGCGGCCGCCCAATAGAAGCGGAGGGGTGGAGATGAGCGGCCGTAACATCCCGCCCACTTCCTTCCTTCCTCATTGGCGGCGGCTGCAGGTACGATGTTGTTCCTCGTTCCTGCGGTGTCACACATAGCGATGTGTGCTGCTGCAGGAGCGACGAACATCATACCTGCAGCAGCAACGATATTTGAGATTAGAACGTGTCAATGATCAACAATATGGTGAGTATTTTTGATCGTTAACAGTCGTTCCTGTGTTTCACACGCAACGATGTCGTTAACGAGGCCGGATGTGTGTCACGAATTCCGCGACCCCAACGACATCTCGTTAGCGATGTCGTTGCATGTAAAGTGGCCTTTAGGCTTAACGTCGAAATGTGTCTATGTGCTATCCTGCTCTCTGATATGTTATTTTAATATCAATAAATAAAGAAGAAAAGGAATTTTTATTAATCAGGACTTCAGCCAAAATTTTTTTCTTGGACTTCAATGTGGGTGAACGCCTGTGGTGGGATTTGAGCAGTGTGGAATGTGGGGAGATACTTTTGATGGGATTTAAGGGAGTGTGCGATTCTGGGGGGATGCCCGTGGTGGCTTTTTGGAGTGTGTGTGATGTTGGAGGATGACTGTGATGGGATTTTTTAGGTGTATAATGCTGTAGGTATGCCTGTAGTGGGATTTGTGGAGTGTGCAATGTTAGAGAATGCCTGCAGTGTGATTTTGTAGGTCTATAATGCTGTGCGGATGCCTGCATTGGGAGGTTAGAGGGTTGTGCGCTGCTGTGGGGATGCCTATGATGGGATTTTGGGGAGTGTGTGATGTTGGGGGGATGTCAGTGTTGTAATTTTTGGGGTCTATTATGCTGTGTTAATGCTTACGCATACAATAGGCAAAACCCCACAGGTCACCCACTTCACAAGAAAAAACCTCCGTCCATTATGATTGCCTTATGTGCATCTGTAGGATTTGCTCCTGTTTGCTGATTTTTCTATCCTGAACTCTGATCGAGATGGTATTCATTGATTTCCATGTATTTTCATGTATGTACTAGATGCATTATGTTCGTCTGTTATTTTATATCTGTATCTCTATCCATTAGTGTTGAGGCTTTGCCTTTATTTATTGGCTTATATTGTGTTTTATATGAAACATATTCATGTGGAGGGGGTGATCTGTGGGGTTTTGCCTTATTGTATGCGAACCCTTTTTGTTTGTCTGAACACTTTTGTGTGTTTTAAATGGTTTTAACACAGTGTTGGTGATACTTTGTTTATAAAATTGATTAATTTCATTCATCATGTGGTGATCCCAGTTATTACCCACCTCCTTTCCTTTTTCCTATTGTCTTTGGAGTGTAGGAGGAAACCGGGGAATGCATAGGAAACCTGTACAAACTTCTTAAAGATATTGTCCTTGGTGAAGCGACCGATGGTAGGGCCGCGGGTGTGTGTGTATGCTCTATTCCAGCAAGGTTAGGGACAAGGCCCGGGAATATTTATAAACAGTAAGAGTAGGTTATTCCCATTAACAAATTTTTATTAAAGATATAAAAACACACCATCAGTGTAAAAATAGACCAACAGGTCACAGTGAATTGAATACAATAAACACATGAAAGATTTTTAGTCTCTGTGGAACCAGAGGGCTCAAGACTTAACTTGAAGACAGAAATATATTCAGGCAGCGCCACAAATAGAAAATTTTGAATGCTTGCTGTCCATAAGTGTCCGCATAGATATAAGTCAGTCCTCTCCAAGCGTCCACTTGTTTCTTGTAATATCAAGGAATGGCAATTATTTCATTCAGTTTAGCAGAAGTGAGCCATTAGATTCAAGATTTACAACAGTCTCCACCTCGACGCGTTTCCCCACATAATAAATACGTGGTTCATCAGGAGGCCAGGGAGAAAAGGTACTAGAAGGTCACTGCCATAGTCCAGAGAGACGCCTCTCTGGACTATGGCAGTGAATTTCCTCCAGCATTGTCTGACTAGCCGTGGATCTTTTGTGATGGGCGCCATGGATCTGCACATCTAGTACCTTTTCTCCCTGGCCTCCTGATGAACCACGTATTTATTATGTGGGGAAACGCGTCGAGGTGGAGACTGTTGTAAATCTTGAATCTAATGGCTCACTTCTGCTAAACTGAATGAAATAATTGCCATTCCTTGATATTACAAGAAACAAGTGGACGCTTGGAGAGGACTGACTTATATCTATGCGGACACTTATGGACAGCAAGCATTCAAAATTTTCTATTTGTGGCGCTGCCTGAATATATTTCTGTCTTCAAGTTAAGTCTTGAGCCCTCTGGTTCCACAGAGACTAAAAATCTTTCATGTGTTTATTGTATTCAATTCACTGTGACCTGTTGGTCTATTTTTACACTGATGGTGTGTTTTTATATCTTTAATAAAAATTTGTTAATGGGAATAACCTACTCTTACTGTATGCTCTATTCCAACAAAATCCCCATACTCAGATTTTACCGGTAGTAACATTTCTTTACTAGGAAACATGTTTATAATACAATCAACTGAGCTATCTGCACACATGGGTATAGGAAGCCCCTGGACTTTCACTCCTTCCGGGTATGCAGCAAGAAAAAAACAACAACAAAAAAATGGCGACAACTTTCCCTAACTTTCCCTACAAACACGTACCAGTCTATCCCGAAAGAAGATGTCGCTCCCACGTCGCAGGCCTGGGGTCTCGCGGTGATGGGTCCCGGTGCAGCGCTGGAGAGATGAAGCTCCTCGGTCTTTTCTTTTCTTTTATCTTCCCCAGCTGGTGACGGATTATAAGTAGTCTTTTGGTCCCGGAACACGCCGGGCAGAAGAAGGCAGGTCACAGTCCCTGCAATTACACTCAGATGGCGGTGCTCGGTAGTCCGGTTAACTCCCTGAGGAAAACAAAGTTCTGCAGACTGGGAGTGACAGAAACTGCTTTCACCGGGTGATTTCTTCCTGACTTTTGCGGCAAAACGAGCCCTCTCTTCAGGGAGACCACACGCAGGACTCTCCTCACTGAGCTCCGGAGCTGAACACCACTTTCCCGCGTCTTCTCTTCTGGTTTTTCACACACCAGCTCCTGTGGGGACTTTCCCAGCTCTGTGTTTGTCGTTGTACAGTACGACGCTGCCCCCTTGTGGGCAATTGCTGGAACAGTATTCAAAGCCATTTCTACAGAAGGGATACAGTCGGACTTGTTGACCCCATTACATACCCCCCCACTTAAAGGTTGGCAGTCCCTGTCAACTACCGTCGGTTCCCAGGCAGCGATGACTGCAGACGTTACAGGGGTTGGTTGAGAAGTGGGCCATACGTACTGGTCCCTGTAAGACCGCCCGGGCGGGATCCCAGCAGTGGTGCGGTCAGTGTGCCTCAAGGGTCGGTTGTTCCCCTCCCTGTCACTGTCTCTACGCCCCACTCCAGTCAGCACCCCGGGGAAAGAACTGGGTTGTGTAGGGGGGTCACTGATCTCAGAGTCAAGGTGATCACTGTGCCGGGAAACGTCCGTGTCGTCAGTCGTGTTGGTAGTGTCATCCCCTCCGGGTACTGTGGTAGGGGAGTCAGGCTGGGATCGGCAGGGCCGCAACATATTTCGGTGCACAGTGCGGATGCTGTGATTGTCTTCACCCCGCACTCGGTATACATGCCCGTTGGGGTAGGGGCGTTCGATTACCCGGTAAACCTCAGTCTCCCACTTGGCTCGAAGTTTCCCTTGGGGCTTCTTGATACGGAGCAGGACTGGCTGTCCCAACTTCAAGGGTTGCTCTTGCACGGGGAGTGGATCAGCATGTATCTGGCCCCGGATTTGTTTGCTCACCAGTCGGTGTACCGTCTCCATCTTCTGTCGGTGAGCATTTAGCCAGGAGGGGTAGTTATGGCAGACGTCAACTCCAGGGCGAAATAGGTTCAGGTCATGGACCCCTTTTCCGGGGCGACCAAAGAGAAGGGTGTGTGGGGTGTAGCCAGTCACAGAGTGGACCTGGTTGTTATAGGCCCATACTAAATCAGGAAGGAATTGAGGCCATTGGTCTTTCTTATCATCGGCCAAGGTGCGGATCAGCTGGAGTAGGGTCCGGTTGAAGCGTTCACATGCACCGTTCCCTTGTGGGTGATAAGGAGTGGTCCTCGACTTCTGGATCCCATACATCTGGTGCAGCTCTTCGATGACTCGGCCCTCGAAACAAGCCCCCTGGTCGGAGTGCAACCTCTCCGGGCACCCGTAGACATGGATGAACTGTCGACAGATGGCCCGAGCAGCCGATTCAGCCGTCTGGTCTTTGGTAGCGACAGCGACAGCGAATTTTGTGAAGTGATCCACCATGACTAAACAATACTGATAGCCACTGCTCGCCGTCCCAACCAGCAGATAATCCACCATCAACAGCTCAAGGGGTCTGGATGTTTTAATTGTCTGAACAGGTGCACGCTGCTCAGAGGACTTGTGTAGTTCACAGGTGCGACAGGTCTGGCAGACGTCTTCAACCAGCTTGCGGAGCCCCGGACAATAGATGGACTGTTGAACCCACCGAAAAGTCTTGTCCATTCCGAAGTGTCCATTCCTTTTGTGGGCCTGGACCACCATCTCACGGGCCAATTGTTCAGGCACTACAACTTGTGCGCATTCTTCCAGCATGTGTGACAAGAGAACCTTCCGGTATAGCACTCCTTCTCTCAGAATCAGCCGGTCCCACTGGCTGAGCAGGGTCAAGGTCCCGGTAGACAGTCGCGCCCGTATATCGGCGGGAGGCTTCTGCTGCCGTTTCACCCATTGTTTGAGTAGAGCCCAATCGGGGTTCTGGTCCTGAATCCTGCACCACTCCTGGGGTGGCAAGGCGACTCCCACCGGAGTTCCAGCTTCGCCCACAACGAGCTGGCGGTGATCCACCATCTGTTGGGCGAGCTTTGCAAAGTCAGGTGTCTCGTCCCCTTCTAATTCTTCATCCCGGTCTCGGTTGAGTAAGGGGTATGACACTCTAGACAGGCTGTCCGCATTTTGGTTCTCAGCGCCAGCCCGATACTTGATCTTGTAATTGAACTTGGAGAGCCGAGCCATCCAACGCTGCTCCATGACTCCGAGCTTCGCATTTTCTAGATGGGCCAACGGGTTGTTATCGGTCAGGACTAGTACTTCGGTCCCCGTGAGATACCCTGCAAATTTCTCCGCCATAGCCCACGTTAGGGCCAACAGCTCCAGCCGGAACGAGCTATAATTGGTGGGGTTCTTCTCGCCCTCATGTAGGGACCGACTGGCATAGGCTATGACCCGTTCCTTGCCGTCTTGGACCTGTGAAAGTACTGCCCCTAGACCCTGTAAACTGGCATCGGTGTGTAGTTGGAAGGGCAGGTTGTAGTCCGCATATGCCAGGATGGGGGGAGACGTTAAGGCACCCTTTAGGGCTTGGAAGGAGTCTTCCTGGCTGGGTCCCCAGCGGATGAGTCGTCCTCTGGGGCTGTTGGTGGTCCCTCGAAGCAGATCCTGCAAGGGTGCAGCAAGCCGGGCGAAGTTTTTGACGAACCGGCGGTAGTAGCCGGCCAACCCCAGGAAAGCCCTGACCTCCTTGACGTTTGTGGGCTGCGGCCAATCCCGTACGGCGGCTATCTTCTCTGAAGATGGCTGGACGCCTTCGGCTGAGATCCGGTGGCCCAGGTAATTGATCTCGGGCTGCAGAAGACGGCACTTGTTGGGTTTCAACTTCAGGCCATGTTCCCTCAACCTACTGAACACACGGCCCAGCTGCTGCAGGTGTTCTTCAAATGTGGCCGAATAGACTACAATGTCGTCCAGATAGATGAGGGTGAAGTCGAAGTTGAAGTCTCCCAAGCAGCGCTCCATCAGCCGCTGGAAAGTCCCCGGCGCGTTGTTCAGACCAAAGGGCATCCGGTCAAACTCGTACAGGCCCATGGGTAAGATGAAAGCAGTCTTCTCTCTATCTTTCTCATGCATAGGTACCTGCCAATATCCGCTGGCCAGATCCAACGAGGAGAAGTATTTGGCTTTCTTCAGGGCTGTCAGGGATTCTTCGATCCTTGGCAGAGGGTACGAGTCCCGGATGGTGCAAGCATTCAAACGGCGGTAGTCCACACAGAATCTCAGGGATCCGTCCTTCTTCTTGACTAACACTACCGGCGCCGCCCAGGGGCTCTGGCTTTCCCGTACCACTCCCGCGTGTAGCATGGAATTCAGGAGATTTTTCACTTCTTGGTATTGCTGGGGAGGAATTTGGCGGTACCTTTCACGGATAGGAGCAGTGTCACCGGTGGGGATCTCGTGTTTGATACTGGTGGTGCACCCAAAATCGGTGTCGTGCCGGGCAAAGGACGCCTGATGCTCTTGGAGTAGCTCTTCCACCTGAGACACCTCCCGTTTGGAGTATTGGGATACGTCCAACTGACACTTCTCTCGGAGTTCTCGTCCCACGTTGGTGTCACCCGCGACAGCGGCCATGGTAGAGACCGTCACTGTCCAATCTCCCTCTGTAGACGGTACAAACTGGAGGGGGCTCATAGGGTTCACCTCTTCGGTTAGAGCGTAGACTCGGCCGAGCTGTGTCCCGGCTTCTAGGTCAACGCTCACATTAGCCGTGTTGCCCAGCCTGACAGGAATTCTTCCCTTTCTCACTACTGCTAGAGTTCGAGCGACTAGTGGGTTCAGCTTCCCCTCCCTCGGGGAGCGCGGCTCAATCAGCACCTCCACGCCTTCAAACTGTCTCATGGTGCCAAGGGGTAGTGAGATAACTGTCTCTTTTCCAGCTGGTAAGGTGATCCTAGTATGGCGGGGTACGGTGACCGTGGCCAGCGGCAGCTGTTCTTCGGTCATTCGCTGGAGGTTGCAGGTCCGGACCACTTGTTGAAAGGCACGGCGGGTGGCCTTATGTGCGGTCACTCCTTGCCAGTACTTGGGCCCCTTCTTGGTAAACAGCACCAGATTCAGGTCCTTCAAGATGTTCATCCCAATAATCATGGGCGTTTCTGGTTCAAAGCCTTCCCTGACCACAATTATCCCTCTCTTCCCGAGATCTTGGCCACAGATTTCGGTGTTCATCCAGGCAACTCCCGACACCGGAATGGGTAGATTATTGGCTGCTTTGATCTTGATGGCGGTATCAGGGTCATAGGCAACTCGCGGTTTTAGACATTCTTCGTAGAACTGCTCGGAGATAGTGGATACCTGAGACCCAGTATCCATTAACCCTTGTACGGCGATCCCTTCCAGTAATACTTCCAGGGTGGGGCTATTTGATGCAAGTTTGTTCCGTGGCTGGCTCTGTTTTCCTACACCCCTCTCTTTGGCATCCCCTGTCGAGTGAGCCTCTTTGACAGGGGCGTCTAGTTTAAAGGCGGCCTCTGTTGTGGGACCTGACTTGCTGGTTCTGGTAGATCGGACTGTGGAGGAGCTTGAAAGTTCTGGGGGCAACGGTTGGCTCTATGGCGGGGATCGCCGCATGTCAGCATCTTCCCATCGGCCGGCTGGGTTGTTGTCTCGCTTGCCGGCCCGCCTGTTGATCTAAGGTGAGCTGTAACACCTGTTTCTGCAACTCTGCCACCATCTGTTTCAGTTCCTCCGTGTTGCTGTTCGGCGTCCCGATATCAGATATGGACCTGCAAGCCGCGGTATATGTCTGTGTCTCCACGACAGGCCCCCTTGAACGTTCTATAGCTTCTTGTTTGGCCTCAGCGAACGTAAAGGCCGGATTTATCCGGAGTAGATCTTGCAATGAGCGGTTAAGGTACGGGTCTCTCAATCCGGTCACAAACTGATCTCTCAACACCAGGTCACGGGTACCCGTACTAGCTATCTGTTCTTCTTTTCTACAGGCTTGTTCTAGTAGCACTTGAAGGGCATTGGCATATTGAGGGATGTCCTCCGACTCGAGTTGCGTCCGCCGGAAAAACATATAGCGCAATGTTCCCGCATATGTGGTCGGTCCATAGGTGTTCTCCAGCACCCGCACCAAGTCATCCAACGTACGCTGGCCCCTAACCGTCTCCAGCCTGACTGTCGTCCACGCTTCCCCTTCTAGTGTTAGCATGGCCATTTCTGCTAAGGTCTTAGGGTCAGTGTTATACATTTCCCCCACTATCTTAAGTTGTTCAGTCCATTCCGTTACAGGATAGTTCCGTCCGTCAAACTTCCTCACCTGATTGACAATAGACGGCGGGGGAGCTGTCTGGTTATAAGTTACTACCGGGGGATGATTTTGTTGGTCACACATCCTGCCGACTACGCCACATGAAGCGACCGATGGTAGGGCCGCGGGTGTGTGTGTATGCTCTATTCCAACAAAATCCCCATACTCAGATTTTACCGGTAGTAACATTTCTTTACTAGGAAACATGTTTATTAGTGATGAGCGAGTACTAAAAAGCTCGGGTGCTCGAAGCTCGGGCCGAGCCTCCCAAGATACTCGTGTACTCGGCCCGAGCACCGAGCCCAATGTTATCCTATGGGAGACCCGAGTATTTTTGTGAAATGACCCCCCGGCAGCATGGAGAAACCCTAAAAATGTCACAAAAGTCTCAGAAGAGTGCTCAAATGACATGGCATCAGCATGGGGAAGACCCCTTGAAGCATTTATCACTCAAAAGTCACAGATGTGAACAATTTTGTCCGAGTTTTACGCCATTTTTACGGACTCACCAGAAAACCTTCCAAAATGACACCAAAATGAATTTTCATGGCGGAAATGTTAAGGGCACATACCCAATAGTGAGATAGAGCTGGTGTATGTTACTTTTTGAGATTAATACATGAAAGATTTTACATGAAAACCTTGTGTGGCACTCCGATGTCCAAAACGCACGTTTTGTGCTTTTTACTAGCGATGTCGGTCATTTTTTTTTTTTTATTCTATCTCCCTCAGTCCGTCGGTCTGTCTCTCTCTGTCTTGTCTGTCCCCCTCTCACAGTCTGTCGGTCAGTTCCCCCCCTCTCTCTTACTTACCGTTCCCCGATCACTGCCGCGGCGCTGCACAGCTGTTCAAACTCCGGTGGCTTTTCCTCTTTTGAAAAAGCCGGCCGCTCATTAATCAATCTCCTATTCCCTGCTGTCCTGCTTTTCGGCGCCTATGATTGGTTGCAGTGAGACACGCTCCCACACTGAGTGACAGCTGTCTCACTGCAACCAATCACAGCAGCCGGTGTGTGTATACTGTGCAGTGAAATAAATAATTAAATAATTAAAAAAAACGGCATGCGGTCCCCCCAATTTTAATACCAGCCAGATAAAGCCATACGGCTGAAGGCTGGTATTCTCAGGATGGGGAGCTCCACGTTATGGGGAGCCCCCCACCCTAACAATATCAGTCAGCAGCCGCCCAGAATTGCCGCATACATTAGATGCGACAGTTCTGGGGCTGTACCCGGCTCTTCCCGATTTACCCTGGTGCGTTGGCAAATCGGGGTAATAAGGAGTTAATGGCAGCCCATAGCTGCCACTAAATCCTAGATTAATCATGTCAGGCGTCTCCCCGAGATTCCTTCCATGATTAATCTGTAAATTACAGTTAAAAAACACACACACCCGAAAAATCCTTTATTAGAAATAAAAAACACTAACAAAGTCCCTCATTACCAATTTATTAACCCCGACAAACCCTCCATGTCCGGCGTACTCCACAGTCCTCCAGCGTCGCGTCCAGCTCTGCTGCATGGAAGTGACAGGAGCTGCAGAAGACACCGCCGCTCCGGTCACCTCCACGCAGCTAATGAGATGAGTATAGCGATCAGCTGAGCTGTCACTGAGGTTACCTGGATCCAGCGGTGGATGCAGCGGTGGCCGCGGGTAACCTCAGTGACAGCTCAGCTGATCGCGCTACTCACCGCCGCTCCAGTCAGCTCCATGCACCAACTGAGGTGAGTAGAGCGATCAGCTGCTGTCACTGAGGTTAATCGCGGCACCGCTGGATCCAGCGGTGGCCGGGAGTTACCTGACTGACAGCAGCTGATCGCGCTATTCCCTTCATTAGCTGCGTGGAGGTGACCGGCGGCTTTTACTATTTTGAAAAAGCCGGCCGCTCATTAAACAATCTCCTATTCCCTGCTTTCCCCGCCCACCGGTGCCTATGATTGGTTGCAGTGAGACACGCCCCCACGCTGAGTGACAGGTGTCACACTGCACCCAATCACAGCAGCCGGTGGGCGTGTCTATACTGTGCAGTAAAATAAATTAATAAATAATTAAAAAAAAACGGCGTGCGGTCCCCCCCATTTTAATGCCAGCCAGATAAAGCCATACGGCTGAAGGCTGGTATTCTCAGGATGGGGAGCTCCACGTTATGGGGAGCCCCCCAGCCTAACAATATCAGTCAGCAGCCGCCCAGAATTGCCGCATACATTATATGCGACAGTTCTGGGGCTGTACCCGGCTCTTCCCGATTTGCCCTGGTGCTTTGGCAAATCGGGGTAATAAGGAGTTAATGGCAGCCCATAGCTGCCACTAAATCCTAGATTAATCATGTCAGGCGTCTATGAGACACCCTCCATGATTAATCTGTAAGTTACAGTAAATAAACACACACACCCGAAAAATCCTTTATTAGAAATAAAAAACACACACACATTCCCTGGTTCACCACTTTAATCAGCCCCAAAAAGCCCTCCATGTCCGGCGTCATCCAGGATGTTCCAGCGTCGCATCCTGCGCTGCTGCATAGAGGTGACCGGAGCTGCAGAAGACACCGCCGCTCCGGTCACTTCCACGCAGCAAATGAGGTGAGTAGCGCGATCAGCTGAGCTGTCACTGAGGTTACCCGCCGTCACTGGATCCAGTGACAGCGGGTAACCTCAGTGACAGCTCAGCTGATCGCACGGCTGTCTTCATTAGCTGCGTGGAGGTGACCGGAGCGGCGGTGTCTTCTGCAGCTCCTGTCACTTCCATGCAGCAGAGCTGGACGCGACGCCGGAGTCCGTGGAGTACGCCGGACATGGAGGGTTTGTCGGGGTTAATAAATTGGTAATGAGGGACTTTGTTAGTGTTTTTTATTTCTAATAAAGGATTTTTCGGATGTGTGTGTTTTTTAACTGTAATTTACAGATTAATCATGGAAGGAATCTCGGGGAGACGCCTGACATGATTAATCTAGGATTTAGTGGCAGCTATGGGCTGCCATTAACTCCTTATTACCCCGATTTGCCAACGCACCAGGGTAAATCGGGAAGAGCCGGGTACAGTCCCAGAACTGTCGCATATAATGTATGCGGCAATTCTGGGCAGCTGTTGGCTGATATTGTTAGGGTGGGGGGCTCCCCATAACGTGGAGCTCCCCATCCTGAGAATACCAGCCTTCAGCCGTATGGCTTTATCTGGCTGGTTTTAAAAATGGGGGGAACCGCACGCCGTTTTTTTTAATTATTTAATAAATAATTAAAATTAATAATTAAAATTAATAAATAATTAAAAAAAACGGCGTGCGGTTCCCCCCATTTTTAAAACCAGCCAGATAAAGCCATACGGCTGAAGGCTGGTATTCTCAGGATGGGGAGCTCCACGTTATGGGGAGCCCCCCACCCTAACAATATCAGCCAACAGCCGCCCAGAATTGCCGCATACATTATATGCGACAGTTCTGGGACTGTACCCGGCTCTTCCCGATTTGCCCTGGTGCGTTGGCAAATCGGGGTAATAAGGAGTTATTGGCAGCCCATAGCTGCCAATAAGTCCTAGATTAATCATGTCAGGCGTCTATGAGACACCCTCCATGATTAATCTGTAAGTTACAGTAAATAAACACACACACACCAGAAAAAATCCTTTATTAGAAATAAAAACACACACATATACCCTGGTTCACCACTTTAATCAGCCCGAAAAAGCCCTCCATGTCCGGCGTAATCCAGGATGATCCAGCGTCGCATCCAGCGCTGCTGCATGGAGGTGACCGGAGCCGCAGCACACACAGCCGCTCCGGTCACCTCCACACAGCAAATGAACACAGCCGCGCGATCAGCTGCTGTCACTGAGGTTACCCGCGGCCACCGGTGGATGCAGCGGTGACAGCGGGTAACCTCAGTGACAGCAGCTGATCGCGCGGCTGTGTTCATTTGCTGTGTGGAGGTGACCGGAGCGGCGGTGTCTTCTGCAGCTCCGGTCACCTCCATGCAGCAGCGCTGGATGCGACGCTGGATCATCCTGGATTACGCCGGACAAGGAGGGCTTTTTCGGGCTGATTAAAGTGGTGAACCAGGGTATATGTGTGTGTTTTTTATTTCTAATAAAGGATTTTTCGGGTGTGTGTGTTTATTTACTGAAACTTACAGATTAATCATGGAGGGTGTCTCATAGACGCCTGACATGATTAATCTAGGACTTATTGGCAGCTATGGGCTGCCAATAACTCCTTATTACCCCGATTTGCCAACGCACCAGGGCAAATCGGGAAGAGCCGGGTACAGTCCCAGAACTGTCGCATATAATGTATGCGGCAATTCTGGGCGGCTGTTGGCTGATATTGTTAGGGTGGGGGGCTCCCCATAACGTGGAGCTCCCCATCCTGAGAATACCAGCCTTCAGCCGTATGGCTTTATCTGGCTGGTTTTAAAAATGGGGGGAACCGCACGCCGTTTTTTTTAATTATTTATTAATTTTAATTATTAATTTTAATTATTTATTAAATAATTAAAAAAAACGGCGTGCGGTTCCCCCTATTTTTAAAACCAGCCAGATAAAGCCATACGGCTGAAGGCTGGTATTCTCAGGATGGGGAGCTCCACGTTATGGGGAGCCCCCCACCCTAACAATATCAGCCAACAGCCGCCCAGAATTGCCGCATACATTATATGCGACAGTTCTGGGACTGTACCCGGCTCTTCCCGATTTGCCCTGGTGCGTTGGCAAATCGGGGTAATAAGGAGTTATTGGCAGCCCATAGCTGCCAATAAGTCCTAGATTAATCATGTCAGGCGTCTATGAGACACCCTCCATGATTAATCTGTAAGTTACAGTAAATAAACACACACACACCAGAAAAAATCCTTTATTAGAAATAAAAACACACACATATACCCTGGTTCACCACTTTAATCAGCCCGAAAAAGCCCTCCATGTCCGGCGTAATCCAGGATGATCCAGCGTCGCATCCAGCGCTGCTGCATGGAGGTGACCGGAGCCGCAGCACACACAGCCGCTCCGGTCACCTCCACACAGCAAATGAACACAGCCGCGCGATCAGCTGCTGTCACTGAGGTTACCCGCGGCCACCGGTGGATGCAGCGGTGACAGCGGGTAACCTCAGTGACAGCAGCTGATCGCGCGGCTGTGTTCATTTGCTGCGTGGAAGTGACCGGAGCGGCGGTGTCTTCTGCAGCTCCGGTCACCTCCATGCAGCAGCGCTGGATGCGACGCTGGATCATCCTGGATTACGCCGGACAAGGAGGGCTTTTTCGGGCTGATTAAAGTGGTGAACCAGGGTATATGTGTGTGTTTTTTATTTCTAATAAAGGATTTTTCGGGTGTGTGTGTTTATTTACTGTAACTTACAGATTAATCATGGAGGGTGTCTCATAGACGCCTGACATGATTAATCTAGGACTTATTGGCAGCTATGGGCTGCCAATAACTCCTTATTACCCCGATTTGCCAACGCACCAGGGTAAATCGGGAAGAGCCGGGTACAGCCCCAGAATTGTCGCATATAATGTATGCGGCAATTCTGGCCAGCTGCTGACTGATATTGTTAGGGTGGGGGGCTCCCCATAACGTGGGGCTCCCCATCCTGAGAATACCAGCCTTCAGCTGTATGGCTTTATCTGGCTGGTATTAAAATTGGGGGGAACCGCACGCCGTTTTTTTAATTATTTATTTATTTATTTTACTGCACAGTATAGACACGCCCACCGGCTGCTGTGATTGGGTGCAGTGTGACACCTGTCACTCAGCGTGGGGGCGTGTCTCACTGCAACCAATCATAGGCGCCTGTGGGCGTGGAAAGCAGGGAATATGAGATGGCTGTGTACAGAGCACAGCGCGCCGGCCGGTATAAAGGCTCGGTCACGCTGTGCAGGCCGGCCAATCACTGCAATTCCACAACTAACAGGGCTGTGGCATTGCAGTGGTCTGCCAGCCAATCCCTGCATGAGGGCTGGCTCTCAAAAGAGCGCCAACATGCAGGGATGAAGACCACGAGTAAAGCACGAGTATTGCAAAATTACTCGGTACCCGCCGAGCAGCCCGAGTACAGTGATACTCGTGCGAGTACCGAGTAGTTACAAGCATGCTCGCTCATCACTAATGTTTATAATACAATCAACTGAGCTATCTGCACACATGGGTATAGGAAGCCCCTGGACTTTCACTCCTTCCGGGTATGCAGCAAGAAAAAAACAACAACAAAAAAATGGCGACAACTTTCCCTAACTTTCCCTACAAACACGTACCAGTCTATCCCGAAAGAAGATGTCGCTCCCACGTCGCAGGCCTGGGGTCTCGCGGTGATGGGTCCCGGTGCAGCGCTGGAGAGATGAAGCTCCTCGGTCTTTTCTTTTCTTTTATCTTCCCCAGCTGGTGACGGATTATAAGTAGTCTTTTGGTCCCGGAACACGCCGGGCAGAAGAAGGCAGGTCACAGTCCCTGCAATTACACTCAGATGGCGGTGCTCGGTAGTCCGGTTAACTCCCTGAGGAAAACAAAGTTCTGCAGACTGGGAGTGACAGAAACTGCTTTCACCGGGTGATTTCTTCCTGACTTTTGCGGCAAAACGAGCCCTCTCTTCAGGGAGACCACACGCAGGACTCTCCTCACTGAGCTCCGGAGCTGAACACCACTTTCCCGCGTCTTCTCTTCTGGTTTTTCACACACCAGCTCCTGTGGGGACTTTCCCAGCTCTGTGTTTGTCGTTGTACAGTACGACGCTGCCCCCTTGTGGGCAATTGCTGGAACAGTATTCAAAGCCATTTCTACAGAAGGGATACAGTCGGACTTGTTGACCCCATTACACTTGGTGTTATTTGTACCCAGGAGAACTACAAAGCAACAGTGCTAACCACTGAGCCATTATGGTGCCTTACAAGTACCGTATATTTTTCTGTTGTACACTCCTCAACATTGAAATTGCAACACCAAGAAGGAAAAGTTGAGAAATTTTGGAAATCATAAATGGATAGACATGAAAGTAATAAGCAAATTATGAAAAAAAAAACGGAACAAAATGTTCAAAATCTATCAATTTATGTAGCATTGAGAATGAGCAGCACACACAGAAATTCCTGCACTTACAAACCTTGACTGTTATCAATGAGGTTATTAATGGATGGCAGTCACAGGAATGTGATACCATGCTGAATGCACTTTGGCAAATCATCAAGATCCTCTGCTTGCAGCTCCTTTTGACATTGCCAACCAAGGAGATCCCAGTCATCCAAGATGGGAGACAAGTCCAGAGACACTGCAGTGCATGGTAGCACGTTTAGGCCATGCAGGTTGCTCATAGTAGCTTGAACATCATATGGTCTGGGATTATCATGTTGAAAATGCTTCTGGGACACTTTCACATTCCTAGCGAAGGCCTTTTGGGTTACACACTTGGACTTTAGACCAATCTCCGAATATCATTGTGTCTTAGAAAAATTTGGTACTGAAGACACTAGACCTCCATTCCAGGCTCCTTTCCTCTCTGAGATCAGTGGCGTAAGGTCAATGAACACCTGATGCTGGACATCTGGTTCATTGCCAATGTTGTGCCATTATAAAACATGGCTGACAATACATAACAAAACAAGTGCAATTGCAGAAACTTGTTTTAAGATTAAGGGTAGACATATGTGCTTCCAACGCCCGATGAGATTATTTTATAGCAGTTTGTATCTACTGAAATATCAGCTAACCTATTTATATAAGTTCCTTATATAAATAACTAGCTGTAGTGCCCGGGCGTTGCCCGGGATAGTAACTGTCTGTCTGTCTCTCTCCCAGTCTCTGTCTGTGTGTCGCTGTCTGTCTGTCTCTCTGTCTGTCTCTTTCCTTGTCTGTCTGTGTCTATGTCTCTGTCTGACTATTTCTATCTCTGTCTGTATTTGTATCAGTCTATCTGTCTCCATCTCTGTGTCTGTCTGTCTCTCTCTATCTCTGTGTCTGTCTCTATGTGTGTGTGTGCCCGTCTGTCTCTTTGCCCAGGCTGTCTCTTTGCCTGGTCGGTCTCTTTCCCCGGTTTGTCTCTTTGCCCGGGCTGTCTCTTTGCCTGGGCTGTCTCTTTGCCTGGGCTGTCTCTGTCTGTATCCATCTCTCCACTGACATCATATAACCTCAGGCATAAGCTTCAACTAACAGTTTATTTTGTTCCTATAACAACCACTGACAGTTGCTATTAATCACCTATAGCTCCCACCTCCATTCAGTTTAATGGCGGCAGGATTTAGAGACTTAAGGGGGCTTTACACGCTACGATATCGTTAATGTTTGGTCGTCGGGGTCAAGTTGTTAGTGACGCACATCCGGCGTCATTAACGATATCGCAGCGTGTGACACTGACCAGCGACCTTAAGCGACCTCAAAAATGGTGAAAATCGTTCACCATGGAGAGGTCGTCCCAAACTCAAAAATCGGTAAGGGTTGTTTATCCAGGTGGTTCATCGCTCATGCGGCAGCACACATCGCTGTGTGTGACACCGCAGGAGCGAGGAACGTCTCCATACCTGCCGCCGGCCACAATGCAGAAGGAAGAAGGTGGGCGGGATGTTATGTCCCGCTCATCTCCGCCCCTCCACTTTGATTGGCCGGCCGCTTAGTGACGTTGCGGTGACGTTGCTGTGATGGCGAACGTCCCTCCCCCTTGAAGGAGGGATTGTTCGGCAGTCACAGTGACGCCGCCGACCAGGTAAGTATGTGTGACGCTGCTGTAGCGATAATGTTCACTACGGCAGCGATTACAAACAATCGCATGCGCGACGGGGGCGGGTACTTACACGCTCGCTATCGCTACAAATTGCTAGCGATATCGCTACCGTGTAAAGCCCCCTTTAGGCCCTGTGCGCACTGGAAAACGGAAGTTTCTTAAGAAAATTCCGCAGGGTCTGAAAGATTACCGCACCCGCGGTATAAAACCGCGTCAAACCGCACCCGAAAACCGCATGCGGTTTGCCGCGGTTTGCTGTGGTTTTACCGTGGTATTGTTCGCGGTATTGCCGTGGTTTTGCCGCATGCGGGTTGGTACATGTGCTTTAATGCATTCAATGCAATAAAGCACATTGAAAGAAAAAAAAAAAGTAATTTCCTTCTGAGATAGATAGCAGACAGATAAATAGACAGATAGAAGAATAGAAGACAGATAGAAGAATAGATAGAGGGATAGATAGAGGGATAGATAGATAGAGTCCCTGTGAGCACACGCTGCATTTCTCCCGAGCGGTAGTGTGTTCACATTACCGGCGGTGAGAAATGACCTGTGGTTACCTCTGCTGTCTCGTTGCGAGGCTGCATTCAGTATGTGTCAGTCGCGGCTGGATACAAGCATCGGAGGACGTGGATTATGCCGGAGTTGTGTGTTTCGGGGGGTTAAGGGGTGAACCAGGGGCTTTTTTGTGTTTTTTATTTAAAATAATGGATTTTTCGGTGTGTGTGTTTTTTCACTTCTCTTACGGGTTGATTATGTCAGCTGTCTCATAGACGCTGCCATGATCAAGCCTGGACTTAGTGGCGGCGATCTGCCGCCATTAACTCCTTATATTACCCTGATTGCCCCCGCATCACGGCAACAGGAAGAGCCGGGGACACTCCGGGACTGCCGCATAATGGATGCGACAGTCCCGGGTCAGCTGCGGACTGATATTCTCGGCTGCGGGAGGGGGGGGCATTAACCCTGGCTATCGCCCTCCCCAGCCTGAGAATACCAGTCCGCCGCTGTGTGCTTACCTTGGCTGGACGGTAAAAAAACGGCGGAGCACACGTGGTTTTTTTTCTATATGTCCGTTTGCTCTCTATGTGTATTCTATATGTCTGTGTGTGATTGTGATATGTGTGTATTCTATGTCTGTGTCTGTGATGTGTGTGTTTACTCTCTTCCTGTCATAATGACATCACTTCCCTGCAAACCGCAGGGCATCAATGAACATTACCGCAGGTAAACCGCGAAATACCGGAGGGAATAACGCAGGAAAACGCAATGAACTGCACAGAATTTGCTGCCTGCGTTATTCCCTGCAGGATTTCTCGATTACATGGCAGTCAATGAAGTGAAATCTCGCAGAAAAGAAGTGACATGCAATTGTTTTTGGGAATCCCGCAGCAAAACATGCAGCTGTCAAAATCCGCATAGTGCACACAGCATTTTTTTTCCCATAGGTTTTGCTGGTGAATCACTGCAGAGATGTTATGAACATAACATGTAGCGAAACATGTGTCGCGGGCGAAGGGGTTGAGAACGCCGCTCGCCTGGGAATCGCTGGCGCTCGGGTCCGGTGCTGCTGCTCCTCGGTGGCTCGAGCACAGGGCTGGACCCGGGGGCTCGAGCAGCGCCTCCTCGCCCACGAGTGAAAAGGGGAGGTTTGTGGTGGGATGTCGGTCGTGACGCCACCCACGGGGTTGTGGTTATGGTTGGGCACCACCGCTGCTGGTGACGGGGGTTCCTGGGAGCGATGGCGGAGAGCAGCTGAGGTGTTAGCCCCTCCGTGGGTAGGGGTTGTTGGTCCCGGGGCCCCGGTTGGGGAGGGAAGGTATAGGTGCAGGTGCCGAATGTGGGGAGGCAGCGTGGGCGCGGGTGTAAGGTTGCGATGAAGCGCGGTGTCCGATGGCACTGTTGTACTCACTCAGACACAGAAGGGCAGAGTCTCTGGTAAACCAAATGGCTGGATGGACGGGGCCCACAGTCGGCTGCGGTGCTTTCACTCTCCCCAGACGGGTTGATGGTGGCTGTCATTTCCCTGCACCTGTGTGTATGTGTTTGACTCCTATGGCTTCCCACGGGTAGTCCGCTCCCCGGCGTGTACATGTTGGGAGAGCCCGTTTTGCCCGCAGGCGCTGGCCCATGGATCTCTGGCCCTTGGCGGTGGCTCTTATCCGGACAAGTTGGGCTGTTGCATTCTGACGGGACTTGTTTGGGAATGAACCCCTGAGGTCCAGACCGCAATCAGTGAATTTGACCTTTTCGGCAGCTCCCAGCCTAGTCGGGGTCTGAGTACACTGCCTTGGTGCTTGGCTTCAATTTGCTCCTCGGTTCGGTACCGGCGGGCCACCGCCCGACCCCGGTCCTACGGTTCCGCTGACCTCCACCAACTCCTGCAGACGGCCACCACCGTCTGCTGACCTTGCTGATCGTGCCTGGGCTCCAACCCAGACACGTACAGTTTTTACTCCTCTCCCTTCCACCTCTCAACTTCAACTCTCCCTTCAACCAACTGACTTTTTCCCGCCTCCAGGCCTGTGAACTCCTCGGTGGGTGGGGCCAACCACCTGGCTCCGCCCCACCTGGTGTGGACATCAGACCCTGGAGGGAGGCAACAAGGATTTTGTTTGACTGGTGTACCTGGCCGGGGGATGGGTGTGTGTGTTGTTAGTGTACTGTGAGCCCTGGGGTCCAGGGCGTCACACATGCAGCAAAACCGCAGGAAATCCGCGGAAAAAAACGGCAAGTGCGCACAGGGCCTAACTGTAAAGCATGGGGTTAATTTTTTCTGTCAAAACATAGTCTACGATGCTCCCAGGGTCACATGAGGCGTCTGTGCAAAATTTTGTGATTGTAAATGCAGCGGTGTGGATTCCTTTAGCGGACATACACACATACACACATACACACAGACATACACACATACACTCAGCTTTATATATTAGATTGAGCTCTTGTTATATACTTCTCTATGTGTAACTGGAGATGTTTTTCTAATTTACAGCTCCGTGTGCTCCGCAGAATGTGTCAGTAATCCGTGATTGCCAGATAAACACGGTCAGCCTTTACTGGAACCCTGTAATTAATGCCATTAAGTACACCGCAAATGCCTTCGCTCCAGATGGCAGCAAAGAAGAATGTGTGAACAGGGATACCTACTGCTTCTTTATGAACCTTCTATGCGGGACGGAGTATAAACTGACTGTGTTTGCTTTTGATGGCAAAGTAAATAGTTCTAAGAGCCAAGGGATTAAAGTAAGGACTGGTGAGTAGAAGGAGCAAGGAACTCTTCAGTCATCTTATGATATAGATGATATGTGTAACATTAATGATTGGTCCACACTTACACACTATTTATCTCTTTACAATTCAGCGCCTTGTGACCCGCAGAATGTTGCCGCCATTACTCAATGCTTGGACAATACATTGGAGGTGTCATGGAGAACATCACTAGGGGCTCTGTTCTATACAGCATCAGCCTTGGGAAGCAGTGACATTTCCTACAACTGTTCCTCGGTTAATACCAGCTGTGAGATGAAAGGGCTACAATGTGGAGAAAGCCTGTCCGTGTCAGTGACTGCCTATGACGAAGAGTGTCCCAGTATGAGTAGTGCTCCGGAGACGGTAGTAACAGGTATTTAAACATCGGCCAAAGCCAAAAGAGTTTGGTGGACACTGACAAAAAGTGAGATACTGGGGGAAGGTTGACACGTGAATAAAATACATGGATAGAAAAATGACAAATGTTAAAGAAAGTAATAAGGGTATACAGTATGTACAGCAATTATAAGTAAGCAAAATAATTATATTTTTTCCCATTTTCCCTACCCCATTTATTCATAGTTATGTGAAGTATAGGGTTAGCAGATGACCGAAATGGATGTTCCCCAGTGTTTCACATTCTAACAACTTTTAACAGAACATGGCCTCCTCGCTTCAGAATGGTCTACCTTTTTTTAAAAAGAAAACCAGAAACATTTTATATTAAAGTAAGACCATAATAAATTATGAGGATGATGAATTATACAGATAAAGCTCAGAACACTGATATGAACTTGAGAATTTACTGGGAATTATATGATGATGACATAATTAGGGTACATTAGGGTTAAGGTTATAGTAGAAGTCCTAAATCCCCTCCCCTAAAAAAATGGGGTGGATTAGGTGGGGTCATAGTGCACAGCCATAGTTCAAGAAGGGCTTATCTCCCAATGTTTAAAACTAGAGCGAGGGACATGTATTGTGGCATTGAAAAAGCAATTTTGACCCTATTGAAGCGCCTTGGTGTTCTCACCCATTGCAACAAACCATTCATGGTCTCCCAAAATTATGATGCCAACAAAAATACCACCCAAACATAGTATGATACAATCAAAGTAAATTCCCCCACAGTGACCTCTGCACGCACAGTATGATGACCTCAAAATAGAGTCCCACAACACAGTATGGTGGCTGCCACAGTCCCACAACACAGTATGGTGGCTACCACAGTCCCACAAAACATTATGACTAGACCCACAAACACACAACCCACTACGATGGCTCCCACAGTCCTAAAACACAATATGATAGTACCCACAGACCCACAACACAGTAGAATGGCCCCTAAAGTAGCACAACACTGTATAATTGCCCCCACAGTCCCAAAACACAGTATAATGGCCCACTGTCCCACAAAACAGTATGATAGCCCGCAACAGCCTTCTACACAGTATAATGGACTCATACATTATAATCCTCACCACGTAATATAATGGCCCTAGTACAGTATAATGGCCCCCATACAGCCCTCCACACAATATAATGGCCCCAACACACACAGCCCTGCACACAGTATGAGGCAAATGCAGCTGTTCACACAATATATTGGCCCACATACAGCCCTTCACTCAAAAGGGGCTCATTCAGCCCTCCACACAGTTTGAGGCCCGGAAAGCCCTCCACATAGTATATGGCCTTTACAGCCCTCCTCACAGTATGAGAACCCCGCAGACCTCCACACAGTATAATGGTCCCCACACAGTTTTCAACAAAGTATAATGGCCTCCACACAGCACTAATTACATTAAATTTTTCTCCACACAGTATGAGATCCTCATTGCACTATAATGGTCACCACACTATCCTCCCCAGAGTAAAATTGCTGTCAAACAGCCCTCCACACAGTATAATAGTCAAAACATAGTCCTCCACACAGTATAATGACCCCCCCTACATCCCCACATACAGTTTGATCACCCTCACAGTCTCCCACAGACACAGTTGATGCCCCCAATGTTCTTAACACTTTATGATGGCCCCACATCCTGTTACACATAGTATGATTGGACCCACAGTATCTCCTCCACAGACAGTATATCAGCCCCATACTCACCGATAAAATAAAAAAGAAAAAGAAAACCACTTACCACTACTTGTTCCTGCGCTGCTCCGGTCTGTGCAGTGTGTGGTGTGAAGCTCCTCACAGTGGGCACAATGTAGTGGAGTAATTACATTCGTGGTGATGAGACATCAGAGCTCAGATGCACAGAGAGAAAGTGATGGAACAGGGAGCTGACAGCTCCAAGCCTCCCCAACCCTTGGGCCGCATAGTGACCGCGTCGGCAGCCGCAATTAGCGGTATGTCAATGAATGATAATTCCAATCCTAGTAACCTGTATAAACTCATCCAATTTATTACAGATGCATCTATTATTTTTTACATTGGATAATTCATCTATTCATAAGATTATCAAATATTTATGAAATGTTGGCTCAATCTCTAGTGCCTGTATTGAGTCAATAGAGAGAAGGGAGATCACATGCTGACCATCAGTACACTACAAATACACCTTTCTTACTTTGATTCAGATATTACAGGTGCTGTAATGCTCCTACTTTATTTTTTCCATTATTGGGGGTGCTTAATGAGGACCTGTCACCAGGTGAAAAGTGATCAGTTTTTAGTCTTATAGTTCCATTGCTTCCCTGAGTTTGCCATTGCTTATTTTTTTTAATGCCATGCAGTTCCAGAGATATGGGCCTTTTTATTTAGTGCTATTTTTTTCTGGTCTTTACAAGGGGGAGTGGCTCACAGGATTCTCCAAAGGTGCATCATTAAGCTTATTTGCATTAATAATTATAATAATTTTATTTATATAGCACCAACATATTCTGCAGCACTTTACAACTAGAAGAAGTAGCTGTGGAACAAGGAAGCGCAATAGGGTCTTACCCGGTAGGGAAATTGATTCCAAATTGTTTCCAAAAAGACACACTCACCTTTAAGAGTTTTGAACAGTCACAACTCCTTAACACACGTGTAATGGTTGTGATCAGCCGCAGCCCCGAAGTGTAGAACCTAGATATCCAAAGTAGAGGAAATTGGGTATTGTGCCGTGCTAAATCACAAAATCCAATATTAATATAATTCCTTTATTGTTTATACAGGTCTACGCATTTCAGAGATATATCCATCTCCTTCATCAGGATATTAAAGGAACAATAACTCATCGGTTGCAAGAAAGCTCCCATATATACAAGTAAAGCGCCACGTCAGCAGACCGCCCGCCACAATTCAAATCCTGGCGGGATGATCAACTGTTGTATTATCGGCCATGTACATGTAGAAATAAAAGAAAAAAATTTATATGATACTATATAATTCAATAAAATAAGTCTGTTACTTCATTCAGACCTGCGGGCTTAAGGGTATTTAATTTATAGAACCAGAACGTCTCTTTTTTACTTAGTGTTTCCAGTCTGTTCAGAACATTAGGGGGAATATACTCAATGGGAGTGATTTTGAAGGACACATTTTTGTTGTGTAAAAGTGTGCAGTGTCTCGAGAGTCCATGCAGCATAAAACCATTTTTAATATTGTACCTGTGGGAATTAAGTCTGTTATGGAGAGCTTGTGTCGTTCTCCCCACATATTGCTTCCTACAATCACAGTCTATGAGGTATATTACATAATCTAATTGGCAAGTAAGATGGCTTTGGATAGGAAAACTTTCCGAACCTTTGGACGAACAAAAAGTCAGTCTTTTGTGTTGGATACTTTTGCATTTTAAATTTTTGGTGGCTGCATATGCTCTTTTTGGAATGAAATCACAAATGATAGTTTTTTATTTTATTTATTACATCTTATTAAATATTACTAATAATCAGTTTATTGTTTATATTATGTATTTTTTATATCTTTTCGATAGTCCCATATTTTTTAACTCCTTCACTGCAAATAATTGACACTAATAAAAGTCCTTTTGTGTATATATAATTTACTGTAACAAAACTTACTTAGCACACTACAATAGTTGCTGAGGGCAAGCATAATTTTTTTAATTTTTTCCCCATGATTGAATGCGCTGTATACCCCTTGTTTTCTCTTGAACTTTGTCCTGCCTCTATATGGTAGAGGTCATAGCCTATAATTATCACACTCCTACTCTCGATTCTCAGAGTTTGAGACCCGCACTCTTATCCCTCACCCCCTTTTTCTTTTTTTTTCCGTATTATAGGAGAATTCTTTTTTATCCGTTTTACCCTCACACATCTTGTTTTTTAAAAGTGATACAGATACACAAATTATTTCTATTATTTGTACATGTACATGGCCGATAATACAACAGTTGATCATCTCGCAGGATTTGAATTGTGGCGGGCGGTCTGCTGACGTGGCGCTTTTCTTGTATATATAGGAGCTTTCTTGCAACCGATGAGTTATTGTTCCTTTAATGTCCTGATGAAGGAGATGGATATATCTCTGAAACGCGTAAACCTGTATAAACAATAAAGGAATTATAATAATACTAGAAGGTGGCCCGATTCTACGCATCGGGTATTCTAGAATTGTGTAGTTAATGTATGATTTTTGTTATATATATAGATGTTGTTGTGTGTAGTTACCAAGTGTTTGTGTAGGGGCTGTACATGTTCTGGGTGTTGTCTGGGTGTAGCGGGGGGGTGAGAGCGGTGTTGTTTGTGTGTTGCGTTGTGTGTCGTTATTTGTGGAGCGCTGTGTGTCTGTATCGTTGTGTGTATGTGTGTTGCGCGGTTTGTGTATGTGTGTGTGTGTTTTGGGGGGAGGTATGTTTTGTGCAATGTGTGTGTTGTGCGGTATGTGCATATATTTGTGTGTGCCGCGGTGTTTGTGTGTTGGGTGTTGTGTGTCTGCGGCGTTGTCTGTGTGTGTGGGTGTCTGTGTAGGGCGGTGTTTGTGGTTCCCAGTGTGTGTGTGGTGTGTTGTGCAATGCGTGTGTGGCAGTGTGTGTGTGTGTTTTGGGGGAAGGTGTGCACCCCCCATCGTGGTCCACCCCCCATCATGCTCCATCCCCCATGCTGCGCACCCCCCATCGTGCTCCATCCCCCATGCTGCGCACCCCCCATCGTGCTCCATCCCCACTCCCCATTGTGCTCCATCCTCCATGCTGCGCATTCCCCATCGTGCTCCATCCCCCATGCTGTGCATTCCCCATCGTGCTCCATCCCCCATGCTGCGCATTCCCCATCGTGCTCCATCCCCCATGCTGCGCACTCCCCATCGTGCTCCATCGTGTGAGTGTGAGTGTGCGTGTGAGTGTGAGTGTGGGTGTGCGTGTGAGTCTGAGTGTAAGTCTGAGTGTGAGTCTGAGTGTGCGTGTGAGTGTGCGTCTGAGTCTGAGTGTGAGTCTGAGTGTGAGTGAGTGTGCGTGTGAGTGTGCGTCTGAGTGTGAGTCTGAGTGTGAGTCTGAGTGTGAGTGTGAGTGTGCGTGTGAGTGTGCGTGTGAGTGAGTGTGAGTCTGAGTGTGCGTCTGAGTGTGAGTGTGCGTGTAAGTGTGCGTGTAAGTGTGCGTGTAAGTCTGAGTGTGCGTGTGAGTCTGAGTGTGAGTGTGCGTGTGAGTGTGCATGTGAGTCTGAGTGTGAGTGAGCGTGTGAATGTGCGTGTGAGTCTGAGTGAGTCTGAGTGTGAGTGTGCGTGTGAGTGTGCGTGTGAGTCTGAGTGTGAGTCTGAGTGTGAGTCTGAGTGTGAGTCTGAGTCTGAGTCTGAGTCTGAGTCTGAGTGTGAGTCTGAGTCTGAGTCTGAGTCTGAGTCTGAGTCTGAGTGTGAGTCTGCGTGTGAGTCTGCGTGTGAGTCTGAGTGTGAGTCTGAGTGTGAGTCTGAGTGTGAGTGTGTGTGAGTCTGAGTGTGAGTCTGAGTGTGAGTCTGAGTGTGAGTCTGAGTGTGAGTCTGAGTGTGATTGTGAGTGTGATTGTGAGTGTGATTGTGAGTCTGAGTGTGAGTCTGAGTGTGAGTCTGAGTGTGAGTCTGAGTGTGAGTCTGAGTGTGAGTCGCGGCCAATCCGTGCGGGGGGGCGGACCCGAGGCGAGGCGAGCGGCCAATCCGTGCGGGGGAGGAGCCGAGGCGAGGCGAGCGGCCAATCCATGCGGGGGGCAGGGCCATGGCGAGCCCAGCGGCCAATCAGCTTTGTGTCACCGTAAGGACACAATTTTGGAGCATGACAGACAGACAGACAGACAGAATAAGGCAATTATATATATAGATTGGATTCCGTGATTTAGTGCGGCACAATAATGACATTACAAAGCAACACAGTTCAACAGTTACAAGAAGAGTGAGGGTCCTGCACACAGGCTTACAATGTATAAGGTGGTGGGACATAACATGGAGAACTTTCTTGTCATGTAAAGTCCAGCCATCATTATAATAAATTGGGCTTTTCAAGTAAAGCTGCATGATCTGGATATCAGCCAGTATATGTCTAGGGAAGACACTAAAGAAAAGACACGTGCAGATAGGGTTTTATCTTTAAGAAAGCAAAATTGCTGAAATCACTGAGTGCTCACTTTCTGGTGGTTGTGAACTCAAAGTTGCGGATACTGCGGCTCCTCGGATAGCAGAAATGGATGTCAGGAAAAGAAGGATTAAATATTTGCGCTGCCGATGAAAAAGATCACAAGATGTGAAGATGACAAGACAGGTAAGTATATAATCCAAATGATTTATTGTGTTTATGTGCCGCCCCCGTGCAAGCAGCCGGTGCTGCTCGGATCCGGGCCTTCAGGGGTGGTGGCTTGAGGGTCTCGCGGACACACCGAATAAATGGGGGGACGTAGATGTACAGGCTAGGCCATAGTAAGTTTGTGACGCCACCCACGGTGTGTGGTGAGGTGGGACACCACCGCTGCTGTTATGGAGCATCCGGGGGAGATGTTGTACAGCAAGTTGTTAACCCCTCCGTGGGTAGGGATGGTGGCCCCAGGACCCGGTAGCTAGGTGCAGGGGATAGCGACCGCAAGGAGTGTTGGTGTACTCACTGTTAATAAACCACACAAGTCTCTGGTAAACCATGGTGATGGTGGCCGGTGACGCGGCCGGTTGCATTCAGGTCCCCCACCCGGCTGGTGGTCTCTATCCTTTTCCTCTGCACTGTTTGTGTAAGGTGGACTTTCCTAGTGTGAAACTCAGGAGTCCGCTCCCGGCTGGATGTGGCCTAAGGAGCCGTGCCCGCAGACGCTGGCCCGTGGGATCTTTGGGCCATGGCGGTGACCTCTTATCCCTAATCGGTGAGCTGTTGTCTTCTATGAGGTACTTTGGGTGGGACAGGACCTCTAGTCCTGTCCTCAATCGGTGAATTAACCAGTCTGCTTGGTTCCGGATTCTGGCTTCAGGGTCCGAGTACACCCCTTTGTGCTACAGTTTCCGGCAGGGCTACAACCCTGTCCCGGTCCACCTCGGTTCTGCCGAGCAGTCTTCCCATCTCCTGCTGACGGAGACCACCGTCTGCCTCCTAGCCAGTGGCACCAGGGCTCCAACCCTGGTACCGTTCAACTTGAACCTTTCCTGCTGGAGCTACACTTAGCTCCAGCCCACACTCCTCTCCAAACTGAACTTCAGACTAATCTCGACTCGACTAACTGTTTTCCCGCCCTGGGCTGGCTGGACCCCTGGGTGGGTGTGTCCCAACCACCTGGTCACTGGTGTGTCTATCTCTCCCTAAGGGGGGTGACTAGGGTTTCTGGTTGGCTGTGTGTTTCCTAGTGGGGGAACGGTGTAATGGAGGGGCCTATTTGTGACTACCTGGTTTTGCCAGGGCATCACATCACATCTACACGTTTCGAAGTTTCAAACTTCTTCTTCAGGACTGAAACTACTATAACTCTATATATTATAGTAGTCATCTTCACATCCTGTGATATTCTTCATCGGCCGCACGGATATTTAATCATTCTTTTCTTAACATCCAGAATCTGTCTGAGTACAGATACCAAGTGCCCTTGGGTGCATAGAGGGTGTGGAGACAGGTAAATAAAAGAAACAGATTCTGAGGAAAATCTAGAAAAGGGGAACAGAAAAGAGTTAGATTATGGAAGGGAGGTGTTTTCTAAAGCACATTTCAAAATGTGGGGGCTAGGTATTACTCGGATTATCTGGGGTAGTGCATTCAAGAAAACTTGTGCAGCACAAGAGAAGTCTTGGAGTCCAAAGTGGGAGGTTTGGACTTTAGTGTTAGTCTTAAGGGTGCTTTACACGAGATGACGGATTGTGCGATGTATCGTGGGGGTCACGGTTTTCGTGACGCACATCCGGCATCGTACACGACGTCGTCTCGTGTGAAACCTTTGAGCGACGCAGTATCACTCACAAATCGTGAGTCGTGTACTCGTCACTCAGTTTCATAATATCGTTTATTTTTCCTGCAGCAGGTTGTTCATCGTTCCCGTGGCAGCACACGGCGCTCCGTGTGACACCATGGGAACGATGAACACAGCTTACCTGCGTCCCGTGGCTCCGGCCGGCAGTGCAGAAGGAAAGAGGTGGGCGGGATGTTTACATCCCGCTCATCTCCGCCCCTCCGCTTCCATTGGCCGGCCGCTGTGTGACGTCGCTGTGACGCCGAACGTCCCTCCCCCTTTAGGAAGTGGACGTTCGCCGTCCACAGCGAGGTCGCTCAGCAGGTAAGTACGTGTGACGGGGGTTTCACGACTTTGTGCGACACGGGCAGCGATTTGCCCGTGATGCACAAACGACAGGGGCGGGTACGATCGATTGTGAAATTGCACAATCGGTCGTCCTGTGTAAAGCAGGCTTTAGATCAGTTGCAGAATGGAGAGCATGGGTAGGTTAATAGACAGAGATGAAGGAAGAGTTGAATGGTGGTGCAAAACAGTGGAGAGTTTTGAGGGTGGCAGAAAGAAGTTTATATTGTACTCTATAGTGGAAGGGTAAGCAGTGCAATGACTGGAACATAGTGGAGCCATCGGTGTAGCAGCCGGTCAGAAAAACGACCCTGGCTGCCACATTCAGTATGGAGTGGAGAGAAGAGAGTTTTCTAAGAGGGAGATTAAGAACTAGAGAGTTGTAGTAGTCCAGACGAGAATAAATAAGAGCAACAATAAGAGTTTTTGCAGTTTTAAAGATGAGAAAAGGTCAAATTTTGGAGATATTTTTTAGATGCAGGTGACATGAGCAAGTGAGTCATTGGAAACAGAATAAATTAAAGTGCTGTGTTAAATATGACCCCTCAACAGCAAGTGTGCTGCTAGAGTGCTAGTAAGTTATAGTTGACCTCTCCAAGGTAAGTGCAATATGGGGTACAGGTAGAGATTCAGTTTTGAAATAAAGAGAAAGGTTAAATACTTTAGTTAGGTGTGTGGTGACATCCGGAGAGAGACTGAAGGAGATGTGAGGGAACAGGGTCATTGGTGCAAGTAGTAGGGCAAGAAAATTCAAGGAGTCTGGTAACCTGTTCTTCTGGGCCAAGTTCAAAGGTGGAAAAAAAACTTAAGGTGCGGGAGGGAAGAGAATCCAAGCTGTGAGGGGATTGGGTGGAATAAATGGCCAGATTGCCAGTGCTAAGGTTGATGTACTTAATGCTGAGGAGGGAGTGGAAAATTTTGAAGAGTCATTTTGGATTGTCGGATAATGGGGTGATGAAGTAGGCTTGTTTGGCCAGTTCTGAGTCTTGCTGAAAATGATTTTCTTTTCACCTATGTGCACACGTGTTTGTGCAGTTTTGCCTTCGTCTGTGTCCGGTCTTTTTATGTTTGGGGTACTGGTCATTCAGGCCATTTTCCAATGTCTAATTGTAAAAAGACAATTCTAAAACGGGCTTTACACGCTACAATTTATCTAACGATGTGTCGGCGGGGTCACATCGTAAATGACGCACATCCGGCATCGTTAGTTAAATTGAAGTGTGTGAAACCTCCGTGCGATTGCGATTGAACATCAAAATGTTCATCACATGCACGTCGTTCAATTCCTAAAAATTAAACGTCGGGTTGTTCAATGTTCCCGAGGTATCACACATCGCAGTGTGTGATACCCCAGGAACGATGAACACAGCTTAACTGCGTCCCGCGGCTCCCACCAGCGGCTATGCGGAAGGAAGGAGGTGGGCGGGATGTTAACGTCCCGCTCATCTCCTCCCCTCCGCTTCTATTGGCCGGCTGCCGTGTGACATCGGTGTGGCACCGATCGTCTCTCCCACTCCAGGAAGTGGATGTTCGCCGCCCACATCGAGGTCGTATGGAGGGGTAAGTACGTGTGGCGGCAAATAATCGTTTGTGCGGCTCGTGCAACAAATTGCATGAGCCGCACAAACGATGGGGGCGTGTGCAATCGCATACGAGATCGCACACGCAATTGTAATGTGTAAAGCAGGCTTAAGTCTCGAGAAGATTGGAGCTAATGATGACTGTAGATTGTTCATAAGTTGCTGGGTATTGATGACAAGTAGATTGCTGAATGTGTGGCAAGTGGGGGTGTCCTGAGCAGGGGCACATATGTAACATTATCTCAGCACAGGAACATTTTTTTCTACACATCCAATTTTGGAACTTATTATTATTCTAAGATCGTCAATGTAGGCATTATGCTTATTAGAAAAGAACATAAAAATAAGCACTAAATAAAAAGGCCCTATCTCTGGGGAAAAACGTTTTGTGACAGTTTTTCAGACATTTTTGAGCCTAAAACAGAAATGGATTCAAGAAACAATTAAAGCCCTCACATTAGGAACACATTGTGTAAACACTGCCTCTTCCTTCTCCTTGCTGGATCCATTCCTGGCTTTGACTCAAAAATGGCATCAAAAACTGCAACCGTATTTTACCATAACATACCGTGTGTGAAACCAGCCTAATTCTAGTAAAGAGAACAAGTCAGAAAGCAAAAAGATGGCAAATAACCGTGCTGGCAATCCATCCTCAGGTTTAACAGATGGCAACATACTAACAATCTCCTGGATGCAGAATTGAGACCTATTTCTTATAGAATGTATCTCTTAAGGGGGCTTTACACGCTACGATATCGTTAATGTTTGGTCGTCGGGGTCAAGTTGTTAGTGACGCACATCCGGCGTCATTAACGATATCGCAGCGTGTGACACTGACCAGCGACCTTAAGCGACCTCAAAAATGGTGAAAATCGTTCACCATGGATAGGTCGTCCCAAACTCAAAAATCGGTAAGGGTTGTTTATCCAGGTGGTTCATCGCTCATGCAGCAGCACACATCGCTATGTGTGACACCGCAGGAGCAAGGAATGTCTCCTTACCTGCCGCCGGCCACAATGCAGAAGGAAGGAGGTGGGCGGGATGTTACGTCCTGCTCATCTCCGCCCCTCCGCTTTGATTGGCTGGCCGCTTAGTGACGTTGCGGTGATGTCGCTGTGATGCCGAACGTCCCTCCCCCTTGAAGGAGGGATTGTTCGGCAGTCACTGCGACGACGCCTACCAGGTAAGTGCGTGTGACGCTGCCGTAGCGATAATGTTCGCTACGGCAGCGATCACAAACAATTGCATGCACGACGGGGGCGGGTACTTACACGCTCGCTATCGCTACAAATTGCTAGCGATATCGCTACCGTGTAAAGCCCCCTTTAGGCTACTTTCACACATCCGGTTTGAGCACTGCGGCTCAATCCGGCTGTGAAACCTATGCAACGGATGCAGCGAAAACACCGCATCCTTTGCATAAGTTTTTACATGCGGCCCGTCCGTTTTTTCCGGTTGCGGCAGGCTACTGAGCATGCGCAGTGGAAGAAACCACATGCGGGGGCCAGATGTGGTTTTTGCCGCATCGCGCCGCATCCGGTGTCCATAGGCATGCATTGAAAAATGCGCCGCAGCGGCCAAATGCGGCACAATGCGTTTTTTTTTGCCGGACAAAAAAATGTCGCAAGCTATGTTGCCTCCGGCCGCCGCTTTAACTCATTTTGTTAATGTTTCCCGTGACGCATTAGTTCGGCGGTCTGACACGCCCCCTGATTATTCCTACCCTCTGACATCATTTGCTGTGGGCGGTATTTGGGACGCCGACGCGATGTGCGCAGCACCTGCTGCGTCCTCTGTATTGGGGGTTATTGTGTTTGAACCCTGTGACGTACATATCCGGGTGTGTGACACTCCCCCTCATCATCTCCATCATACGTAACTACTGGGCGGCATCCATGGCACAGACGCGACGCGCACATGCGCTGTCTGCGCCTTCTGTGGTGGGGGCTTCCGGGCACTTCCGGGATGAATGGTGGGATGACGTACGTCCTCCCTCTGTTCCTCCACGTGGTGTCCGGCAGTCCCTGGCCTGGAAGGCGGGGCATCATGACGCGGAGCGCGCCGATTTGTTATGGATCCCTAGAACTCCCCTTTATAAACCCACATGATATGTACTATGGCCAGTCTCCTGACGAAGCCACGCCCGGTGAAACGCGCGTCGAGGCCCCGCCCACCATCACCAGTCTGTCTGCCAGCACTTTGAACATGTCTAAAGGTAACACATTACAATCCTTCTCTTTATGACATGTTCTTGGCTAACATCTAGGGAAAATACTTTTGGGTGACTTACCCTCTGACTTCTTGGCCCCTTTTCTTCCCTGTGGGCTATTTGGCCCCTGTTTTCCATATGACTGGTTGTGTCTAGCAGCCATTTTCCATCTGCTGGTGATGCTTGTGCATATTTTTGTGTCTGGCGATTTTAAGATACTGTTCGCCACTACTGTTTGTCTCTATGTCACGCACATTTTATTAATAAATCTGTATTTCACTATTTCATTCAATTTGGTCTCTTTTTTCACCAGTGATCTTCCCTTTATTTAATCTATTGGTACATTGGGTCACTGGGACTCTTTTAGGTTTTGTGTTTAACTAATTTTGCCGCATCCGGAAAAAAACGGATACAACGCAAAGCCATCAGGTACAATCCGGTAACAATGCAAATCTATGGGGATAAAACGGATGCGGTACCGGATCTGTTTTACCCGTTTTTTTCCGGATTGTACCTGATGGAAAAAAACTGATGTGTGAAAGTAGCCTATATCTGCCGCATGCGGCAAAAAACAGACGGAACGCAAACCCATGCGGCACAATGCGGCGCCAATGCAAGTCAATGCTGGAAAAAACGAAACCGGCGGCAAAAAAAAACGGTTTTGTTTTTTCAGCAGAGCGCCGTATTGTGCAGCACTGCTACAACCGGATGTGTGAAAGCAGCCTTAGATATATTTTACAGTGAGGACACTTTAAGTAGCAAAACCAAACAACAAATTCAAAATGTCTTAAAATATGGAATATCATGGATAACATCATTCTCACCTGTTTCCTTACAGTTCCATGCGCTCCTGAGAACATTTTTGCCTTGACTGACTGCGGAGCTGGATCTACACTCGTTCAATGGGACTACAGTGAAGGGGCAGTTCAATACATTGCATATGCAAAAGCAAGTGATGGCTCAGAGTATTCCTGTGAATCTTTTTCTCAAAGCTGTACTTTATCTGAATTGCCATGTAGTCAGACCTATACAGTATATGTCATTGCCGACAACTACCAGTGCATGAGCCCCTACAGGCCAACTGTGGAGGTCCAAGCAGGTGAGCGTTCATTGCTATTAACCATGAAGCAATCCTAATGTATTGGAAGTATAAACACGTGAAAGGGGATGTCTTGATAAAGCCTCATTCAGATGTCCGATGTCCGATTTTCATTTAAATGTACTATGGATCTTGTTTTGGGATGGAACACATACCCAATTATTCTATGGGGTTGTTTGCATGTCTGTGGTGTTTTGCAGACTGAATATTTGCCAAAACAAAACAGAGACATTTTTGTTGTTGATCTAAGTCATGGAAAAATGGGAATCACTTGTACAAGTCTATGGAACCTTGAGGAATCACTGACAATACACCCTGTAATCTGTGTGCAATTCGTATATTGTTCGTTTTTATTGTTGTAATGGGTAGAAGCTTTGCAATTGTTTTCTTATGAGAAAACACACTGACCAAACACTGACAAAAATCAAATAAAAAATAAATCAGACAGTTTTTTGTTTTTATTGCATATGTCTGAATGAGGCCTAACTTGAAGTCTTGATTAGTCACCTATTTATAAAAGGGAATTTATCAGCAGGTTTTTGCTATGTATTATGAGAGCAGCATGATGTAGGGCTAGAGAGTCTAATTCCAGCGACATATCACCTACTGGGTTGCCTGGTGCAGTTGTAGTGGGTGAGCCTACCCCCTACCAGTACCAGCATAGTTTACCCGGAACTGTAACTAATAAAAATGTTGATTTTTATTATTGTATGTTGTGTTAGGGCACCCCCTAGTGGCCGGGTGGGACGGCTGTTGCCACTGGGGAGGAGGAGCCGGCTGTATCATGGGGGAATGTGTGAGTGTGATTTAGTTGGATCCGGGACAGAAGGCTGAGAACACCAAGGGGCAGAGTGTGTGAGCGGGACCATCAGGGGGCGCCGGAGAACAAGGAGGGGAACGAAACCTCGGTCTGAAGCAGCCGGTGTGGGTCCGGTGTGCAGGAAACCAAAGTGTGGGAGCCCGGCGAAGCGGAGTACCCCGGGCATATCCCCACCAGAGGGTGCGTTAGGGCAGGCTGCCCCCAGCTCCATTGAAGTGCCTGATGTTTCTGCCGGATTTTGTTGTGTAATAAAGGATGTCGTTTGTAACCAGCACCCTTTGTCTGAAGATCGTTTGTACGACGTCCGGCGAATGCACTGTCACACTCTGCCCCACCAAGTCAGTCCCCAATCTTGAAGAAGTGGTGAAGCCAGGGACCAGCCTGAAAACTACTGCCACGACTACAAGGCCGGAGGCTCCCCTGGCTGATCATTTCATGTGGCGTAGTCGGCAGGATTCGAGTCCCCTGCCAGGAACCCAAGGAACCGGAGATCAAGTGGTGCCGAGTGCACCGTATCCGGGCTATGAGAGAAGATTTCCAGTCCCATGGTGGGACGAAGAAGTGCCTAAGGCGTTGGACCGGGCACAAGATGGCGACAAAATGGCCGCCGTCTGCGAAACTGAGGGAAAAAGGGCGCGGAAAATTGGCGCCAAAAGAAGAGCCTGGGGCTGGCCGGTGCCGAAGAAGAGGTACGGAGGAATCCGCCTAAAGAGGGGAGGCGCCAGTCCCAGGGCACGAAGAAAGCAACATGAAGTGGGCGGTATTTTAAAGGAAAAGAAGGACCGCCGCGGAGGAGTCAAGATGATGTGTGAGGCTGGGGGTGGAGCCTGTTCAAGAGCGGGAAACATAGGCCCGCCTCCTCTTCCTCCAGTCTCAGCATTGACCCCGCCGCCATTTCTAACTACACAGCAGGAGAAAGAGATGGAGACGTCCGGTCAACGACAGGATCTCACCACCGCCATGGCCCTGACCAGCTTAAGCCGGGAGCGACCTAAACCCGCTGCCGCAGCCGGAACATTTTTGCCAGAGATCCCGACCGTGCCAAGAGATTCAGCACGCCCGGAGAAGGTGACTTGGCTGACCACCTGGGACGCGACAACTGGAGGCACGACTACCGAGGTACGGGCCACATATGCCACCCAGCTACCGGTAGGGAACCGCCCCCTGGGGATTACCTATGCCCCCGTGGAGACACCCCAGCACGTCGCCACAGCCGCAGCATCCACAACCGCAGCACCATCTGTCCCCGTGCGGGAACCGGCTGAAGTGTATGCCGAGCGGTTAGAGCAAGATCACCGGGGCTTCTTTTGGGACCCTGTAGTCCCGTCCTTCACCCCATATCCAAGGGCTCCGTCTCCGGTGCCAGACCCCGTCCAAGAGCGGCTGCTTGCAGAGACCATCGTCCGGGAAATGATGTCCGGTCCCGGCGGTGAGGAGCTGGCCCTGCAATTCACCACTGGCATAGTGGTGAAGTTCAACCAGCAGGAGGGCTACGGGTTTATACGTGAAGCAAGCACCGGAGACGATTATTTTTATAATCGGGTCCACTTGGACGTGGAGGGCCTACCAAGGAGGCTTCACACTCTTTACCCGGGAGAGAAGGTTCAATTCTTACCCGAGGCGGGAAGTCGCGGCCTGTTCGCGGTGGGAGTGACCCGGACGCCGACCGCCCGGGAAGCAGCCCAGTGGCAACAAGAGCTGGAATGGGAGGAGCACCAGGAACGGCGCCGGAGCCAACCGAAACCGATGCCGACGGAGGCCTCTCATTCCAGGCGCACCTTGGCGGTTCCACCAGAGGTGCAGTCTGGCCCGACCGTTGACCCGGAAAAGGGTACCCCGGTGGTGGCGGTTAACCAAAGTGTCACCAACAGACCGGTAATAGTCCTGGACGTGCCGCAACCTGTGCCTCAACCGCCCCGGGTGGCGACTCCATCGCCCCCACCGGAGACCGTAGAGGCCACGCCATCGGAGCCTCCTTTTGCTCCTGTTTCATTCTGGAGGATACGCCGCCAACCTGGGCAGTCCCTGGGTGCCTATATCCAGGCTCAGGCGGCTGAATGGAAGCAAGCCTGGCCTCCGGAGTAACTCACCACAGACAGCTTGTTTGAAGACCGGTATGTTTGATTGACCGGCAGAAGTTAAAAAGTTTACAGTTGTTATAAGTGTTGCTCGCCATCTAAGACCGGGAGCGCTGTTGAGCCTCCGGGCGCCATCTAAGACCGGGAGCGCTGTTGAGCCTCCGGGCGCCATCTAAGACCGGGAGCGCTGTTGAGCCTCCGGGCGCCATTAAAAGACCGGGAGCGCTGTTAAGTCGCCTGTTGTGGACTGGGCTGAAGGGTATTTTATTGCTATGTTTATTGTTTTCAGTTTTGTGGTTATAGTTAGAGCCTTGCCGGGAGGCTCGGATTTTAAGAGGGGAGGCATGTAGTGGGTGAGCCTACCCCCTACCAGTACCAGCATAGTTTACCCGGAATTGTAACTAATAAAAATGTTGATTTTTATTATTGTATGTTGTGTTAGGGCACCCCCTAGTGGCCGGGTGGGACGGCTGTTGCCACCGGGGAGGAGGAGCCGGCTGTATCATGGGGGAATGTGTGAGTGTGTTTTAGTTAGTTGGATCCGGGACAGAAGGCTGAGAACACCAAGGGGCAGAGTGTGTGAGCGGGACCATCAGGGGGCGCCGGAGAACAAGGAGGGGAACGAAACCTCGGTCTGAAGCAGCCGGTGTGGGTCCGGTGTGCAGGAAACCAAAGTGTGGGAGCCCGGCGAAGCGGAGTACCCCGGGCATATCCCCACCAGAGGGTGCGTTAGGGCAGGCTGCCCCCAGCTCCATTGAAGTGCCTGATGTTTCTGCCGGATTTTGTTGTGTAATAAAGGATGTCGTTTGTAACCAGCACCCTTTGTCTGAAGATCGTTTGTACGACGTCCGGCGAATGCACTGTCACACTCTGCCCCACCAAGTCAGTCCCCAATCTTGAAGAAGTGGTGAAGCCAGGGACCAGCCTGAAAACTACTGCCACGACTACAAGGCCGGAGGCTCCCCTGGCTGATCATTTCACAGTTTTGATAGAATCCCTGTTTTTTCTGTTGTAGGTGTAGCAGTGGTCAGAATGCTGAGCTGTGTATAACCCCGCACACACTTCTGATTGGCAGCTTCCTGTGTAGGCTGTATATTGTCAGCAAGCTAACAATCAGTGGTGGGGGCGGGGATGCACAAAACCTAATGACACTCCTGGAATCAGGGTCTGTGCCCGTACATCATGCTGTTCTCAGGTTAATTAGTAAAAACCTGCTGACATTTTTTTTTCATATTCCATTTAAAATGACCTTTCCTGGTGAGGGGTTCACCTCCCGAAACCTTCTGTGAAAGCTGTTATCCCAGAAAGCTGAGACTGGATAGATTACATCTGTCTGCGTGAGAGCTGCTCTTGGTCAGCAGCACTCCATCTTGGCTCATAGAAGCGGGTTCCCTCATTTTAGCTTTTTTGTGCCCTAATTGAGGTAGGGCTTGGGTTTATGAGCCAGTTCCTTAATTAGGATTTATAAATGGAGCAATTAAGATGAATGCAGGAGTTTTCATTAGAAAAAAAGGGCTGTTCAAATTATGTCATGATGAAACTGGCATCTGATCTGCAGGCAGGATGTGATAGAGCCAGAGGAATGGATCAGATTTGTATTAAGATTTTGTGGGAAAAGTTTCAGTAAAAGTTGAAATTTATTAATTAAAATCCCTGGTATTTGTAGGTATGTGAGTCCAGTGGGCGGTCCTACTCAGTGATTGACAGTACTCCCTTTATGACAGCTCATGTAGAGATATCTGTCAATCACTGAGTAGGACCGCCCACTGGACTCACAAACACAAGGGACTTCAGTTAATAAATACAAGTTATACTGAATCTCAGCTCCTCTTTCTACATATCATGCTGTCCATAGATTGTACTGTATGCACTACGTGACAGGTTCCCTTTATCTTTTTTTTTCTGAAACATTAGAATTTCTTCTTTTTTTTAGATGAAATGCCTTTAATTTTTTGTTTGCACAATGTAACAACACAAGTTAAAGGGTTTGTTCCCTACTTTACAACCCAGGGTGGTTTAAAGATATTTATATTCAGCCACTTCTCCGCACTGACTACTGTATACCCCGCCTGTCTACTGGCATAAACATATGACAGGAGACATCATATGACCACTGCAGCCAATCAGTGTCCGCTGATCTACAGCAGCCTTCTCATGCCATCCAGTTTGTTCCTTCAAGTTTGAAAGTATTGAAATATTTGTTTTGTCTCTGCAGTTCCCTGTGTTCCACAGATTGTCAGTACTGAATTAAATTGCCTTCAAAACTCAATATTTGTCACATGGAGAGAGGACACTGGAAATCTATCGTTCACAGCTACTGCGTGGGGTGACTCTGAAAAGCACAACTGCACAAGCCCTGAATATCAGTGTGAGATCAGCAGCATTAGCTGTGGACAACTGTTCTCTGTTTCTGTAGATGCCAGTAATGGTCAGTGCGTCTCTTCTTCCAATCTGAGTGCACCTTTAAATTCAGGTAATTACTAATGTTCTTTTCTTCTACTTTTTCCTTATATTGAAATGATTTGAGCCATAAGTCCACTTTACCAAAGCCTCATGAAGACAGCTGTGCTCAGCGGGGGTGTAACTAGAAAAGACTGTGTTCCATAACAAATATTTAAATGTGCCCATTTATCCTTAAAACGATGGTCTTGAGCATTACGACTAAGGTGACAAGTGTAGCCATACACATTAGGTGAATGGTCAACCATCTAATGTGTATGGGATAGGGGTGGTCATAGCATTGGTGCAAACTGCTCAGCTGTACAAGCACCCATGAGGTAAGGAGACCACTGCTGCCTCCAAGGCAGGGAGAATTGTGCCCATATATTGTTCTTGGTGTTCACTCCTGGTATGGTATTGTCCCTTCTTCCCAGTGGCAGTTTTCAAGAGTGTTAGATTTGAACATGCTCAATTCTTTTGCTATCAAGAAATATTAGCCACGGTAGGTGACTGTTAAGGGGGCTTTACACGCTGCGACATCACTAATACGGAGTCGTTGGGGTCACGGAATTTGTGACGCACATCCGGCCGCATTAGCGATGTTGCTGCGTGTGACACCGATGAGCGATTTTGCATCGTTGCAAAAACGTGCAAAATCGCTCATCGGTGACATGGGGGTCCATTCTCGATTATCGTTACTGCAGCAGTAACGATGTAGTTCGCCGCTCCTGCGGCAGCACACATCGCTCCGTGTGACACCGCAGGAACGAGGAACCTCTCCTTACCTGCCTCCCGGCCGCTATGAGGAAGGAAGGAGGTGGGCGGGATGTTCCGGCCACTCATCTCCGCCCCTCCGCTTCTATTGGGTGGCCGCTCAGTGACGTCGCTGTGACGCGACACGGACCGCCCCCTTAGAAAGGAGGCGGTTCGCCAGTCACAGCGACGTCGCCGGGCAGGTAAGTATGTGTGACGGGTCTGCGCGATGTTGTGTGCCACGGGCAGCGATTTGTCCGTGACGCACAACAGATGGGGGCGGGTACCCACGCTAGCGATATCGGGACCGATATCGCAGCGTGTAAAGTAGCCTTTAGGCTATGTCTGTATGCTGCGTTCTTGATTTGACAAAAAATGCACCCTTTGGCAGACTTGACAACTGTAAACACTGCGTTTGACAAAAAAAAAGTGCTGAAAACGCAGGCATTTTCAATGCTTTTTCGATGCGTTTTTAATGTGTTTTTGTTAATGTGTTTTTTAAAGGAGAAATAAAATATGATAGGATAATTGATAGCTAGAATAGATAGATAGACAAAATAGATGGATAGAAAGAACATATAAAATAGATAGAAAGAACATATAGAATAGATAATAAGAAAGAACAAGGTAAAATAGATAGAAAGAAATAACAGAATAGCTACATAGAGCGATAGCTAGCTTGGACAGCTTTTTTAAAAACATTTTTTGGTAGAAAAAAGTGGGGTCCCCTCCATTTTTCATATCCAACACAGGAACAGCAACTGCAGGCTGCAACCCTCAGCTGTCTGCTGTACCTTGGCTTGTTATGAAAAATAGAGGGGATCCCATGCTTTTTTTTTTAATTATTTGATTAATTTAAAAAAAAAAAAATAATAATAAAAAAAAAATGATGTGGGGTCCCCCCATTTTTCTAAAACCAGCCAAGGTGCAGCAAAATAACTGGGGGCTAATAATATTAGGGTGGGAAGGCCCATCGTTATTTGGGCCCTTTTCAGCCTAACAATAGCAGCCCACAGCCACCCCAGAAGTGGGACATCCAGAAGATGTGCCAATTCTGGCACTGGACACGGCTCTTCCCATTGCCCTGGTGTGGTGGCAATCTAGATTAGTGATGGCAGTCGTCTATGAGACCCCGCTCCCATTCAATAATCTGTAAGTGAAAGTAAATAAACACATACACTTCCAAAATCCTTTAATTCGAATAAAATATAAAAAAACACCCTCTTTCACCATTTTATTAACCCCAACACATCCTGCAGGTCCGAAGTAATCCACACAAGGTTCCACGGCAATTCAGCTCTGCTACATCCCTGTCCTGTCACAGAAAGCACCATAGAGCATGACTGCCTGCTGACAGCAGACACAGACAGAGCCGCGCGATGAGACTGAACTCAGGCAGTAGTGCGGGGCCCGCAGTTGTGACATCAGAGGTTCACCTGAGTTCAATCTCAGTGCACAGCTATGTCTCTGTCGTGGCCTGATTTGTGGTCACAGGTGGAGGACTCCTGTAACCTGAGTGACGTCACCACTGATCCCTGGCGCACTTCAGTTGCTACGTGGAGTTCAAAGCGGGCAGTCTTGTTCTATTGTGCTCGCTGTGAGTGTCAGATGTAGCAGTGCTGGAAGCGTCGTGGGACCTCGTATGGATTACGTCGGACCTGGAGGGTTATTTGGGGGGCTAATAAAATGGTGAAAGAGGGTGCTTTTTTGTCTTTTACTTCAAATCAAAGATTTTTCGTTATTCGTATTTACTTAATTTTACTTACAGATTAGTGATGAGGGGGTGTCTCATAGATGCCTGCCATCACTAAGCTAGGACTTAGTGGCAGCTATGGGCTGCCATTAACTCCTCATTACCCCGATTGCCACCGCACCAGGGCAATCGGGAAACGCCCGGTAAAGTTCTGGGATTGTCGCATGTAATGGATGCAACAATTCTGGGCGGCTGCTGGCTGATATTTTTAGACTCAGGGGCTCCCAATAATGTGGGTCTCCCCAGCCTGAGAATACCAGCCCTCAGCTGTGAGGCTTTATCTTGGCTGGGTATCAAAATTGAGGGGGACCGCACACCTTTTTTTTAAAATTTATTTATTTTACTGTACGATATAGATCCGCCCACCGGCGGCTGTAATTGGTTGCGGTCAGACACCTGTCACCCAGCGTGGCGGCGTGTCTGACTGCAACCAATCATAGGCGCCGGTGGGCGGGGGAAGCAGTGAATATGAAATGAGCCTAATGAGCGGCTGGCACTTTCAGAAGCAGGAGATGCCGCACCGGTAATCGGTGAGTATGAAGTGGAGAGAGACAGAGAGAGAGAGGGAGAGAGAGAATAGAGAAAAGTTGGTGAACTGCGTTTTTGTTGACAAAAATGCATCCAAAATGCAACCAAAACACATAGCTAACATTTTGGTTGCGTTTTGACACACCTTATTCATTTCAATGGGTGACAAAATGTGACCAAAATGCAAAAAGAATGAACATGCTGCTTTGTTTTAGGCAAAGATTTTGACAAATATTTGTCAAACATAATGCTGCCTAAAAAAAGCAACGTGCAGATGGAAATTTTGATTTCTCATAGACTTTGCTGGGGAAACAATAGCATGCAGTTTGTCAATCACACGGTGCAGTTTAAAACGCAACCAAAACGCAACAAAAAATGCAACGTGCGCACATAGCCTAAGAAGCCTACTACTTTTTACTAATTAAAGGGAACCTGTCACCAGATTTGGTGACTATAAGCTGCAGCCACCACCAGTGGGCTCTTATATACAGCATTCTAGAATATTGTATGTAAGAGCCCAGGCCGCTGTGTAGAACGTAAAAATCACTTTATAATACTCACCTAAGGGGCGGTGCCGTGCAGTTTGGTCGGATGGGTGTCTGTTCTCTGGTACCAGCGCCTCCTCTTTTGGCCATCTTTGTCCCCTTTCATCTATCCAACGTCATCCACACTAGCCGGCATTGAGGTCCTGCGCAGGCACACTTTGATCTGACCTGAGTAATGCCGGCTAGTGTGGATGACGTAGGATGCATCATGCACCCAGGCTTTAGAAGAAAGAGGTTAAAGATGGCCGAAAGAAGAGGCGCTGGTACCGGAGAACGGGGAAACCCATCCGACCAGACTGCACCGCACCGCCCCTCAGGTGAGTATTATAAAGTGATTTTTACATTCTACACAGCAGTCTGGGCTCTTATATACAGCATATTAGAATGCTGTATATAAGAGCTCACTAGTGGTGGTCGCAGCTTATAGTCGGCCAATCTGATGACAAGTTCCCTTTTAAGAACACATGTGCATGTGATCTGTAGTCGGGAATTAGGAGGAATAGATGATGGCTGAAAGAACTATTTAAGGTGTATGGCCCTCTCTATAGGCTAGGAAATATGTAGCAAATATGTTATGTTACCCCAAAATTATCACACCCAAGACCAGATACCTAAATTATGATACCCCAGGCCAGATGAGTAAAATATCAGACCCCAGACCAGACGTCTTAGTTATCATACCACAAGATGTGATAAATGTCCCTCCAGGGTAATAGTGCCAGAGGAGATGACACAGTATGTTGATGTGCTAATCATCCAGATTATTGCAGATTAGGCAATTCTGGTACTCTACTTCTGGCAGATACGAGGTACCATATGGAACTAAACTGTATATGCTTCCATCTGCCTCTCATTTAATACAGATGCACTAATAGATATATTGTAGTACCCCATGGAGCAGGTGGTTAACCTGCTCATTGCCAGGCCGTTGAGGGTCGGGTCAGATGATGTCACGGGTGGCCTTGCCTGGCTCCGTTTCCCCGAGGCTTACAGTAAAAGGAAGGGAAAGTGGGGTGATTGGGAAAGTTTGTCGTGACGCCACCTGTGGTATGCGGCCAGGGCGTAGCCGCCGCTGCAGAATTCCTCACTGGGGCGGGTGTTATAGCAGCCGGGATGGTGTCGCTCCCCACAGGTGGAGCGGGCTCCGAGTGGGATGACTAGGGTTCGCAGTTCCTTGGAAGTGCCGGAGTGCGGGGCGACGGCGTCACTTAACAGAGTCTGAGTCAGCAGCTGCGGTTCCAGGTTCTTTTTACTCACTGATTCAAAGCTGCACCCAGGTGCTGGTCTCTGCTGTTGTGGTCTCCGGTCAATCCCAAGCAAGTAAGGCGGATGCCCCTGGCGGATGCCTTAGTGACTGGAAAGTCCCTTGACTCAATATAGTCACCCCCTGTCTGCCCCAAGAAAGCTCCCCAGTGGGAAGCACCTAACTGTATGTGAAGTGAAATGTGGTGACACCGATGGTTAACCTCCCCCCCCTTACCTGAGATGGGCACCACACTTTAACTGAGGTGCAGTACCTTGTGGCGACCAGAGCCTCAGGGGCGCCACAGTATGCTCTACTGCAGGGGTCCCCAATCTGTGACTTGGGAGCCACATGTGGCTCTTGGACCCATGATGTGTGGTTCTCAACTGTCAGCTTGATGCATTAGCACTAGATCTAGCAACCAGCTATGAACAGCTGGTCTCCATATGTTGACTTTTGTGAATAGCTTTGCATAGAAGCGCATACAGTGCCTACAAGTAGTATTCAACCCCCTGCAGATTTAGCAGGTTAACACATTCGGAATTAACTTGGCATTGTGGCATTTGGACTGTAGATCAGCCTGGAAGTGTGAAATGCACTGCAGCAAAAAAGAATGTTATTTCTTTTTTTATTTTTTTTTTAAATTGTGAAAAGTTTATTCAGAGGGTCATTTATTATTCAACCCCTCAAACCACAAGAATTCTGTTTGGTTCCCCTAAAGTATTAAGAAGTATTTCAGGCACAAAGAACAATGAGCTTCACATATTTGGATTATCTTTTTTTCCAGCCTTTTCTGACTAATTAAGACCCTCCCCAAACTTGTGAACAGCACTCATACTTGGTCAACATGGGAAAGACAAAGGAGCATTCCAAGGCCATCAGAGACAAGATCGTGGAGGGTCACAAGGCTGGCAAGGGGTACAAAACCCTTTCCAAGGAGTTGGGCCTACCTGTCTCCACTGTTGGGAGCATCATCCGGAAGTGGAAGGCTTATGGAACTACTGTTAGCCTTCCACGGCCTGGACAGCCTTTGAAAGTTTCCACCCGTGCCGAGGCCAGGCTTGTCCGAAGAGTCAAGGCTAACCCAAGGACAACAAGGAAGGAGCTCCGGGAAGATCTCATGGCAGTGGGGACATTGGTTTCAGTCAATACCATAAGTAATGTACTCCACCGCAATGGTCTCCGTTCCAGACGAGCCCGTAAGGTACCTTTACTTTCAAAGCGTCATGTCAAGGCTCGTCTACAGTTTGCTCATGATCACTTGGAGGACTCTGAGACAGACTGGTTCAAGGTTCTCTGGTCTGATGAGACCAAGATCGAGATCTTTAGTGCCAACCACACACGTGACGTTTGGAGACTGGATGGCACTGCATACGACCCCAAGAATACCATCCCTACAGTCAAGCATGGTGGTGGCAGCATCATGCTGTGGGGCTGTTTCTCAGCCAAGGGGCCTGGCCATCTGGTCCGCATCCATGGGAAGATGGATAGCACGGCCTACCTGGAGATTTTGGCCAAGAACCTCCGCTCCTCCATCAAGGTTCTTAAGATGGGTCGTCATTTCATCTTCCAACAAGACAACGACCCAAAGCACACAGCCAAGAAAACCAAGGCCTGGTTCAAGAGGGAAAAAATCAAGGTGTTGCAGTGGCCTAGTCAGTCTCCTGACCTTAACCCAATTGAAAACTTGTGGAAGGAGCTCAAGATTAAAGTCCACATGAGGCACCCAAAGAACCTAGATAACTTGGAGAAGATCTGCATGGAGGAGTGGGCCAAGATAACTCCAGAGACCTGTGCCGGCCTGATCAGGTCTTATAAAAGACGATTATTAGCTGTAATTGCAAACAAGGGTTATTCCACAAAATATTAAACCTAGGGGTTGAATAATAATTGACCCACACTTTTATGTTGAAAATTTATTAAAATTTAACTGAGCAACATAACTTGTTGGTTTGTAAGATTTGTGCATCTGTTAATAAATCCTGCTCTTGTTTGAAGTTTTCAGGCGCTCTAACTTATTTGCATCTTATCAAACCTGCTAAATCTGCAGGGGGTTGAATACTACTTGTAGGCACTGTATATGGATGTGCATATACTGGCATTGAGGATGGGGAGAATAAATAGTATAAGCTGGAGATAGGATCGTAGTCAGAGGTGTATTTGAAGCTGTATACGATAGTGTAATGAGTGCCTGATACGGGAATAATGAATAGGGGTAAAAAAAGGAATCGGCATCCACATCAGCTTCCAGGCTTTTACACCAGAAAACTGATGTAACAAGCTTTGAAAAGTCTGAAAAAAAATTTGTGCAACTCGTAGTTGGCATTTTCATGCCAGTTATGTACAGGGCTAGCAAAATGGTCTAATTCATGATGAACTGTGACACCAGATAGCTTAGGTGCCGCTAACATCAGCGGTATTTTGCCGCAGGCCCGAATCTGGTACAAATGCATTTCAGCTCAATTAACCTCCAATGGAGTTGCGGCGGGATGCACCACATGTGACCGCGATTCCATAGGAAATGAATGGAGCTGAAACGCATTTGTACAAAATACTGTTGATGTGAGCGCGGCCTTACTCTCTGATTTGTGGTGAGGCGCACTCCACTTATCAGATGCTCCTGATTCATTAAGAGTCATTCACCTCCTAAAAAATCAGAAGCCTCTGAATCCAGCCGTCTCCTCATCAAGACGGGTGTGAAAAATGCCGGTGTTGATTGGACTAATATTTTTCATGGACTATGATGGCGAGTGACCAATTCTTTTTTTTTTTTTTTAGATTATAGAAGATATATTAATCTGAATTTCATGTTATAACCTGTAAAAGTGCCACGAGAGTCAACTATTTAAAAAAGTTTTGTACTTAACGGCACAATATAAATCCTTCTACCAACAATATTTTTCTATTTCTGATTTACAGCACCTTGCCAAGCAACAGATGTGTCTGCTAAAAGTATTTGTGCTGATGCAAGCACCCAAATATTGTGGACAAATAGTCATGGAATAGGTGTAGATACATATGTGGCTGAAATGCAAAGCAATGGTGATCCGACTCAAATGATGTGCCAGTCTACAACAGACAGCTGCGTGATCGGGGGCGCTAAATGTGGAGCAGTGTACAACGCCACAGTAACAGCGGTTGGTAACAGTTGCCAGACATTGTCCAGTGTATTTTCAGTGCAACCAGGTACCTGCAACCATATTAATTACATTAATTTAATATATTTGTACAATTTCTAACCTGGGTAAATGTAAACTAATACTAATTCTGATATTGTTATCATGCAAAGGATGTGTGTGCCTAGTTATCAAAAAAAAAAAAATTGTTATGAAAATGATTAACTTTACGACTTTGAGCCAAAAGGGAAAGCGTCATGTACCATGATTTGAGAGTCATTCAGTATTGTTTGTTTATGTTAAACTGCTATGCAATAAGGTTTGCCCTTTTTTTAAGTTTGTCCTCCCTCTCTCCCTGTAGCCCAGCTTTGATGTCAGTAATCCCTCCCTTCTTCCCCAGTTAGTGTATGTCAGCCATCTTGCTAACAACATGTCTATACAACTCTGCTTCAGAATTGTCCTAGAATTTTGCATAGATACAAGAATTCAGTTAGAAAATAAAATATTTCTTCTGGAATGTCTGCAGTTGAGTCAAGCTATCTGATGTCCACAAAAACCAGTCAAACATATCTGGCACCATTAATCCAGCCTACTCTTCCGAGGAAAAAAAGGAGTACAATGAGCACTAACATCTGGAGAAAGTGGTGCTCAACCTTCAAATAGGCAATAGAGTGTAGAAGTGTCGAGTGTAGAAAAAATAGGTGGCACTCACTGATCCATAGAAATCCTTTATTTTGTATGCTTAAAAACCATGGCTGCAGGAGGACGTGGGCAACGCTGTGGACGACCACTGTTTCATGCGACACTGCACCTCAACAAGTCCTATCTGATGAAGTCTTGTCATGTCAGTAATGGTATAAAGTGACACCCAAAGAACCGGTGTCTCAAGAGTCCCACGTTTGCAGTTTACTTATGGAGCTAAATTAGCAAGCTTAGTTTAGATAAAATAGTAGATTGTCACAAATATAGAATCAAATTTACTACTTCCAAATTTCTCTATTTTATTCTGTCAGAGGACAATAGTGTATGTAAAAGACACTGCTTTTACTTTCTCATTTAAGCACCAAGAGACAGTTTAGATGTAGTTTCAATATAAAAACTAAGTTGAGAAACTTTGCAAATAATAAAACTAGGGCTTCAGAGCAAATTATAGACACAATTGTAAAATCACTGATCCAATGTTTCCATGAGGTTGAAATTTGTGTAATTGTGGATTCTCTCAATTCAGCTTAGGTTGTGCTGCTCATGCCATAATTATCAGTATATTTATGGCTCTAAACTAGAGGGTTTACTATGTTGTCACTAATCATGTCCTTGGTGGTCCATATCCATGTTGCCACCATCTTTGCGAAAGTCATTTCATGCCAATAGAATATTTGATAATTAGAGTCTTAGAGGTACTGAGGGGCAAGTCTGGAACTGGCAAGATCGTCCACTCATACAGATTCCTGTCCTTCACGTATGAAGCAGAGTGAGCGAAATACTCTACTTCTATGCCATTGGAACTCCAAATTAATAAGATTTGTTTTACAAGTGCTTGGAGAAATCAAAGCAGCACAGCCAAATGTGGTGTACTGAAGGTGTCTGTTTTTTTACATCATGTGACCAACTTATATAGTACATCACACAAAGAAATTACCATACACCAATTAGAGCCGCAGGGGTGTGTGCAGAAATGTGAAACGTCCCTACCCATCAGTGTAAGCTGAACCCTATGACATCATTCAGTTATAAGACAAGATTATTTCTATAGAATACAAAATGGTTTGTATTCTCTCACAGCAGCTTCAGTGTACCTGTTTCTTAATTATATGACAGACCTCTGATAATGGCTCACTGCAGCGCCAGGTCTTTCTGTAACTTCATGCAGCACCTACCACACAAGGCATCCTATTCCTCACCACTCTCTACAATGTAGGGGACATCTGAGACTATTACATTTTTCACAATGTGCCTAAGCACTGACTACCTGGTGCTTTTTGTGCCTGGTGCTATTCTCTGTTGTCACAGTCCCCCCCTGCTGCGGAGACACCATCACATGTTTCTCAGTGCAGTGACAATAGAACAAGGCCCCCTGGGAAAATATGCAAAACAAGAATGTGGCGGAGTGTAGACTTCCCTTCCCGTGGTTGTTCGTTCCCGGTGAAAGACCTGGCTAGTTTCCTGCCAGCGTTGAGAAACATGTGATGGTGTCTCCGCGGCATTCTTGTTTTGCATATGTGACGCCCTGAACTAGCTAGATAGTCACATACATACCAACATACACACCCCCCCACCCTAGACAGTTACAACAGTCAAACAAAAACCCTTGTTGTCTCCTTCCAGGGTCTGATGTCCACACCAGGTGGGGCGGAGCCAGGCGGTTGGCCCCACCCACCGAGGAGTTCACAGGCCTGGAGGCGGGAAAAGTGAGAGATCCGTTTTGGAGGTGAAAGTGAGAGGAGTAAACACTTGAGGTGTCTAGGTAGGAGCCCAGGCACTGACAGCAAGGTTGGCAGACGGTGATGGCCGTCTGCAGGAGTTGGTGGAACTCCGCAGAGCCGTAAGGACCGGGGTCGGGCGTCAGCCCGCCGGTACCAGACCGGGGGACGGAGTGAAGCTAAGCACACAGGCAGGGCCATCGGACCCCGACCAGGCTTGGAGCCGCCGTCAATAGTCAAATCCGAATGTGACAGGAACCCCAGGGGTTTCCTAACAACCAAGTCCCGATTGAAGGCAACAGTCCACACCGAGAGGATATACAGCCACCGCCACAGGCTAGAGATCCAAGGGCCAGCGCCTGCGGGCAAAACGGGCTCCTACGGCACCTATACGCCGGGGAGCGGACTACCGGTGGGCAACCACAGGAGTCAACAACATCTTCACAGGTGCAGGGAAAGACAGCCACCATCAGCCGTCCGGGGAGAGCACAACAACAACACTGCAGCCGGCTGTGGGACCCGTCCATCCGGCCGTTTTTGGTTTACCAACGACTCTGTCAGTGATTGTCTGAGTGAGTACACCAGTGCCGTCCGGCACCGCACCGCGCAGTCCCTGCACCCCAGCCATCCGGCCTCCCCATTACACCACCGGGCCCCGGGATCACCAACCCCCTACCCACGGAGGGGACAACATCCTAGCTACTACCTACCATCTCTCCCGGGATGCCCGTCACCAGCAGCGGTGGTGCCATCATCACCACGTCCCGTGGGTGGTGTCACGAACAATCTCCCTAAACATATCACCCCCCTTTTCACTCTGCACTGCTCGAGTCCCCGGGTCCGGTCCACCGCTCGAGCCACTGAGCAGCAGCAGCAGAAGCCCCGGACCCGAGTGTGGCGAGCACGTGCCCTCCGCCCGCGACACATATTTTCCCAGGGGGCCTTGTTCTAGTTTCACTGCGTTGAGAAACACGTGATGGTGTCTTCGCAGTGTTGGATGTTGATCTCCCCGAGGTCAACCATCCTTACATATGTAGTCTTCTACTAGGCATTGCTCCCACTAGCCAGTTTCCTACTCCACACTGATGAGGGGCAAATACCCCGAAAAAGCTGTCTGTGGATGGATACCATGTTTTGGTATAGGCGGTTTCCTTGACTGGAGACTGCTCTTCCTGTGGTTGTTCCTTACCGGTGAAAGACCTGGCTAGTTTCCTGCCAGCGTTGAGAGACATGTGATGGTGTCTCCGCGGCATTCTTGTTTTGACTATGTTCAAGGCATTATGAAATTTGAAGATTACCAAAGACTTTTGGGTCACAATGTCAGAAAGCTGGATTTGTGTCCTAGGTTATGGGTCTTCCAGCAGGAGAATGGCAAAAATCATAATTCAAGAAGCCCCCAGAAATGGCTGGAAACAAAACACTGGAGAGTTTTGAAGTGACCACAAAGAGGTCTAAATCCCATTGAACACCTGTGGAGAGATCTTAAAATTGCTGTTGGGAGAAGGCGCCTTCAAATATGAGAGACATGGAGCAGTTTGCAAAAGGAGATTCCAAAATTCTAGTTGAGAGGTATAACAAGCTTGTGGATGGTTATAGGAAGCGATTTAATGCAGTTATTTATTCCACAAGTGGTGCAACAAAATATTACGCTGAGGGTGCCAACAATTCCACTCCCCCCCCTTCCAATTTGGAGTTTTGTGTGAAATTATGTCCAATTTCCCTTTTTTTTTTCTGTTTTGTGTTGTTCCAATACACATAAAGGAAGTAAACATGTGTGTAACAAAACGTGTAATTGCAATAATTTTCTGGGAGAAATATTTAATCTTCTGGAACAATTTCAAGGGTGCCAACACTTTCAGCCATGACTATATTTCAGATATCAAGTACAACGACTGATTGTATTACCTTCACCTTTGGTTGTACTCCCCATACCGCCAGCCCTGAGCATGTGCACCGGTGAATTCCTTCTCCCCAGTAGATGTTGAGGACTAGATAATTTTAGTGGAATTTTTTTTTCCACGTGCACAAAGTCTCCTGATCCTTTTCAAAGTCTCCTGCAGAATCACCAAATATTGCTGAATGCTTTCTCTCTCGTTTGCTTGTGTATAATTTCTTCTGTAGGTTGGGAATAGGTCCAATATTGCAGAACTGGGACTATTATTGGTCAACACCAGTGCGTTGTTCATGTGATAATATCAGCTAAACTAGTAAAGGACCAGGTCTGACGAATATGTACATAGATATGATAGCAGTATGAAGCCTCTTTATCCAGTCCACCAGGGCAGAACTCATCATCTCCATAGATCACAGCAGAAACAACTCGCTGAGAATGAAGGCCTCGTCACACACGCAGATAAATCTTTGGCAGATCTGTGGTTGCAGTGAAATCATGGACATATTGTTCCATTTGTATATAGCCACAAACCTGGCACTGATTGTCCACAATTTCACTGCAACGACAGATCTGCCACAGATCTGCCACAGATCTGCCACAGATCTGCCACAGATCTGCCACAGATCTGCCACAGATCTGCCACAGATCTGCCACAGATTTATCTCTGTGTGTGACAGGGCCTTTACTCTCAGCCCCAGGCTGCATCTTGTAATCTGTGAACCTATCTTTCCAGCGTATGCACTGGGGTTCTCAATCGAAGCGTCATCAAGAAGAAAGTAGGGAAAAAATAGTATATTAGTGTAAGTATATTAGAAAATAGTTTAGATTATGGCACTAAATAGATAGGGACTAAAGGGTGCTTTACACGCTGTGACATCGCTAACGATATATCGTCAGGGTCACGGTGTTTGTGACGCACATCCGGCGTCGTTAGCGACATTGCAGTGTGTGACAGCTAGGAGCGACAATCAACGATCGCAAAAACGTCAAAACTCGTTGATCGTTGACACGTCGCTCCTTTTCATAATATCGTTGGTGGTGCATGCCGCTGGTTGTTCGTCTTTCCTGCGGCATCACACATCGCTATGTGTGACTCCACAGGAACGACGAACATCTCCTTACCTGCATCCACCGGCAATGAGGAAGGAAGGAGGTGGGCGGGATATTCCGCCCGCTCATCTCCGCGCTTCTATTGGACGAATGCCGTGTGACATCGCTGTGACACCGCACGAACCGCCACCCCTTAGAAAGGAGGCGGTTCGCCAGTCACAGCGACGTCGCAGGGAAGGTAAGTCCGTGTGACGGGTGTAAGCGATGTTGTGCGCCACGGGCAAATCGCTGCCCGTGGCACACAACATCACTTACACCCGTCACACGAACTAACCTTCACTGCGACGTCGCTGTGGCCAGCAAACCGCCTCCTTTCTAAGGGGGTGGTTCGTGCGGCATCACAGCGATGTCACATGGCAGCCGTCCAATAGAAGCGGAGGGGCGGAGATGAGCGGGCGGAATATTCCGCCCACCTCCTTCCTTCCTTATTGCCGGTGGACGCAGGTAAGGAGATGTTCGTCGTTCCTGCGGTGTCACACAACGATCAACGAATTTGTACATTTTTGCGATCGTTGATCGTCGCTCCTAGCTGTCACACGCTGCGATGTCGCTAACGACGCCGGATGTGCGCCACAAACACCATAACCTGGACGATATATCGTTAGCGATGTCGCAGCGTGTAAAGCACCCTTTACTCAAGTTATAAATGCTGTGCAATGCATTATGAGATGTATATTACAAGACTTAAAGCACCACTACAGTGTTTTTTTAATTGCCCTGCTAGAGTAGCTTTTTAAATCTAAAGGCCGCTTTACACACTGCGATATTGTGACCGATATCGCTAGCGTGCGTACCCGCCCCCATCGGTTGTGCGTCACGGGCAAATCGCTGACCGTGGCGCACAACATCACGCGGACCCGTGACACTACTTACCTGCCTAGCAACGTCGCTGTGACCGGCGAACCGCCTCCTTTCAAAGGGGGCGGTTCGTTTAGCGTCACAGCGACGTCACAGCAGCGTCACTGAACCGCCGCCCAATAGAAGCGGAGTGGCGGAGATGAGCGGGACGTAACATCCTGCCCACCTCCTTCCTATCTCATTGCGCGAGGCCGCAGGTAAGGTGAGGTTCCTCGTTCCTGTGGTGTCACACACAGCGATGTGTGATGCCGCAGGAACGAGGAACTACATCGCCAGCTGCAGCAGCAGCGATAATCGAGAATAGGGGGGCATGTCACCGATGAGCGATTTTGAACGTTTTTGCGACGATTCAAAATTGCTCATAGGTGTCACACACAACGACATTGCTTAAGCGGCCGGATGTGCGTCACAAATTCCGTGACCCCAACGACATTGCTTGAGCGATGTCGCAGTGTGTAAAGCAGCCTTAAGTCTCCTGACTCCTGTCTTATACTCACTTTCCAGCACCTCCACCTTTTATCACCGCTCAGGTCAGTATGTGGTAATTTGTGATTTAGCAGCAGCTCCAGTGTTTCATGGAAGACACTGGAGGTCACAACTCAATACAAAAAAAGAGACAGTTTGCACTCTGAAATGCTAAAGCATGAAGACCATGAATGTAAGAATATAGATATGCATTGATGCTAAAGGAAATCTAAGAAAAATTAGATATTTAGCATACAAAAACGACCATTTTTATATCTGCCCAGTAGCCACGTCACGGCATATCTTGTAACTGGTTACCTACTCTATACTGAAGCCTCTCTCTGGGTTTAAAAACCTCCTGTGTATGGGCAAGTAGGAACCTGCTATAGTGAATAAAATCACCTGTAGCTAGTGGGGTAGGGGGTGTATGGTCAGTTTTGCACCTTTTCACATTGCAGTTTTAGGAGTGCCGTTAGTCTTTTTGTTTAGATTAATGGGGGTCATACCTTCTAATTGTGCTCCCTTAGCGTAGGTACCCAATTATGAGATATGCCATGACGTGGTGACTGGGGTGATATAACAATGGCCGGTTTTGTATGCTAAATATCTCATTTTCTTAGATTTCCTTTAGCAGTTGTGGACATCTATATTCTTATATTCATGGTCTTCATGATTTAGCATTGCAGGTTGCAAACTGTCTCTTTTTTTTGTAATTTTATGTTATGTTCTGTTATACACCTGTTCACATGGCAGTTTTGGGAGTGCCGTCAGTCTATTTGTTTACAACTCAATACAAGTCTAGGAGAGCCTTGTTCTGGCTCTCATAGACTTGAATTGAGATGTTGTGATGTAACTTCTGACTTCCGGCTAGTCATCAGTTACAGTCACAAGATGGCGCCACGGGATCAGAGCGACATTGGTAAAAGGTAAAGCTGCCAGGAGGTGAGTATAAGAAAGGGGATGGGGTGATTAGATTTAAAGTGCCACTCCAGCTGTGAAAAAAAATCCCACTCTAGTGGTGCTTTAGGAGGGAACAGTGGGTAGATAACTTGAATATCAAACTTCCACACAGTTCTTAACAAAACCTTGAAATGATAATACTTATCCCTTATCCAGGAGGACACAAAGGATCATTACACCTTCAAGGACAGGTAAAATTAGGGTACCTTCACACTTTAGCGATGCAGCAGCGATCCGACCAGCGATCTGACCTGGTCAGGATCGCTGCGGCATCGCTACATGGTCGCTGGTGAGCTGTCAAACAGGCAGATCTCACCAGCGACCAGTGACCAGCCCCCAGCCAGCAGCGACGTGCAAGCGACGCTGCGCTTGCACGGAGCCGTCGTCTGGAAGCTGCGGACACTGGTAACTAAGGTAAACATCGGGTATGGTTACCCGATGTTTACATTAGTTACCAGCGCACACCGCTTAGCTTAGCGCTGGCTCCTTGCTCTCCTAGCTACAGTACACATCGGGTTAATTAACCCGATGTGTAATGCAGCTACATGTGCAGAGAGCAGGGAGCCGCACACACTGCTTAGCGCTGGCTCCTTGCTCTCCTAGCTACAGTACACATCGGGTTAATTAACCCGATGTGTACAGCAGCTACATGTGCAGAGAGCCGGAGCCGGCAGCACAGGCAGCGTGAGAGCTGCGGAGGCTGGTAACTAAGGTAAATATCGGGTAACCACCTTGGTTACCCGATGTTTATCTTGGTTACAGCTTACCGCAGCTGCCAGATGCCGGCTCCTGCTCCCTGCTCGCTTCATTTCGTCGCTCTCTCGCTGTCACACACAGCGATCTGTGTGTCACAGCGGGAGACCGCCTTTGAAGAAAACGAACCAGGGCTGTGTGTAACGAGCAGCGATCTCGCAGCAGGGGCCAGATCGCTGCTCAGTGTCACACACAGCGAGATCGCTAATGAGGTCACTGCTGCGTCACAAAAAGCGTGACTCAGCAGCGATCTCGCTGTGTGTGAAGCACCCCTTATGCTCAAATCAGAGATTTTATAATCCAGCTTTACCGCCTTCCTTAATAGGTTATTATTAAAGGAGAATAGCTAATTAGCTAGGAAGAAAGATAAACTAACCAGCATGGAAGATTTCTAAGTGAGAATTGTATAAATAGTTGTTATAGCTACAGATTTCTTATTTTTTTATACTTTACTTTATATTTGTGGTTTTATGTAGAATCTCACAATATTAGTAACTTTTTGGCTTTGTTCTCAGTACCCTGCGCTCCCTCTAACTTGGAATCCCAGGTTGCTGCTGAGGTTGTGAGTATTTCCTGGTCAGGCTCCACGGGATCGGTTAATTACACCAGTGTCATAACAGGAGATGGAGGCGTCAAATATAAATGTCACACGACAAACACAAGTTGCTCTCTGACAGATCTGCTGTGTGGCTCCCAGTATAGTCTGGCTGTGATAGCCCATGGCCAGTACTGCAACAGTAACAGGAGTTACACTCAAACCTTTCGATCAGGTGAGAAGTTTGATGTCCTCATCCAGTGACTGAGATAAAAATACTATATCACGCTGCAAAGTGGAGAGTATTGTCCATCAGTAATTACATAGTGTTTTATTATGTTATTGAACTGTTTATTGTGACCTTCCTCTGGTCATACAATATAGTTTATACAGCATAGTAGCTAGGGGTTATCTGTCTCCTTCTCCGAAAATGTATGATGCTCTCTTTTTGTAGTCATTAAGAATTCCTGTCACTTTAAAGTGAAGCTATAAGCAGTTTTTTTTGCTATTTTTATCAGAGGGAAATAAAGTTGGAGCAGAGAGCCAGATTACAGGGATGTGTCACTTATTAGGCTGTGTGCTATATTTTCAATACAATCAGTGTTTTATCTGCCGGAGATTATTACTAGAAGACTAGGTGACATCTGCAGGCCACTCCAGCTAATCTGTGTAACCCCCCCCCCCCCCCCCCCCCCCCCCCGTCCCCACCATTGATTGATTGCTTGATGACATTCAGGGATGTGGGTAGGGTTATTCACAGGTCAGCATTCTGACCACTGCTACGTGCAGTGATGAGCAAAGGGTAACAATGTTTTGAACTTTTGACTTTTAGGCTCCATATCTCACCATCCACTACATCTTTTAGTGTGAGACTACCTTAATTTTATAGACAATCATCTTGGCTACATAAATTGACTTGCAACTATTTATCAGATGATTGGTTGTGCAGATTCTTGTCATGTCACTGCACTGATACTGTTTTGCTCCTGGTGTTTAAAATTTAATTCTTCCTGTATACTACAAATTACAATCTGTTCTCAGATTCCTTAATAGCTCAGTGTGTCAGTAGGTTGATTGCCAAGCGGGGAAGGTCGGCTCAAATTGAGGAGCAGCCATGAAGAAAAATTTCCCCAAAAAAGAGAAACAAAATCACCAAGCTCATTGATAGAGGTCTCTTGGCCAAAAACAATGCCAAACTTTATCATGTGACTGCCAAGACAGATGGAAGAATACAAAATTAAGTCAGTCCATCCATTCAAAAGCGAAGAGGTGGATGTCCAGGAAAACGTCAGATTCAACAAATCGCAACAAATGCGCATCACAAGGTTTATCAGTTCTGGCGTGACAAACATGGCAGTGGAGTTGTCATGCGCAGGAGGTAAGTGGGGACTGGGACTCCTAGACTGGCCCTCAGGCTAGGGGGGGCCTAGCTGTCCCTTATCCCAGAGGAGCTTTGATGATGGAGAGGTCTGGACCGTCAGCCTAGACCTGCTTCTTGCCAGCCCCTGCTCTACTACCACCTTTCCCCCACCCACAGTGAGGGCCGTGACAGAAGTGATTAATCCCTCACAAAAAGACAGACAGGGAAAAAACAAAACTCAAACTCACAGCAAGCACACAGAGGTATAGACAATACGTGCTCAGGGGGAAATAAAGAACAGGGAGGAAAGAAATAGACTAAAGGCCCCGTCACACACAGTGATACATCTTTGGCAGATCTGTGGTTGCAGTGAAATCATAATAATAATAATAATAATTTTATTCATTTATATAGCGCTATTAATTCCACAGCGCTTTACATACATTTGCAACACTGTCCCCATTGGGGCTCACAATCTAGAGTCCCTATCTGTATGTCTTTGGAGTGTGGGAGGAAACCGGAGTACCCGGAGGAAACCCACGCAAACACGGGGAGAACATACAAACTCCTTGCAGATGGTGTCCTTGGTGGGATTTGAACCCAGGACCCCAGCGCTGCAAGGCTGCAGTGCTAACCACTGAGCCACCGTGCCAAATCATGGACATATTGTTCCATTTGTACAGAGCCACAAACCTGGCACTGATTGTCCACAATTTCACTGCAACCACAGATCTGCCGCAGATTTATCTCTGTGTGTGACAGGGCCTAAAGAGAATAATTCCATAACACACCAAATAACGCACAGGAGATCTCTAGAAACTTGAACACCACATCGCAAGGATCAGTATCTCAACAAGCTATAATGGGCGTGGGAGGATGAAATCCGCCAACTTAAAAAGGGCACAGAGTAGCTGTGATAAGTCTCTCACAACATGTGACTCCAGAGACAATCACCAGACTAGCAGAACCAAACTCCTGCAAGCCTGAACCAAAGAAAACGCAGCTTGGTTCACGCCCAAGCCTGTCTGAGAAACGCAGAAGCTTAACAAGACACCTAGAGTGTAGTATCAGACTCTGCTGTGTGAACAGGGTCAGATGCCGACCTGACACTTGGTGAGTTCTGAGCTAAACCTTGTGTGGCTCATATGCTTTATAATAATGAGATCATAAAGGTACATGCAAGCACTGTGTGATGAATGTTACATACATTTGGAATAGTGGCCCAAAAAAATGGTGAAAAAGCTTCAACTTGAATACCGTCATAAGAAGAGTCAGCTCGAGTCTGCAAAGAACTACGAAAAATGGACAGTAAAAGATTGTAAACGGGTGGAGAAATGAGCCGAAAAGCAATTGACTAAGCTCTGATGTGTGTAATTGTGTCTGTAAGAAACAAGGGAAAAAGGGGCTTATGGATCTAGAAATTGAAGAAATTGAAAGAAGTGTTACGTTCAGTGGAGGAAGCCTGATGATATTGGGCCGTTTCGCAGCCAAAGGCTTTGGTAACTTGACCAGGATTGATGGTAGTCTCAATGCTGTGGTATATGTGCGTATCCTACAAGATGAGTAAAGCGGGCTTTACACGCTACGACATCGCTGGCAATTGCTAGCGATATCGAGCGTGTAAGCACCCGCCCCCGTCGTGTGTGCGATATCGTGTGTTCGCTGCCGCAGCGAACATTATCGCTACGGCGGCGTCACACACACTTACCTGGTCGGCGGCGTCGCTGTGACTGCCAAATAATCCCTCCCTCAAGGGAGAGGGATGTTCGGCATCACAGCGACGTCACCGCGACGTCACTAAGCGGCCGGCCAATCAAAGCGGAGGGGCAGAGATGAGCGGGACGTAACATCCCGCCCACCTTCTTCCTTCCGCATTGTGGCCGGCGGCAGGTAAGGAGACGTTCCTCGCTCCTGCGGTGTCACACACAGCGATGTGTGCTGCCGCAGGAGCGACGAACAACATCAATAATCAACCATTACCGATTTTTGGTTTTGGAACGACCTCTCCATGGTGAACGATTTTCACCATTTTTGAGGTCGCTTAAGGTCGCTGGTAAGTGTTACACGCTGCGATACCATTAATGACGCCAGATGTGCGTCACTAACAACGTGACCCCGACGATAAAACATTAACGATATCGTAGCGTGTAAAGCCCCCTTTACTTCATAGATTCAAATACTATGGGTGTGAAAAGGATGACATAGTGTTTCAGCAGGACAACGACCCGAAGCATACATTGAAACTGGAAAAGAAATGGTTCGATGTCAATGAAGTAGAGATGCTGGATTTGCCCCCAGACCCCAGACCTCAACCCAATCGAACACTTGTGGGTAGAGTTGAAGAAAAAGCTTTTTACATACCCAAGTGAGTCAACCAGTATACACCAACATTCGGAATGTGTACAAGAGATCTGGGATCAGATTTCAGTCTAGACATGCTTGAGTCTGATTGAGAACAGAGAGCACAAGAGAGAGGTGTTCAATGCCGCGCCAATAGATCACTTCAGCAGATGTTCAGATCAGTGTCACTTTATTGTTATTCAGGTCGACGCGTTTCTGGAGCATCTGCCCCCTTCATCAGGACCACCAGGAATAGAAATAACATCCAATCTCTATTGGGATTGGATGTTATTTTTATTCCTGGTGGTCCTGATGAAGGGGGCAGATGCTCCAGAAACGCGTCGACCTGAATAACAATAAAGTGACACTGATCTGAACATCTGCTGAAGTGATCTATTGGCGCGGCATTGAACACCTCTCTCTTGTGCTCTCTGTTATCTACCGGTTTTGGTGGCTGCAGCCCTGGATCTATGATATATGCGATTATAGTAGTTGTGGCTTCTCACAACTACAATTGGTGAGTAATTTTACTCCCCCATCCCTACCCCTCACATACTGGGGTAAGACCCTATTGCGCTTGTTGTCTCCACAGTTTTTTCTCCGTGAGTCTGATTGAGAGCATGCCCAGAAGAATTCAAGCAGTTTTGAAAGCAAAAGCTTTTTTTTGTGCAAAACAGTAACAATGCAGTGACATGACAAGAATCTTCATAACTAACAATATGCTAAATAGTTGCAAGTAAAATTTATGCATGAGATAGCCAAGGTGATTGTCTATAAAATGAAGGTTGTCTAACGCTTAAAGTTGTAGTATATGGTGAGATATGGAGCCTGAAAATCAAACATTGTTACCCTTTAGCTCATCAGTATATATAACCAAGTAAGCAGGGATTATATCAAATTTACACCATGCAGTCCAGTAAGCTATACATGACCAGCTGAGGGAGGATTCTCCGGTCATGATGTCTGTGTAACCAAACCCCCTTATCCTCTAAAATTAAACACACGGACTGCATGCGACTTGGTTCAAATGGCCACAGCAGCCTTTTTATTGCCTATTGTTTTACAGACTAGTACCTTAGGGACGCCGTCCAACGGGCGACCCAAAACAACCACATAACGGTAACAATAGACAATAACATTTACAATACCCCCCGGGGTAGGCCCAGTCCACTACTACTACTCCCCCTGTCCCCGGCCGCAACACACCGACCCAGAGACGAGGTGCCAATCACCCACGGATTGACCCCCACACTTTGGCAGAACCCCGTGCCTGCCACATCCCGGAAACCGAGAGCCACCATACCAAGACAATGACTCCCGGTCCAGCCACCAATCACTTCCAAACCTCTGGACCAGACCTACCCCCACCGCTACTGTGACAAAAGGTATCCCAACTACCCAAAAACATCTCCCACATGACAACACAAAGGGAGGGTGGGCGGGGATCGTTCGGCGTCCGGAAACAGAAGAGGAGGTAACTCCTTCCTCTCCCAGCTAACCCTTTCCCTGCTCCTCCTCTTCCTCCCCGGCTAAAACCATCCCCCAAAGCCATATTAGGCATATACCACTGTCCCTATTAACCCATCACTCCCTACCTCCCCCTTGGTCATGTCGCCCCTCCCCCCAAGTGGGTCCGTGGCTTTCTTGACCAGCTGAGGGAGGATTCTCCGGTCATGATGTCTGTGTAACCAAACCCCCTTATCCTCTAAAATTAAACACACGGACTGCATGCGACTTGGTTCAAATGGCCACAGCAGCCTTTTTATTGCCTATTGTTTTACAGACTAGTACCTTAGGGACGCCGTCCAACGGGCGACCCAAAACAACCACATAACGGTAACAATAGACAATAACATTTACAATACCCCCCGGGGTAGGCCCAGTCCACTACTACTACTCCCCCTGTCCCCGGCCGCAACACACCGACCCAGAGACGAGGTGCCAATCACCCACGGATTGACCCCCACACTTTGGCAGAACCCCGTGCCTGCCACATCCCGGAAACCGAGAGCCACCATACCAAGACAATGACTCCCGGTCCAGCCACCAATCACTTCCAAACCTCTGGACCAGACCTACCCCCACCGCCACAGGACAGACCACGTGACACCTTACGTGGCCTGGACCCGCCACACACCAAAAGCACGCTCCACACCATCCTGCAGACCCAACGCCCATAAATCCAGACCGACCTCGTTGAGGTGCACACCATCACCCCTCCGAAATCGCCAATCAGCCGGCTCCAAATCCCTGTGCCGTACCACAATCCCACCATTCCTGGTCACAAACCTAGCCACTACCCTATTCACCTGGGCCCTGGCCTTATTAACCTTCTCCACCGACCGAGCCCCTCTCCATGCCAACCTGGTCACTATGTCAGACCATACGACCAGCAAACCAGGATACCGCTTCCACAACTGCAGTAAATCAATCTTTATGTCTCGGATCAAATCCCGCGACGCCCTGGCACCAAGATCATTACCCCCCACATGCAATACCAGCACATCCGGGGGCCGCTCAACTTTACAATGGAAACGAAATTCCGGGACCACCCTGCCCCACTCCATGCCCCGAACTCCGATCCATCGAACAGTCGCCTGCGCACGATCCAAACCCAGCTGTCGACCATTCGGGCGGACCTCCGCCCGACGGGCACCCCAAAATACGAAGGAGTGCCCCAAGATCCAGATCAGGCACTTCCCTATAACAAATAAAACAAAACGAAAATATCAAAACCAATAACAGCACAACCACCAACACATCAAAAAACACCCCTTGCCTCAAACCTTCCGCACGTAACCAAAGTCCCATGATGCTACAACAACTGCGGTCTCACATACCGCCGAAAACAAGAAGATTCCCATCTACCAATACGCTTTACCACCTCATCTCCAAGCCCCCAACGGGCTGCCTCCGTTGCTGCACCAATTCGGAATGAATGCGACCCGAATTCCTCCGGGCGCTCCCCCGCGTTACGTAGACTTAGCCGCAGCACCGCCACAAACTGAAACCTCGACAAAAACGACCCATTCAAATGCCGCAACAACGGGCCAGGTAAGCCTCCCCTCACGGCCAAAAATCTCTCGACTAAACGCACAGGGCACAATTCCTCTCCTGGAACCGCATATAACACCACCAATCTACCACGGCCCAGCTGATCCATTTTTGACCGGCGAATCCGGCACTCCACCTGACTACTGCTCACTTGCACGTCCTCAAACATCAAACCACCACCCGTCACCCTGGACGGGCTCACCAGCTCGCCTATCCGGAACGCCCCATAAAAAGCGAGACCGAAAGCCGTTGTAAATAGAACCGTCTCGTACACAGACTCACAAATGCCGCTCAGGCCACCCACCATCCGTCTCAACAAACCAAACGATACAGGGCGCCTCTTGTCCCTCTCCCGTACGCCACGGCGAAAGCCCCGCAAAGCCTGACGAACCCGAAAATCCTGTGAAACATCACGCTCCCCTCTCATTTTTAACCAAAATGCCACTGCCGACACCCGATGTGCCACAGCCGATGCCGATCGCCCGGCTGAAAAATCCGTACTCACCAATGACAACAAAGCCACCAAGTAATCCACGCTTTCCCCACCAAACATCAGACGCAACAACTCCTCCCATTCAGCCCACACCTTAGCATACCGGCACCAAGTCACCTCGGTCACCGAGTTCCGAATCAAGTCTGAGATCACCGCCTCACCAGATGCCACAAATCCTCGGGGCACTCCACTCCAACTTCGTCCGCCCACGGCAACAGCGCCCGAAACCTGCTGAACTGAAAACGAGACAAAGCATCAGCCACCTCGTTGTCAACACCCGGAACGTGCCGTGCCACTACCTGCACATTCAACTGCAGACATCTCAACACTAAATGCCGCAAATACACCACCACCGGCTCCGACTTAGCAGACAAGTTGTTAATCGCGTGCACCACCGCCTGGTTATCACAATGAAAACACACTTTCCTTCCGGCAAAGTGCGACCCCCATAGCTCCACTGCCACTACAATGGGGAATAGCTCTAACAGAGCCAAATTCCTAACCAAGCCGCTCTCCCGCCACGCCTGTGGCCACTGCCCGACACACCAATGACCTCTGAAGACAGCCCCAAACCCGGCCGACCCCGCCGCATCCGTAAACAGCTGCAACGCCCCGTTAGACGCCACCCTCTCCATCACCAGCGTCCGGCCGTTGAAATGCTGCAAAAATTGATCCCATACTTCCAAATCGTCCCTGATCGCCTTTGTGATCCGCACAAAATGCGCCGGCAACCGTACCCCGGCCGTCGCCGTCGCCAAACGCCTCGCAAACACTCTCCCCATTGGCACAATTCTGCAAGCAAAATTCAATTTTCCAAGCAAAGACTGCACCGCCTTAAGCCGCACCTTCTTCGCCGCTTTTACCCCTGACACTGCGGACCTCAAATCACGGACCTTCTCCGCCGGCAACCTGCATTCCATAGCAATGGTGTCAATTTCAATTCCCAGAAAACACATCACCGGCGCCGGGCCTTCCGTCTTATCCGGCGCCAAAGGAATCCCGAAACTGGCCGCAACTTTTTGCAACGCAAACAGCAAACCCGCACAAACCATCGAACCCGCCGGCCCGACACACAGGAAATCATCCAAGTAATGAATGATGGACGTAAGCCCGGACACGTCCCGAACCACCCACTCAACAAACGAACTAAATGCCTCAAAGTACGAACACGAAATGGAACAGCCCATTGGCAAACAACGATCAACATAATAACTGCCATCCCACCAGCAACCCAACAAATGCTGACTATCTGGATGAACCGGTAACAACCGAAACGCTGCTTCCACATCCGCCTTTGCCATCAATGCACCCCGCCCCGCCGCCCTAACCAGGTCCAACGCCTTATCGAACGACACATAATATACCGCCGACAACTCCGGCGCAATGCCATCATTCACCGATAACCCTTCCGGGTAAGACAAATGATGAATCAGCCGAAATTTATTCCGCTCCTTCTTTGGTACCACCCCCAACGGTGACACCACCAAATTCCCGCACGGCGGGGCGACATAAGGGCCGCCCATCCTGCCCAAAGCCACCTCCCTTTCCAGCTTCTCATCCACCACTTCCGGGTGATCCCGAGCGGAACGCAAATTACGATACGGCGGAACCGATGCATTAACAACCGACGGAATATGAAAACCATCCGAAAAACCAGAACTTAACAACGCCGCCGCCTCCTTGTCCGGATACCTATTTAAAAACGGAACCATCACTTCTACCTTCACCGGCGTCGTCCCTCTTACCAGCCCCATCACCAGCCTTTCCTTTTCCTTTTTTAAAACATTTGGACAAGCTATGTCCCCCCCCACATCCGGAGCATTCATGCTTAAAACGGCACGCCGCTCCAAACCTGCACTGCCCTTCATTGTACTGCCAACACAAACCTTTCTTGAAACTTGCCGGGGACCCGGCCCCCCCCGAACCCCCGGCGCCCCCCCGAAAGGGCTGAGCCGGTGCCGACATCAATCGCATCCATAAGGAAATATCCTTATGGTCCCAACGCATATCTAGCCGCAATGCCTTCCGCTGCCGAAATTGCTCGTCGTAGCGCAGCCACGCCAGTCCGCCATAAACTCGATAAGCCTCCCCTATCGCATCCATGTAGCCGAACAAAGCCGAACAATGCTCCGGCTCCTTCTCCCCGACCACGCTCGCCAAAATCGCAAATGCCTGCAGCCAGTTGGCAAAAGTCCGAGGAATAAGCCTATAACGGCGCTTTTCCTCCTCGTCCTTCTCCTTTTTGGAATCACTCGGCTTAACCCTATCCAAATTAAATTTCTCCAGGGGAAGCAGAGAAAATATCTCCACATATTCCCCTTTCCAAATTTTTTCCCGCACCTCCTTCTTTAAATGGGCCCCCAGCGGGCCCTCAAAACAAACATAAACTTCGCTTTTAGCCCTATCATCTAAGCGCACCACCTCATCCTCCTTCTCCTTTTCCTTCTCCTTTTCCTTCTCCTTTTCCTTCTCCTTTCCCCCCCCCGTCTCACTCCCCCCTTCGCCCCCCCCTCTACTCGCACCCGCTCCGTCACCCCCCGTCGCCGCCGAGGCCCCTAAACCGGCTGCACCCACCCACGCCGCCACCGGCGCCTGGGCCCCCTCCCCCCCCGCTCCCGAAGCCGCCGCCAGCCCCTGCAACAGCCCCAACAATTGACTCCACACTGCGAAACCAGCGGGCGCTGCCGTAGCCGCAGCCGCCCCCCCCCCCGAAGCCCCCCGCCAGCGCAGCCCCTGCCGCCTCCGCGGCCGTCTCACCCGACCGCCGCTCGGCGTCTCCCGAGACCGCCGCCTCGCTGTCCTCCGTCTGTCGTCCATCCGACTCCTCCGAACCGAAAGCCTCTTCCCCCTCCTCGCCGCTGGCCTCATCTTCCATCCGACATCCGGGGGGCGCCGCCGCAGCACCCCCCCCACCACGGCCGCCAGACAGGGCCGCCGCGTGGGCAGAGTCATCCCCGCTCCATCTCTTGCCCCGGGGTGACAACCCAGGAGACCGTCCTGTCCCCCGCGCCGGCACCCCGGGCCTCGACCTCTTGCGCCCGCCCCCCTGCCGACTGCAAGGGGCCTCTGGGCGCGGACGACCAGACGCCCGGCTCCGGATCGCAGCCGTCGTCGCCTCTGGCCCTCCTGGGCTATTGCAGGCCTCCATCCGCCGAGTCCTCCCGCTCCCACGGGAGACTGCCACATCCGGGGGCTGCACAGCGGTACTGAGTGACCCGGCGGTTGCCGCAGGGCTCCCGCCGTCACTCCTTCTCTCAGCCGCACCGGGGTCAGGCACCGCAGACCCCCCCCCGGCGCCGGACCTACCGCCACGTGCAGCCCCGCGGTCCCCCCGCCGACTGCAGGGGGATCTGCTGGCCTCTCTCCTGCGCCGAGCGCGCTCCCGGCCTGGAGCCGCTGCAGTCTCAGTAACTCCAGCCCGGAGGCCGGGACCGGAAGCAGGCCCCGTGCTGGCCACTCCCACCTCCCGACCGCCGCGGCTGGAACGAAGATTCCTCCCGCCGGCCTCTGCAGCAGCCAGACGCTGCTGCTGCGCTGCACTCTGCGGAGGGTCCCTGGAGGGGCTCTTACATCTCCTCCTCGCCCCCCCCGCGCCCGGGGAATACCTGCGGGGGGGGCCGCGACTGGCGCCCGCCGCTGCTGGGGGGACGAGGGGCAAGCGCCGACGGGTTAACCCCGGCAGCCCTGATGTGGGTCTGCACTGCCAGGGGCCCGTGCGCTGCGACCGCTGCCTGAATCAGACGCTGGAGCTCCTGAAGATCTGCCATGGAGGTGCACGTGCAGATCGTTCGGCGTCCGGAAACAGAAGAGGAGGTAACTCCTTCCTCTCCCAGCTAACCCTTTCCCTGCTCCTCCTCTTCCTCCCCGGCTAAAACCATCCCCCAAAGCCATATTAGGCATATACCACTGTCCCTATTAACCCATCACTCCCTACCTCCCCCTTGGTCATGTCGCCCCTCCCCCCAAGTGGGTCCGTGGCTTTCTTTCCTGGAAGCAACATGCTACTGTCAGATAATATAGCAAAAACCTAATTCCTATGAAGGGAATCTGTCAGTAGGATCAACCGTCTAAGCCAGGGGTCTCAAACTCAGCTGGGTATATGTGCCGCACATAGGAAAAAAAAATGGGGGGAGGGCTGCATTCTTTGCAGGGCAAAGTGACATTTTTAGTGATTCCATGTTTTTTTCTATACACCTTTGGATCACTTTTTTGAACATTTTTTTGCTTGTTTATTGTAACATCTGCACTTTTTTGTTTAAGTTTATATATATAAAAAAACATTTTTAATGGTAAAAAAAAATCATGTTTTATTTAGATCTTTTTTACATTTTATCTCTTTCTTGTAAGTAATATAGTATTGTTTAACAATTAGCAGCATCATATAGTAATCTTGGCCAACATCTTGTAGTAATGTCCACCATCCTTGTGTCCTGTAGTACTGTGCCCATCCCTGTGCCCTGTAGTAATGTGCCCACCCATCCCTGTGCCATATTATGCCACTCTTCACATATGCAAAAAAAAAGAAATTCTTCTCACCTGTCTTCCATTCCTTCGGTGTCTTCTTACCCGCTTCTTTCTGTTGACAGGCCTGTAGTCCTCGTGGTGATCGCGGCCATCAGCGATTCATTTCCCTTGAATCATTTGCGGTACCACACTGCTCCTCTGCTCTCTGCACTCTACCAATGGCAGCCACCAGCCAATCAGAAGCAAGCAGGTGACATCATACATCGACCTCACCTGCTTGCCTCTGATTGACCGGTGGCTGCTATTGGTAGAGAGCAGAGGGTGGCGCGGCACCACAAATAATTCAAGGGAAATGAATTGCTGACGGCTGCGGCATCCTGCATATGGTCGTGATCATCAGGGGGTCTACGGCCTGGGGGCCGCATGAAGCAGCCTCAGGGGCCTCATGCGGCCCGTGGGCTTCGTGCTTGAGACCTATGGTTTAAGCCATCTAAATGGGCATGAAGGGCCTAGAAAGTTGAATAAAATGATACCTTAATATCTGTGATATCATTTCTTATTCCTGAAGAATTCACATTTTTCTTATATGTAAATGAGCTGTTAATCTAGGGGCCGGACACAGATCTGCATGACTTCAGAGCTAATTTGAAATAAAAGGGGACAGTTCCAGTGTGAGACATGTAATCACTGACACTTTGCTCTTAGAGAATCACATATAGTGCTGCAGTGAACTTAGAACTAACACAATACGATATAAATAACAATGCAGCAGAAGTCAACTTTGTCTCATTACAAACATTTGAAACAGCATCTGTCCTCTCATAGTGCTGTCCGCTCTGCTGTACTGCCCTTTCCCCACACTGGCTGCCTGTGACATGGAAGCTGAAGCACTATGAGAGGACAAATGCAGCTGCAAATGTTTTTGTAATTAGACAACTTTAACTCCTACTGCTTTACGTTAGCTCTTCTGTACTGTATTAGCTCTTCTGTACTGTATTAGCTCTGCTGTACTGTACTAGCTCTGCTGTACTGTTAGCTCTGCTGCTCTGCGTTAGCTCTTCTGTACTGTGTTAGCTCTGCTGTACTGTGTTAGATCTGCTGCTCTGCGTTAGCTCTTCTGTACTGTGTTAGCTCTGCTGTACTGTGTTAGCTCTGCGTTAGCTCTTCTGTTCTGTGTTAGCTCTGCTGTACTGTTAGCTCTGCTGCTCTGCGTTAGCTCTTCTGTTCTGTGTTAGCTCTGCTGTACTGTGTTAGCTCTGCTGTACTGTGTTAGCTTTGCTGCTCTGCGTTAGCTCTTCTGTACTGTGTTAGCTCTGCTGTACTGTTAGCTCTGCTGCTCTGCGTTAGCCCTCCTGTACTGTGTTAGCTCTGCTGTACTGTGTTAGCTCTGCTGCTCTGCGTTAGCTCTTCTGTACTGTGTTAGCTCTGCTACACTGTGTTAGCTCTGCTGCTCTGCGTTAGCTCTTCTGTACTGTGTTAGGTCTGCTGTACTGTTAGCTCTGCTGCTCTGCATTAGCTCTTCTGTACTGTGTTAGCTCTGCTGTACTGTGTTAGCTCTGCTGCTCTGCGTTAGCTCTTCTGTACTGTTTTAGCTCTGCTGTACTGTTAGCTCTGCTGTTCTGCGTTAGCTCTTCTGTACTGTGTTAGCTCTGCTGTACTGTGTTAGCTCTGCTGCTCTGTGTTAGCTCTTCTGTACTGTGTTAGCTCTGCAGCTCTGCGTTAGCTCTTCTGTACTGTGTTAGCTCTTCTGTACTGTGTTAGCTCTGCTGTACTGTTAGCTCTGCTGCTCTGCGTTAGCTCTTCTGTACTGTGTTAGCTCTGCTGTACTGTGTTAGCTCTGCTGTACTGTGTTAGCTCTGCTGCTCTGCGTTAGCTCTTCTGTACTGTGTTAGCTCTGCTGTACTGTTAGCTCTGCTGCTCTGCATTAGCTCTTCTGTACTGTGTTAGCTCTGCTGTACTGTTAGCTCTGCTGCTCTGCGTTAGCTCTTCTGTACTGTGTTAGCTATGCTGTACTGGGTTAGCTCTGCTGCTCTGCGTTAGCTCTTCTGTACTGTGTTCATTCCAATCTGACTGCAGAGCTATGTGTGATTATAAGAGCAAAGTGTCAATCATTACATGTCTCATACTGGTAACTCTCTCATGTAATAAAAGCTTTGGTGCAGATTCTCAGGGAAATCTGTGTCCGGCTTATTCATTACAGCTTATTTGCATATAAGAGTAATGTGGATTTCTCTAGAATAAAATACATCAAATAACAGACATCAAGGTATCCTTTTATTCAACTTTCTATAACTGTATGCTCATGTAAACGGTGGAACGCTGCCTATCGTCATTTCTCACAGAAAGCTGTGAGACAGAGGCGTCAAGAAGTTTGAGGTCAAATACAGAGAGTGTACGTCAAAGGCAAAAGGAAAAGACAAAAGAGTAAACAAGTCATAATCCGCGGTCACATCCAAACAGTACATAAAAAGACGAAGGGTCTAGGAAAACAAGTAGTCAAACGCAAGATCCAAGGTCAGGTAAGAAAGATCAGAACAGCAAATACAAAAGTAAAGCTACAACTGACAATGGTCTGACCATTGCCAACCAGATAAATTGCCAGACAATTGACTCGCCCACCCCAGGGCTATGGGACACCCGGTGCCGGACCGGACTAGTCCGGTGGTAGTCAGTGGTGGCTGGGCCCGGCTCCGTGGCCCTGGTGGGTGTCAGTTGAATATGTGGCTTGAATTAAAGTTTGTGTTCGTGACGCCACCTGTGGTATGCGGCTATTAAGCCGCCGCTGCTGTGTGAGGCCTCCGGGATGATGTTATGGCAGCAATGGTAGTACTGCTCCCCACAGGTGGAGCAATGCCCGGGGCACGGTTGGTGTTTGTGGAAGTCTATGGTGCTGCGTGACTAACACGGTGCAGGGCCGACAAGCAATGAAAGAAACAGGCACAAACAGTAGTCTCTTTACCTTTTCCTCTTTTACTCGGCAGAAACTTAGTCCAGGGAGACCGTCACAGATGGTAAAGATGATCCGGCCGGCCTGGAAGTGCCTGGGGTGATCTTTGGCCAGTTGAGTATGAGGCCTACTCCTTAATCTTTCTCTGCTGTGTTAGGACACTGCACTTTGGGTTTGCAATTGCCCTCTTGCTGCTGGGACTTGTTGTTCGTCCCCTTTTCTGTGTGGTAGACTGCGCAGGCCCTCTCTGGTGCTTCTCTGCTGGAGTCTACACCGGGCCCTTGGGATGCAGCTGTACCTTCAGATTACTTCTGGGACAGGGGGCTTACAGCTCTCCTGCCCTCCGGATTCAGCTACCAGGGATGGATTTTATGCCCTGGCAACTACAGACTCCGATGTCCGAGTCCCTGCTGTGCCTCTCTGCTCCCCTTGCTTCACTGGGCCAAGCTATCCCAGCTCTAGGCCCCAGTTTACAAGGCAGCACTACTCTGCGTCTGCACTCTTTCACTCCTGTCTCCAGACTAACCACCACTTCCTCCTTCCAGCCAGACTTAAGGAATGCTCCCTGAAGTTCCAGGTTCAGAGCTCCCCCTGCTGGCCGGAGGGAGAACTGTGTTGAGTGTTAACTTACTGGCCAATAGATCTCCCAATTACCTCCAGGCTCAGCGTTAACCCTTTTGGGAGGGCAATGCTGTTGTGGCGACCAGGTCCTGGGGCGCCACACTCCCCCTTAGTTAAATTCAGTACTCCCGGACTGTAGAAACAAACATGACATGTTAGAACATTTCATCCCATTATGGGAGGCGCAAATACTTTAACGTTACAACCTTAAACATTACTATAAGAGTCCAGTGTGGCTCCCTGCCGGGTGTCCATTACACTGCTCCATGGGGGACCCGCCGCGTTCAAACCCCCAACGTAGGCTCTGGGCGTGCGTCAGAGCATTGATGACCCCACTCTATGCACGCCGGACGGGTTTTTCTTCAGGGGTGTTGAGCACACTGGTGCTAACTATGAACAATTTAGGTGTTGGCCACCCATAGTCCAGTGGCCCAATTGTCCATTTTCGCAATCAAAGAAAAAGAAAACATTTTGTACACAACATGACAGACATTTTGCATAACTATTTACATTCTAATAAGTACTCTTTCCCTTATACAGTTGACTCCCTATACCTTAGAGGGGGTTGTCCCCGAGTGCTGCGCTGGGACCTACGTAGCTCTGGTGTTTGCCCCTGACTACGTGGTGCGTCTTCTATCTCAGCACTACAGGTGGGCCTAACCCCCATAGGTAAGCGTGATGGTTGCCTTTGTGATCTAAGAGTCGCCAAGGGTATGACAGGTTCACCACTGACAGGGGGTTGATCCTCCTGTTCCACTGCTGGCGTGTCATCTCGTGCTGGAGCGGACGATTCTTTAGGTGGATCCGGAACCTTTTCCGTTTCTGGCTCGACCAACTGCGGAAACGTCAAAACTGGTACCACTATGGCATTGTTTATTCGGGTCCAAGTTTTGGGGAACTTTCCAAGGATGGTTTGAATCATCTCCCCTTCTTTCTCTTGACTTTGGGGACTTCCTTGTACTCCTTCCATTTCTCTTTGGATTCTGCACCGTTCAGGGCACGCTTTCAGGCGGTCTCGGGAAATTGCTTGATAGGTCTTGCCTTCATCTTTGCTTATGAGGCATACCTTACTATTGTCAAAGTTGGAGGGGATAATGGTGTAGGGCTCGCTTTCCCACTGATCATCCAATTTATGCGCCTTCCGCTTCTTCTTGAGGACTTGTTCTCCAGGTGCTAAGGGAGTTGCTGGGGCTGTTTGATTGTAATGCTGTTCTTGTCTCGTTCTTGCTTGAGACAGGCTCCTCTCTACGCACTCCTGGACCTTACGGTACCGCTGCTGCCGTTCTATATCCCAATCCTCTATTTCTTGAACCGCCTCAGGCGACACAGTCCCCATCTCAAAGTCTACAGGCAACTTGCCTGGTCTGGCTCGCATCAGGTAAGCGGGGCTGCAGTTGGTCGAATTCACTGGGATGTGGTTGTACAGGTCTACCAGATCTGGCAACTTTTCTGGCCATTGGTTCCTTTCCTCCAGCGGTAGGGTCTTCAGCATATCAATAACCACATGGTTCATTTTCGCGCACAGTCCATTGGTTTGGGGGTGGTACGGTGTGGTTCGGATTTTCTTACAACCGTACATGTTACAGAACTCTTGGAACACTTCAGCCTCGAATGCAGGACCCTGATCAGTCAGTACCCTTTCCGGATAGCCGTGAGGTCGGCAAAAGGATGCCTGGAACGCTCTAGCTGCTGTCCTGGCTGTCTGGTCCTTCACAGGCACTACTACCAGGAAACGAGAGTAATGGTCCACAATGGTGAGGGCGTACACATAGCCTGACCGGCTTGGTGTTAACTTCACGTGGTCCAGGGCCACCAACTCCAGGGGCTGCTTTGTGACAATTGGCTGCAAGGGAGACCTTTGGCTGGCATCGTCTTTCCGCCTCAGGTTACACGGGCCACAGTCTCGGCACCACTTCTCGATCATCTTTCTCATGTGCACCCAATAGAACCGATCACGGAGTAGGGCCTCCAACTTCTTCCACCCGAAGTGTCCTGCGTTATCATGATACGCTGCTAGGACCATTGGAGCATCTCTCTGCGGAACCACTATCTGCCAGACAAGTTCATTTGTTCGATAGTTGACATATCTCTTGCAGAGCTTGCCTTGGTAGGTGAACAGTCGTCCCCTCTCCTTCCACAGCTGCTGGGCTTCCTCTGGAGCGTCTGGGCCAAGATGGGTCTCAGCTTGCGCTAGCTTCTCTTTGACCAATCGCACGGCCGGGTCACCGTTCTGTGTTTCTTCCCAATTATGGTGGAGTAAGGGGTTGACCGAGACCCCGTGCTGGCTTGAGCGCTTCACTCCCACAGCATGCTCACACTGGGACACACCTTGGTGATGGAAAGCCGGTAACTCTATCTTTTCGAGTTCATCCATGTCTTCTCCAGACTCGGGCAAGTGAGGCATTCTGGACAGCGCATCAGCATTGTTATTCTTCTTGCCAGCCCGATACTTGATGGTAAAGTCAAAGTTAGACAGCCGGGCCATCCATCGCTGTTCCATCGCACCTAACTTGGCTGTTGCCAGGTGTGTCAACGGATTGTTGTCCGTGAAGATGGTGAACTTGGCCGATGCCAGATAGTGCTTGAAGCGTTCAGTCACTGCCCAAACAATAGCGAGGAACTCCAGCTTGAAGGAACTGTAGTTTTCTGGATTCCTTTCTGTGGGCCGAAGCTTCCTACTGGCGTACGCTATCACCCTCTCTCTGCCTCCCTGTACCTGGGACAGAACTGCTCCCAGTCCCACGTTGCTGGCGTCTGTATACAGTACAAACGGTTGGCTGTAGTCAGGGTAGGCCAGAATTTCTTCTCCCGTGAGAGCCCCTTTCAGCCGGACAAAGGATGTTTCCAGTTGGCTGCTCCATTCAAATGGAGGGCTCTGCTTCTTAGCCTGCTTTGGCTGGCCCACCAGGAGATCTTGAAGGGGCGCTGCTATCTTGGTGAAACCATCAATGAACCTTCGGTAGTAGCCCACCAGTCCAAGGAACTGCCGCACCTCCTTCACTGTGGTGGGTCTTGGCCAGTCCTTGATTACAGTGACTTTCTCCGGATCAGGTGCCACACCTTCTGCGCTGACCACATGACCCAGGTACTGTACCTTTGGCTTCAAGAGGTGACATTTGGACGGCTTGATCTTCAGGCCATATTTCGACAAGGATTCAAACACTTCTGCTAAGTGCTTCAGGTGGTCCTCATAAGTCTTGGAGTAGACTATTACGTCATCCAGGTACAACAGCACGGTTTCAAAGTTGTGGTGGCCCAAGCAGCACTCCATCAACCTTTGGAATGTCCCTGGGGCGTTGCAGAGCCCGAATGGCATACAATTGAACTCACAGAGGCCCATTGGTGTCGTGAATGCAGTCTTCTCCTTGTCCGCCTCTGCCACGGGAACCTGCCAATACCCACTGGTGAGATCCAGGGTGGAGAAATAGTTAGCTGACTTTAAGGCTGTTAGTGACTCCTCTATTCTGGGCAGTGGATAAGCATCTTTATGTGTAATGCGGTTAATTTGCCTGTAATCTACACACATTCTCATTGTACCATCTTTTTTCTTTACGAGCACTAGTGGAGCTGCCCAGGGGCTACAACTATCTCTGATAACCCCAGCCTCCTTCATTTCCCGTAACATTTCCTTGGCACACTGATACTGTGCGGGGGGTACAGGGCGGTATCTCTCTTTAATGGGATGATGATCACCCGTGGGGATTTGATGTTTAACCCCTTTCACCTGCCCAAAATCTAGGGGGTGTTTGCTGAAGACCCGCTCGTACTCCTGTACCACCCGGTAAACCCCATGCTTTTGGTGCGAGGGGGTGGAGTCGGTGCCTACATGTAATTTTTGGCACCAGTCTTCCGGCTGCCCCTTGGAGCCATTGTCTTCCGCCTGGTCGGACGGGATCAAGGGTTCCACTGCTTTAATGGTATTGTTACTGACAGTGTACAGTTTTGCTACAGTGGCGTACCGGGGCAATTTGGCCTCCTCCTCCCCACAATTCAGGACACGGACGGGCACTCTCCCCTTGCGGACGTCCGCTACCCCTCTGGCTATCAGGACTCCAGGCCTACTGTCTGAATACACTGGTTCTACCAAGGCATGGTAATCCTGACCCTTGAGGCCTATTGCTGCCCGACACCATATCAACATTTCACTTCTTGGGGGTATTACAATGGGGAGGGGGTCACTTACCCTCACACTGCCAATTTCTCCTCCGGCTAGCTCTACTTGCTGCCTCCTCATCAGGGCTCTGATCTCCCTCTGTAGGACACGCTGCTGCCCGGAGCTGGCAGTTTCAGACGCCTGTTGCAACAAAATTATCACTTCGGCAATACAATTTTCTATCACATTTGTACCAAGGGTTAGCAGTGGGTCAGATTCTTTGCGATCTATATCTACAATTATCATCCCCTGACATGGCAATTCCACCCGCCCCACTTTAATGGTTACTTCTTTGTACCCAATTTGAGGTAAGGGCTGACCATTACTGGCCACAATCGTTAAATCATCATCTGGGCCATGGTCAATGTCTGAATCAGCCCAATATCTTTTGTACAGTTTGTGGGGGATGGTTGTTACCTGGGACCCCGTATCCAGGAGGGCATTCAAAGGGATCCCATCCAGCACAATGGGAAGGACCGGGCGTCCTCCCACATACTTGCTGCGGCTGGGGTTTGAGCCGGGCTTCCTTACACCTGGGGGTTGGCTCCTGGCCCCAGGCTCAGCCCGTTTAAAGGACAGCGTCGTGCAATGTGGCCCGCCTGGCTGCAGCGGCGGCAGATCGGTTGTCCTGTTGAATCATACCGGTCTGTGTCTCTGCCTCGGGTCGGCGGAATCCTCCTCTGTCGCATCCATGGGACGTCTTCTGGGCTGGAGGCCAACTCGATTTTTGCAGGCGAGGGGGTCATTTGTAGAGACTGCACGGTCTTGGCAAGGGCAGCCACAGTCTTGGTCAGCTCCTGGAACTGCTGTCTGAGCTCTGCAGTGGGATCCTTATCCAGGGACTGCGTCTCAGCCCCTGCAGTGGCTCGTGTTGCAGGCACCACCCCGGGGTACGTGATAGCAAAAGGCCGGAGGGGTACTGGGTCATTCGGTGTAGATTCTCTCAGTACCCTGATGGCCTGGTCCTTAAACTTGGCAAAGTCCAGAGCAGGGTTCTGCAGGACCAGGATACGCAGCTGGGTCCTGTGGGCATCTGACCGGAGCCCCTCTATGAACTGCTCAGTTAGGAGTTTGTCTTCTTCACGTACACTCTCTGGGTCCACCTGTTTAACTGCTTTCAGGGCCTCCTGCAAGTTTAAGGCATAGTCCCTTATGCTGTCCGTGGCCCGTTGCTTGCACCCAAAGAATCTCATCTTTATCTCTGCTGCGGTGCGGGTGTCAAAAGTACTCTTTAGCTTGGCCAGTATCTGGGTTGCTGTCCCTTTATCTGTATCAGGCCAGGACTTCGCTTCACGCTGGGCTGCGCCGGCTAGCTGTCCCATTACTATGCCCACCTTCTGGCTCTCAGTCAGAGGATACACCCGGAACAAGCTGTGCAGGCTTTCTCTGAAGTCACTCAAGGTATGGGACTCCCCGGAGTACTGCGGCAGCCATTCTGCTCCTGGTATGTACGGCATGGTGATCGGCATTACCGGCGCTGCAGCGGGGGCTGGGGCGACGGCGACTGGGACTACTTCGGCCGGTGCTGCGGCGCCCTGGGCGATGGCCGCCACCTGCTCTCCCTCGGAGTCGGACATCTTCCTCCCCCTTAGTGAACCTTACCAGGCTCCGTTCACTTTTCAAATTTTCTTCCGGGTCGCGCGGGGTTAACAGCGCTCTGCTCTGATGGCGCGCTCCCTTCGCGCTCTTTTTCAGGCACGCCCCCCTTCTTCCTGCGCTCGGCGAGGCTAATGGCGGCGGCAATTTACAACCAGTACACAGTCTTTTACACAGTTCTTCAGGCGCACAGTACCCGGTGTGACCGGGCACGAAATCCTGTTCGTGACGCCAAAGTTGACTCGCCCACCCCAGGGCTATGGGACACCCGGTGCCGGACCGGACTAGTCCGGTGGTAGTCAGTGGTGGCTGGGCCCGGCTCCGTGGCCCTGGTGGGTGTCAGTTGAATATGTGGCTTGAATTAAAGTTTGTGTTCGTGACGCCACCTGTGGTATGCGGCTATTAAGCCGCCGCTGCTGTGTGAGGCCTCCGGGATGATGTTATGGCAGCAATGGTAGTACTGCTCCCCACAGGTGGAGCAATGCCCGGGGCACGGTTGGTGTTTGTGGAAGTCTATGGTGCTGCGTGACTAACACGGTGCAGGGCCGACAAGCAATGAAAGAAACAGGCACAAACAGTAGTCTCTTTACCTTTTCCTCTTTTACTCGGCAGAAACTTAGTTCAGGGAGACCGTCACAGATGGTAAAGATGATCCGGCCGGCCTGGAAGTGCCTGGGGTGATCTTTGGCCAGTTGAGTATGAGGCCTACTCCTTAATCTTTCTCTGCTGTGTTAGGACACTGCACTTTGGGTTTGCAATTGCCCTCTAGCTGCTGGGACTTGTTGTTCGTCCCCTTTTCTGTGTGGTAGACTGCGCAGGCCCTCTCTGGTGCTTCTCTGCTGGAGTCTACACCGGGCCCTTGGGATGCAGCTGTACCTTCAGATTACTTCTGGGACAGGGGGCTTACAGCTCTCCTGCCCTCCGGATTCAGCTACCAGGGATGGATTTTATGCCCTGGCAACTACAGACTCCGATGTCCGAGTCCCTGCTGTGCCTCTCTGCTCCCCTTGCTTCACTGGGCCAAGCTATCCCAGCTCTAGGCCCCAGTTTACAAGGCAGCACTACTCTGCGTCTGCACTCTTTCACTCCTGTCTCCAGACTAACCACCACTTCCTCCTTCCAGCCAGACTTAAGGAATGCTCCCTGAAGTTCCAGGTTCAGAGCTCCCCCTGCTGGCCGGAGGGAGAACTGTGTTGAGTGTTAACTTACTGGCCAATAGATCTCCCAATTACCTCCAGGCTCAGCGTTAACCCTTTTGGGAGGGCAATGCTGTTGTGGCGACCAGGTCCTGGGGCGCCACACAATCATCATGAAAGTTGACATTTGGAGGAAACCCCGCAGGTCCAGCCCATGATTTAGCTGTTGAATAATACTGTCAGCTCAGTACGACCCTGTAATCTGAAATGTCCCTCACCGTCTCCCTAGGTCACAGTGAATGGCAGCTTCATGACTGATGGCTTATGAGGGTTAATTCTACTGGAAGATTTCCTTTAATTGCACAAAAATAGTATAATTCTAATGAACTATTAGTCTCAACCTGAATTTTTGGAAATAATGTTTGTAATATTCATTTTTTTAATACTATTATGATTGGATCGCTTTGAAGAACCCCGGTCCATAGTCCAGGTTGGGGTTCTGTGGCCGTGAAAAGGGGCTGCATGAATTTCCTGAGCTTCCGAGTTCCATCGCATTTGATTTGCCGGCCTGGTGTGACGTCATCTGTGATGCGTGCAGCACACAAGTGAGATCCTGCGAGCCTGGCTAGTCATAAGCTCAAACGTGGTTCCCAAAGGGCAAGAAAATTTCTGTATCTCTTGTCCACGGCCAGAGAGCACCCACTTCCACCTTGGCCTGGGTTTCTACTAAGTGATCAGCTCATTTCGCCTACTAATAGCAATCATGGTGTTATTTCCTATTGATCATGATTATGAAAAAAAGCCTTTCATAATGCTTAATGTTATTTAGATACTCTGATGCTAAAAATCCATATATTCTAATGTGTGTTTGATCTACAGCACCATGTAGTCCACAGAATGTGATTGCAGAAGTGGATTGTGTAACAAGTATTGCAGCAGTATCCTGGGATAAGAGCTTGGGAGCAGACAATTATACCGCTTTGGCCATTGCTCCAGATGGGGGACTGTACGTGTGCCATTCCATTACAACATACTGTGACATTGTGGGATTCACGTGTGGTCAGACGTATGTCATAACTGTCTCAGCAGCCAATAACTACAGCGATAGTAAAGTAAGCTCGGCAGTAGAAGTGATAACTGGTGAGTGCGTCTAGTCCTGCAAATCGCATATAGTGTAGATTTTCATGATAACTCCTCAACTGTGTATAAGATTGTCCGTAATGCTTTGAAATTTTAATGAAAGGTTCTATAACTACTCAGAATCCTCAAAAAAAAATCCTCAACATAACCTGTAAGTCAATAGGATCCATAAGGATTAGCTGAGATGCTGGTTATAGCTCCATTAATGGTAATGTCATCAGAGCCTTCATCAAAGTTTCATGGTATATAATTAAAGAATACAGAATGAATACTCTAATAATTGAATGAAAAAGCTCATTATAATTGATGGAAAGCTATGTAATTGATCACATAAAATGTTCACTCTAAAGGCGGCGTTACACGGAACGATTTATCGTGCGATCGCATGAGCGATCGCACCCACCCCCGTCGTTTGTGCGTCACGGGCAATTCATTACCCGTGTCGCACAAAGTCGTTACACCTCCGTCACACATACTTACCTCCCTAACGACGTCGCTGTGGGCGGCGAACATCCTCTTCCTGAAGGGGGAGGGACGTTCGTCATCACACCGACGTCACACAGCGGCTGCCCAATAGAAGCAGAAGGGGCGGAGATGAGCGGGACGTAACATCCCGCCTACCTCCTTCCTTCCTCATTGCTGGCGGGATGCAGGTAAGCTGTGTTCGTCGTTCCTGGGGTGTCACACATAGTGATGTGTGCTGCCTCGGAAACAATGAACAACCGGCGCGCAGAAGAAGGAACGACATTATGGAAATGAACGACGTGTCAACGAGCAACGATAAGGTGAGTATTTTTGCTCATTAACAGTCGTTCGGAGGTGTCACACGGTACGAATTCCGTGACCCCGACAACATATCACACGATATATCATACCGTGTAACGCCGCCTTAAGGCTGTGTTCCCACGATCAGGGTTCACAGCGTTTTGAATGCTGCTTGTTTTCCCTGCATCCAAAATGTGTTGTACAGTACAAGCATAGTAGACGGGATTTCTAGACATCCCATGCCACAGCATGTCAATTGTTGCTGCGGAGATGCGAGAGTACTCCGCAGTGAGAACACAGCGAGAAAACGCAACTGACCAAGCCCGGATCAGGGGCACGAGCAGCTACGGTCTCCTGCGGAGGAGACTTGTGGCCCCACAGGTCAGGACTCACCACGTCCAGGACGCAGCTGGTCCTAGTCATGTGTACATACCCTTAGTTGTTGGTGTTGATTAAAGGGCATGCATGAAAGAATTGACACCAGACAAAGAGTCAGATGTGAATCTCTGCTTGATTAGAGAATCACATGGCTTAAACTGCCTTTATTTTAACAGAGCACCAGTTTATATAAACAAGGAAAAGGGGCATGGTTAGTTCTACAGTGAGCATGCTCAGATATGTCCATTGGTGGTGGGTCGGTCAGTGGGTTGGTCCATGCATTGTTCAATGGATTGGTCCTCTTCTCCCATCTGGACATTCCTTGCAGTTGACACACCCGCGCCGGGGCCATGGGGGTTACTCATTACCGGGCCGCGGTTCCGTTTCCTGGATGAAGCAGGGCGGCTAGGCCCAGTTCCGTGACACTGGCGGTGTCAGTAAAAAGAGAGAGTTTATGATAGTTATTCGTGACGCCACCTGTAGTATGCGGCAAGATAGGTGTCGCCACTGTGGGATGGGGTCTCTGGGGCAGATGGTGATGCAGCTTGGTTGGTATAGCTCTCCACAGGTAGAGCTGGGCCCCAGGGCGGATGGGGGTAGTAGTAGGTGATGGCAGGACTGCCGGACCGGAGGCGCAAGCGAATAACGGAGTGACACAGGGATGCAGTCTCAAGGTTTTTACTCACTGTTGCAGGTTCCAAGGTAACACGTCTAGTCAGTGACCACCTTTGGAGTGCTGGGTTCCACTGTGATGATTTTCAGTCAATCCCGGATAGTTTGGAGGTCAAGACCGGTTCACCCTTCTAGTGTTTTTTCCCTGATCGTCTTCCTGCGCTGACTTCTCAACCACCTGTCCCACACAGTGCCCTGAGCCGGTGTCCGTGGACCCTGTCGGGTGGCTTGAAGCTCAGTCCCTTGGCCCTATGTGGTTATCTTCCAGCGGATTCATGTGTGGATTTGACTTTGGTACTAGATGTGTTCTTAGCCTCTGGTTTTACTAGCAGAGCACTTTGGTTCTTCTCCTCTAGTCTAAAGACCAGTCCCCGATCTGCGGCCAAGTCCCACCACTCCAATATGTCATATGTGGAACAAGGCCACGGGAGTATGGCATACTTCCCGTGGTCTCTGGGACCCTTTTTGTCTTATGCTTGGGTCGAGCTGCACCAGCTCCAGACATCAGGTCTTCACTCCTCCACTGCTCCTTCTTGACTCTCCTCTCTATCACTACAGTGTCCCCTATTACCTAGACTCAACCCCCAGGCCCTGTCGGATTAGGGGGAGGGAGGTACCATCACCAGTGGTGGCTATATATAGCATTAATGGAATCAAGCCCTAACCCTGACCCGATGGAGAGCTGCTAATTTAGAGTGTTGTGTGCTTTGTGTGCATACCAGTGGATGACCTCTTCCTTACCCAGGATGAAGGACCACACCTCTGGCTGAGGTGCAGTACCTCTGTGGCGACTGAAGGGGCGCCACAGATTCCTTGCATACCAGAGCACTGTAAGGAGAACAGGAAGCAGCATCCATCTTTAGATCTGTGTCAAGTGTATGTATCTGAACAAACTATGGAAGGTGAAATAATACGTTTCATTGGTCATTTCCCACAATCCCCTATGGCTCAAGTTTAATTAAGTATTTCATCCTATAGCCCTCTTTAACAAGGTCATACTACAACCTGGGCTCAATACAAAATTTGCAACAGGGCCCCCACCTACCATGTGCTAGGTATATTACTGACACAGGGGTTTTAGGGCCACTTAGAATTTAAGACCCAATCGCAACTGATTTCTGTGCACTCCCTTTTAGTATATGTCTGGTTTTATCCAGGTAAAATATATATCTTTGTACCGTGTTAGCCATTGGAGATAAAAAAAAAATTGTTTAAAAGAACTGAGAGTTCTCAGTGGTTGATACCTTTTTAATGGCTAACTGAAAAGATGGTAATAATAGCAAACTTTCGAGACTACTCAGGTCTCTTCATCAGGTTCAATATAACACAAAATCTGAAGAGTCACATATTTATACACAACAGGACATAGAATAGAGCAGTAAATAAGACAAGTTATGTGAAGCAGAACTATCAGTATGGCAAACAGCTGTGGCAGTAAATATTGCAGCAATTCATAGGTAAGGAGTGTGAAAGTTTTATTGTCCTCTGATTGGGGTCTGGTCCAGAGTTGTGATGCCCCCAGATGCTCTGAGAAGCACATTACTTATTTGATGTAAAAAGACATAGATGGTTTTATCAAAAATGTTTTTCTCTATTCTTGTAGCTAGAAACTATGGCACCACTGAATATATTGCTCTTGTCTTTTCTTTGTCATCAATTTGTTACAGACGGCATATGAGTATTCTACAATCAATTTAACAACAGTGCATAAAATATCTATCTAAAAGGGTATTTCCATCTAATTAAGTAATGAAATATCACTAAGATATGCATCACCTAATCACTGATAAAGAATTGAGGATACACTTTGAAATGTGTTAAAATGAACCACCTACAGTTAGGTCCAGAAATATTTGGACACTGACACAAGTTTTGTTATTTTAGCTGTTTACAAAAACATGTTCAGAAATACAATTATATATATATAATATGGGCTGAAAGTGCACACTCCCAGCTGCAATATGAGAGTTTTCACATCAAAATCGGAGAAAGGGTTTAGGAATCATAGCTCTGTAATGCATAGCCTCCTCTTTTTCAAGGGACCAAAAGTAATTGGACAAGGGACTCTAAGGGCTGCAATTAACTCTGAAGGCGTCTCCCTCATTAACCTGTAATCAATGAAGTAGTTAAAAGGTCTGGGGTTGATTACAGGTGTGTGGTTTTGCATTTGGAAGCTGTTGCTGTGACCAGACAACATGCGGTCTAAGGAACTCTCAATTGAGGTGAAGCAGAACATCCTGAGGCTGAAAAAAAAGAAAAAATCCATCAGAGAGATAGCAGACATGCTTGGAGTAGCAAAATCAACAGTCGGGTACATTCTGAGAAAAAAGGAATTGACTGGTGAGCTTGGGAACTCAAAAAGGCCTGGGCGTCCACGGATGACAACAGTGGTGGATGATCGCCGCATACTTTCTTTGGTGAAGAAGAACCCGTTCACAACATCAACTGAAGTCCAAAACACTCTCAGTGAAGTAGGTGTATCTGTCTCTAAGTCAACAGTAAAGAGAAGACTCCATGAAAGTAAATACAAAGGGTTCACATCTAGATGCAAACCATTCATCAATTCCAAAAATAGACAGGCCAGAGTTAAATTTGCTGAAAAACACCTCATGAAGCCAGCTCAGTTCTGGAAAAGTATTCTATGGACAGATGAGACAAAGATCAACCTGTACCAGAATGATGGGAAGAAAAAAGTTTGGAGAAGAAAGGGAACGGCACATGATCCAAGGCACACCACATCCTCTGTAAAACATGGTGGAGGCAACGTGATGGCATGGGCATGCATGGCTTTCAATGGCACTGGGTCACTTGTGTTTATTGATGACATAACAGCAGACAAGAGTAGCCGGATGAATTCTGAAGTGTACCGGGATATACTTTCAGCCCGGATTCAGCCAAATGCCGCAAAGTTGATCGGACGGCGCTTCATAGTACAGATGGACAATGACCCCAAGCATACAGCCAAAGCTACCCAGGAGTTCATGAGTGCAAAAAAGTGGAACATTCTGCAATGGCCAAGTCAATCACCAGATCTTAACCCAATTGAGCATGCATTTCACTTGCTCAAATCCAGACGTAAGACGGAAAGACCCACAAACAAGCAAGACCTGAAGGCTGCGGCTGTAAAGGCCTGGCAAAGCATTAAGAAGGAGGAAACCCAGCGTTTGGTGATGTCCATGGGTTCCAGACTTAAGGCAGTGATTGCCTCCAAAGGATTCGCAACAAAATATTGAAACTAAAATTTTTTTTGGGGGTTTGGTTTATTTGTCCAATTACTTTTGACCTCCTAAAATGTGGAGTGTTTGTAAAGAAATGTGTACAATTCCTACAATTTCTATTAGATATTTTTGTTCAAACCTTCAAATTAAACGTTACAATCTGCACTTGAATTCTGTTGTAGAGATTTCATTTCAAATCCAATGTGGTGGCATGCAGAGCCCAACTCGTGAAAATTGTGTCACTGTCCAAATATTTCTGGACCTAACTGTATATTAAACTACCCTATCAGGTTTCCGATCACATAATCACTGACAATAACATTTAAGGGCAGCAGTCTAGCCCAGATGTTCATTGCAGCATCCATCAGCCTCTCCACCATGCGATTGCAGTGAGTCGATGGGTTGCCATGACAGGCTGCTGATGGTTTCTGTGCCTTTCATGTTAATTCTCCTCAGAAAGGAGAGGGAACAAAGTGTTAATACAACGTGCTGCAGCATGTAAATTGTAGTCTTCAAACCAGGATAAAAATTACGTGATTTATTTCTACGCGTTTTGGAGTTGTGGCTCCTTCTTCAGAAAAAATCATAGATATATATCTTGATTTTTCCTAAAGAAGAAGCCACAACTCCAAAACTTAAAAATAAATCACCTGATTTTTTTCCTGGTTTCAAACCTACAATTTATATGTGGCAGCACGTTGGATTAACCCTTATTTCCCTCTCCTTTTTGATATTCAACCACCAGCAGCTGTTTCAATATTAACAATATACCCATTACAGTAATTGTGGCTTCACTCAGCTACCCCAGGTGAGCGATTGTCTGTTAGTTTTTCTCATCCCATCATCCCAGGTAAGGCCTCTTTCACACGTTCGTGAAAAACCACGCACGTTTTTCACGGACGTGTCAAAGGTGCGTTTTGCCCTCCGTGAGCTGTGTTTATGCCCTACGTGTGTTCTCCGTGTGTTATCCGTGATAACACACGGAGAACGGGAACTCTCTGCTCACCTGTCCCTGGCGTCGCTGTCCGTGGTGCTGATCTTCGGTCTCCGGTCCTGCCGACTCCCCGCTGCTGCTGCTTCCGGCCGCAATGAAGTGAATATTCAATGAGCATAATGAGCGGCGGTCGGAAGCAAATGACAGCAGCAGCATAGACAGGAGGGCTGGAGAAGGTGAGTAAAGTTTTTTTTTTTATGTTCTGAAACACGTGTGTTTTCTCCGGCACGTGTCACATGGAACACTTCCGTGTGGTCCGTTTGAGTTCCGTGTGACACCCGTGATGCCGGGGAAAAACGGACATGTTGACGTGTGGAGCACACGGACACACGTATGCTCCACACGTGCACACGGTCCATGGCAGAACACGCACGTGAGCGCAGACCCATTGATTTTAATGGGTCTACGTGTGCCCATGTCTCCGGTACGTGAGGAAACGGACCAAACACGTACCGGAGACAAGGATGTGTGAAAGAGGCCTAAGACACTATTTGCGCCTTTTTATCTTTCCAGCAGCCTCTTCATGTTTATTCTCCTGTTATATCCAACCAAGAGGTGGAAAGTCAAAGAAGATCCTGATTTTCAGTATATACAACAATACAATGGTATTGTGCTATATAGCACACGCAATTGCAAATCAAGTTCTCTATGGGAAGTAAAAAAAAGTGGAAAGTAAAAGAAAAATAGTTTTTAAAATAATAAGAAATAATCACCCCTCATTTTCCCCAGTTAAAAATAAACATATTTAGTACTGAAGCATCCGCAAAAGTTCAATCTATCAAAATATAAAAATATTTGACCTGTATGTTAAATGATGTAAAACGGAAAAAATGTAACTGCAAGAATTGGGTTTTTTTTTGTCTCCCCAACATTGCAAAACAATGCAATAATAAGTTATCAAAACATAGTACGGTACGGTATGTATCCAAGAATGTGTACATGAAATCACCAGCTCACCACACAAAAAGCAAGACTGGACAAAACTCCATTGACAGAAAATTATATAAAATTATATAAAATTATCAATCTCGAAAAATGACGGCAAAGTTCATAAGATTTTTTAGGACACTAAAATAGTAAACAACCTATCCTTTTTTTTTTTGTATCACTGTAATTGTACCCACATGGGGAACCTTATTATCAGCTCATTTTTACTGCACAATGAACACCATAAAAATAAAATAATAATAAAAATATTAATTTCATTTATTTTCCACCATTTCACTGTAATTTGAATTTGTTTTGTCGCTTTACCTAACTCTACAATATACAGTCATATGAAAAAGTTTGGGCACCCCTATTAATGTTAACCTTTTTACTTTATAACAATTTGGGTTTTTGCAACAGCTATTTCAGTTTCATATAACTAATAACTGATGGACTCAGTAATATTTCTGGATTGAAATAAGGTTTATTGTACTAACAGAAAATGTGCAATCCGCATTTAAACAAAATTTGACCGGTGCAAAAGTATGGGCACCTCAACATATAAGTGACATTAATATTTTGTAGATCATCCTTTTGCAAAAATAACAGCCTCTAGTCACTTCATGTAGCTTTTAATGAGTTCCTGGATCCTGGATGAAGGTATATTTGTTTACAAAACAATTCCAGTTCAGTTAAGTTTGATGGTCGCCGAGCATGGACTGCACGCTTCAAATCATCCCACAGATGTTCAATGATATTCAGGTCTGGGGACTGGGATGGCCATTCCAGAACATTGTAATTGTTCCTCTGCATGAATGCCTGAGCAGATTTGGAGCGGTGTTTTGGATCATTGTCTTGCTGAAATATCCCCTGCGTAACTTCAACTTCGTCACTGATTCTTGCACATTATTGTCAAGAATCTGCTGATACCTAGTTGAATTCATGCGACCCTCAACTTTAACAAGATTCCCAGTGCCGGCATTGGCCACACAGCCCCAAAGCATGATGGAACCTCCACCAAATTTTACTGTGGGTAGCAAGTGCTTTTCTTGGAATGCCGTGTTTTTTTGCCTCCATGCATAACGCCTTTTTGTATGACCAAACAACTCAATCTTTGTTTCATCAGTCCACAGGACCTTCTTCCAAAATGTAACTGGCTTGTCCAAATGTGCTTTTGCATATCTCAGGCGACTCTGTTTGTGGCGTGCTTGCAGAAACGGCTTCTTTTGCATCACTCTCCCATACAGCTTCGCCTTGTGCAAAGTGCGCTGTATTGTTGACCGATGCACATTTACACCATCTGCAGCAAGATGATGCTGCAGGTCTTTGGAGGTGGTCTGTGGATTGTCCTTGACTGTTCTCACCATTTTTCTTCTCTGCCTTTCTGATATTTTTCTTGGCCTGCCACTTCTGGGCTTAACAAGAACTGTACCTCTGTTCTTCCATTTCCTTACTATGTTCCTCACAGTGGAAACTGACAGTTTAAATCTCTGAGACAACTTTTTGTATCCTTCCCCTGAACAACTATGTTGAATAATCTTTGTTTTCAGATCATTTAAGAGTTGTTTTGAGGAGCCCATGATGCCACTCTTCATAGAAGATTCAAATAGGAGAACAACTTGCAAGTGGCCACGTTAAATACCTTTTCTCATGATTGGATACACCTGCCTATGAAATTCAAAGCTCAATGAGGTTACAAAACCAATTTAGTGCTTTAGTAAGTCCGTAAAAAGTAGTTAGGAGTGTTCAAATCAAGAAATTGATAAGGGTGCCCATACTTTTGCACCGGTCAAATTTTGTTTAAATGCGGATTGCACATTTTCTGTTAGTACAATAAACCTCATTTCAATCCAGAAATATTACTGAGTCCATCAGTTATTAAATATATGAAACTGAAATAGCTGTTTCAAAAACCCAAATTGTTATAAAGAAAAAAGGTTAACATTATTAGGGGTGCCCAAACTTTTTCATATGACTGTATAGTAACATGAATGGTGTAATTCACAACTATAACTCATCCTGCAAAGCAAATGAAAAAATCAAGCCCTCATACATTTCTATAAAAAAAGTTATGAATATTTGAAAAAGCGGAGAAAAAATGAAAACTCAAAAATGAAAATTGTCTGCATCCTTAAGAGGTTAAATCTGAAAACCAAACACTATAGAGCTGTAGAAGCACAACTGTGTGTAGGATATAGAACCACACAAAAGTTCCATACATTCATTTCAGACCAATATTGATACACAATACGACTCCAATTTAGAATTAGAACCAGGAGAACCATGAATCAGTACCAGATATTTATATACAAGACACACTTTTATTAAATTCATTAACATACAAAAATGACCGTGATTATTTCCAAAATATTATCCCAATACACATTGTAAATCAGCTGATTGATCCAACAAATATTTTTTAGCACCCATATATACAGTATATGTGTGTGTGTGTGTGTGTGTGTGTGTGTGTGTGTGTGTGTGTGTGTGTGTGTGTGTGAAAAATAATATTTTTGGGAACAATCAGCTGATTTACAATATGTCATGGATCATATTTTTGAAATAATCACAGTAATTTTTGTATGTAAATGTGTGTAGTGAATGTAGTATATACAATATGTAGTATATATGTATTATATAGTGTGTTCAGATTTTAAGTGATTGCTTTCGCTTTTTTCCAGCACCCTGCACCCCCACTAACTTAAATTCCCAGGTTGGGGCTGAAGTTGTGGATCTGTCCTGGTTGGGCTTGAGTGGAGCTGTGAATTACACAGGTCTCATAACAAAAGATGACGGAGACAGATATGAATGTCACTCTTCAAACACAAGCTGCCTGGTGACAGATCTGATGTGTGGCTCCCAGTATAGTATGACTGTGACAGCGAATGGTGCCTACTGCAGCAGTAACAGGAGTCACGCTCACAGCTTCCAAACAGGTGAGCACATTATATACTGTATACTAAATTGCTATAACAGCACGAGGACTCAGTGGTTAGCACTGTACAATGGACAACACTGTGGCTCAGTGGTTAGGACTGTATAATGGGCAGCACGGTAGCTCAGTGGTTAGCACTGTTGTGTTGCAGTGCTGAGGTCCTGGGTTTAAATCCCCTCAGGCCTGTTTCACACGTCAGTGAAAAACACTGACGTTTTTCACTGGCGTGTAAAACACGCACATGTCCCTCCGTGTGCCGTGAATTACGGCACACGTGGCTTGTCTAAGTGCAATCCGGGCTCCGTTCTCCGTGGCCCGTGATTGCACTTAGAGATTAACTCACCTGAGCGCGCTCCCGCTGTCCATGGTGCTGATCGCTCCCGCGGTGCAGCATCCGGCCGGCGCTGACCCCCGCAGCAGCTGCTTCCGGGTCGGCTGTGTCGTGCATAATGAATATGCGCGACAGTAATGAGCCGGCTCAGAAGCAGCAGGGAGAACGGGCTGCAGAGAGTGTCGCTGGAGCCGGGTGAGTAAAAATGATTTTTATTTTAAAAGCACGTTTTTTTCTGGCACGTGTTTCACGGACCACACCACTGCGTGGTCCGTGGGACATCAGTGATGCCAGAAAAAAATGGACATGTCTCCGTGCGGCAATCACGGACCCGCGGGTATGCCGCACGGAGACACGTGCAGTGAAAAATCACTGATGTGTGAGCAGACCCATTCATTATAATAGGTCTGCGTATGTCAGTGATTCTGGTACGTTTAAAAAAAAGCACAAACGTCCCAGAATCACTGACATGTGAAAGGGGCCTTAAGGAGTTTGCATGGGTTTTCTCCTACACTCCAAACACATACTGATCGAGAATATCTGGATTGCGAGCTCCACTGGGGACAGTGATGTCATCTGTACAGTGCTGTGGAATATGATGGTGCTATATATGGAAGAAAAATAAATATCAATCCATAACAATATGGTGAAAAGTAGCTATTACCTCACTGGGTATAAGACAAATACATTTTACCAGTGTCTGACTGCTGTCTATAGCTTTGCTCCATCCATTCCATTGCTAGGACAAGTATATTTGATAGATAAATATTGTTGGAAAACCCTTTTAATATTACATATAATGGTGTAAAATATATTTGGTGTAAAATGCTGACACATGTTAGTAGATAATTCTGTAGAATATCTCACAGTATAAATATGTTTCTCATCATCTCCAGCTCCTTGTACTCCACAAAATGTGACGGCAAACTTGGATTGTGTGACGAATATTGCAACTATTGTATGGGACCCCAGCCTGGGAGCAGACAATTACACCGCTTCAGTAATGGCTTCTGATGGGGAACATTACGTCTGCAATTCTACTACAACATCCTGTGACATTGTTGGGTTAATGTGCGGACAGAAGTACCTAGTGACTGCCTCCGCGGCCAGTAAGGACTGTAGCGGTAAAGCGAGCCAGGCCATAGATCTACACACAGGTAAGAGCAATTATCTTAAGAATTGGGTATGTACGTGACCTAAGGTTCTTTAAGAAAAGACCTATAGATATGGCAGACACCAAGATACAAACTAATAAAAATGTATAAAAATAATAAAACGATTGGCCTCATTCATTATTGCATTTGAGCATTTTCGATTGTTTTTCATTGCCCCTAAGGGGTACTTTGCACACTATGACATCGCAGGCCGATGCTTGCGATGCCGAGCGTGATAGTCCTTGCCCCCGTCGCTGCAGCGATATCTTGTGATTGCTGCCGTAGCGAACATTATCGCTACAGCAGCTTCACATGCACTTACCTGTCCTGCGACGTCGCTCTGGCCGGCGAACCGCATGCTTACTAAGGGGGCGGGTCGTGTGGCGTCACAGCGACATCACACGGCAGGCTGCCATAGAAGCAGAGGGGCGGAGATGAGCGGGACGTAAACATCCCGCCCACCTCCGTCCTTCCGCATAGCTGGCGTGAGCCGCGGTGACGCAGGTAGGAGATGTTCCTCGCTCCTGCGGCTTCTCACACAGCGATGTGTTCTGCCGCAGGAACGAGGAACAACATTGTACCGTCAATGCAGCTACATTATAGAAATGTCGGACCCTACACCGATGATACGATTACGACGCTTTTGCGCTCGTTAATCGTATCATAAAGGAATTACACACTACGATATCGACAGCTACGCCGGATGTGCGTCACTTTCGATTTGACCCCACCGACATCGCACCTGCGATATCGTAGTGTGCAAAGTACCCCTAAGTCTTTATTTAATGTGTGCCTTTTCTCAAGCCTATTATATATGTCTACTTGTTTTATTTTTTCTTATGTTTACCATTTTTATTGAAGACTAGAAGGTGGCCCGATTCTACGCATCGGGTATTCTAGAATTTACGTATTGTGTAGTTCATGTATGATTTTTGTTATATATATATGTGTGTATATATATATATATATATATATATATATATATATATATATATGATGTTGTTGTGTGTAGTTACCAAGTGTTTGTGTAGGGCGCTGTACATGTTCTGGGTGTTGTCTGGGTGTGGCGGGGGGTGAGAGCGGTGTTGTATGTGTGTTGCGTGTGTTGCGTTGTTTGTGGAGCGCTGTGTGTCTGTAGCGTTGTGTGTGTGTGTGTTGCGCGGTTTGTGTGTGTGTGGTGTGTTTTGGGGGAGGTATGTTTTGTGCAATGTGTGTGTTGTGCGGTATGTGCGTATATTTGTGTGTGCCGCGTTGTTTGTGTGTTGGGTGTTGTGTGTGTGCAGCTTTGTCTGTGTGTGTGGGTGTCTGTGTAGGGCAGTTGTTTGTGGTTCCCAGTGTGTGTGGTGTGTTGTGCAGTGCGCGCGCGTGTGTGTGTGTTGGGGGGAGGTGTGCACTTCCGATCGTGCTCCATCCCCCATGCAGCGCACTCCCCATCGTGCTCCATCCCCTATGCTGCGCATCCCCCATCGTGCTCCATCTCCCATGCTGCGCACTCCCAAACGTGCTCCATCCGCCATGCTGCGCACTCCCAAACGTGCTCCATCCACCATGCTGCGCACTCCCAAACGTGCTCCATCCGCCATGCTGCGCACTCCCAAACGTGCTCCATCCGCCATACTCCGCACTCCCCATCGTGCTCCATCCCCCATGCAGCGCACTCCCCATCGTGCTCCATCTCCCATGCTGCGCACTCCCAAACGTGCTCCATCCGCCATGCTGCGCACTCCCAAACGTGCTCCATCCACCATGCTGCGCACTCCCAAACGTGCTCCATCCGCCATGCTGCGCACTCCCAAACGTGCTCCATCCGCCATACTCCGCACTCCCCATTGTGCTCCATCCCCCATGCAGCGCACTCCCCATCGTGCTCCATCCGCCATGCTGCGCACTCCCAAACGTGCTCCATCCGCCATGCTGCGCACTCCCAAACGTACTCCATCCGCCATGCTGCGCACTCCCAAACGTGGTCCATCCGCCATGCTGCGCACTCCCAAACGTGCTCCATCCGCCATGCTGCGCACTCCCAAACGTGCTCCATCCGCCATGCTGCGCACTCCCAAACGTGGTCCATCCGCCATGCTGCGCACTCCCAAACGTGCTCCATCCGCCATGCTGCGCACTCCCAAACGTGCTCCATCCGCCATGCTGCGCACTCCCAAACGTGCTCCATCCGCCATGCTGCGCACTCCCAAATGTGCTCCATCCCCCATGCTGCGCACCCCCCATCGTGCTCCATCCCCCATGCTGCACCAGCATCAGCCTCTCTACCCGCAGCATCAGCCTCTCTGCCTGCAGCATCAGCCTCTCTCATCCCAGCATCAGCCTCTCTACCCGCAGCATCAGCCTCTCTCCTCCCAGCATCAGCCTCTCTGTCCCCAGCATCAGCCACTCTGTCCCCAGCATCAGCCTCTCTCATCCCAGCATCAGCCTCTCTCCTCCCAGCATCAGCCTTTTCTGTCCCCAGCATCAGCCTCTCTCCTCCCAGCATCAGCCTTTTCTGTCCCTAGCATCAGCCTCTCTCCTCCCAGCATCAGCCTCTCTCCTCCCAGCATCAGCCTCTCTCCTCCCAGCATCAGCCTCTCTCCTCCCAGCCTACCCCAGCCTCAGCCTCCCCCAGCATCAGCCTCTCTCCTCCCAGCATCAGCCTCTCTCCTCCCAGCATCAGCCTTTTCTGTCCCCAGCATCAGCCTCTCTCCTCCCAGCCTACCCCAGCCTCAGCCTCCCGCAGCATCAGCCTCCCCCAGCATCAGCCTCTCTCCTCCCAGCATCAGCCTCTCTCTTCCCAGCACCAGCCTCTCTCCTCCCAGCCTACTCCAGCCTCAGCCTCCCCCAGCATCAGCCTCTCTCCTCCCAGCATCAGCCTCTCTCCTCCCAGCATCAGCCTCTCTCCTCCCAGCCTACCCCAGCCTCAGCCTCCCCCAGCCTCCCCATCCCAGCCTTCCCCAGGATCAGCCTCTCTCCTCCCAGCCTCCTCCAGCACGCCGTGCTCCTCTGCCGACACTCACAGATCCGATCGCATACACTCACACACACACACACACACACACCCGATCGCATACACTCACACACACCCGATCGCATACACTCACGCACACACACATTGACGATATTGCACATACGCGCTCACACTCACAACATCCGGAGATACCACATGCTTCTGGCCATGTGATCCTCCGGCAGGTCCTGGAAGCTCACAGCACAGTATCGCCGCCGGGAAGCAAGTGATATCCCAGGATGTTGTGAGTGTGTGGATGCGATGTGATTTGTGTGTGAGGTGTGTGTGAGAGTGAGTGTGATCTGATGTGTGTGTATGTGTGTGTGTGTGTATGCTGTTATGTGTGTGCGTGTGTGTATGTTCCGCCGCTGCAGGACCTTGATGCGCTGGTAACTATGCTACCATGGTTACCAGCGTATCTCGTCCCCCGCTCGCACGGGAGCCCACACCAGCATACGCCGGCCAGCCCCAGCAATGCGAGGGTATGTGTCGGCTGGTTTGGCGGCGTACGCTGATGTGGGCTCCCGGGGGTTCAGTACTCACCTGGGAGTCGTGGCTCCGTGACCGTGTCGGTTCGGGGAATGCGTGTGGGGGGCGGGGCCAGAGCGAGCGTGCATTGCGTGAGGGGGCGGGGCGTGGGCGAGTTGCCAATGCCTGCAGGGTGCCGGGGTGAGAGGCCAATCTGTGGGGGGCGGAGCCTGGGCGAGCGGCCGGTCAATCCGTGTGGGGGCGCAGCCTGGGCGAGCGGCCAATCCGTGCGGGGGGGCGGGCCCATGGCGAGCCCAGCGGCCAATCAGCTTTGTGTCACCGTAAGGACACAATTTTGGAGCAAGACAGACAGAATAAGGCAATTATATATATAGATTAGTGTTTCCAGATTTTTTTCAGCCAAATCATCATTTGCGATTTTTCTCCGAATTTGTAGTAAATTTTCTCCAGTCCCCCATAGGGATATTATAGTCACCAGCATTGTTTTGTGCAATTTTTGTGAAACATGAGTGTATTGCTCTAAAAATGTTAAAGAAAAAAATGAAGATGTTTTTTGAGACATTGAATTCATGAACCGCGTGTGCCATTATGAAGAATTTGGCAGAAAAACGGCTCTTTACTACAATTTAAAAAAGAAAAGTGCCTAAAAGCCTAACACAAATGATAAATCGTGGTCATTGTGTTTTTCAGCTCCTTGTGTCACAATCATGGAGACACCACAGCTCAACTGTTATAACAACTCAGCCTCAATGTCTTGGAGTCAGAGTCCGGGCGCCATCAGTTACATCGCCAATGTCTCCAGTCCAGGAGCAGAAATGCTTTTCTGCCAGACAACATCCACGGGCTGCATCATCAATCAGCTAAAGTGCGGGCAGATATATAATGCAACCGTTACCGCCATCAATCAGCAATGCACGGGTCCAGCCGCCATCCCAGCTACTCTCACAACTGGTAAGCACCTTTTATCGCTTCATTCCTAACTATTGACCATTGTGAATATTCTGCATTTCGGAGTGATGACTCTTGCTGTGTAATTTCAGCTCCCTGTCAGCCTCACCATGTAGTCACTGATATAAATTGCTCCAGCTCAGTGATTAGGTTGAGCTGGGATGAGTCCCCCGGAGCCCACAGTTATTATTCAATGTTGAGGACACCAGAACACCAATATCTTCTATGTAACAACAACACTGAGCTCGGGTGTGATCTCCGTGACCTTCCATGTGGACAGACCTATGATGTGACAGTGACAGCAGTCAATGATCGGTGCGAGAGTCTTCCCAGCTTTCCATCTACGTTGTATACAGGTATATTGGATGCTCTGACTTCAATTACATATAGCCATTATATTGGTGGTACAGTAATCTAAATAAATTCTAATATTAGATAAGGCTGATCACTAGATATAATTGTTCCTGCTCTGTCTGAGACAACTGTTAAGGCTGCAGCCCATCAGTGACCACTGATAGGCTGCAGCGCTCATGAGAAATAAACAATATGAAAGATTGCTGGGGACACAGCGTTTGGAGCGGAGGAGTGGAAACTGACATAACTACTGAATGGCCAATGTATATGACTATATGGCCAATGTATATGGATTTGCTAAATAGAAACCGTAATAATAGACTTTCTTTCCTTCAGTGCCCTGTTTGCCAAGTCAAGTTCAAGCTGATATCAATTGTGAGTCCAATGTAGTAACTGTGTCCTGGGCTACGACGGCCGGAGCGGTGAATTATACTACAGTCGTTACTGGACCTCAGGGAGAACAGCACTACTGCCAATCCAGCCATACATCCTGCCGCTACACTCAGCTCTCCTGTGGCCTCAGCCTGGAGGCCTCTGTGGCTGCAGTGGGAAACAGTTGTACAAGTGATTTCAGTGGATCTGTATCTTTTCATACAGGTTTGTGTGAAGATTGGAGATTTATATTATAGTCCCAATTTCAAATTTAAATTTCATTCTTTTTCTGCAAATGTACAACTTCTAATAGTGCACATGAACAGTGAAGGACAGTTATAGCCACAGATGCGCTTGTATATTCACATTTTATCAGACCTGGTTTTCTAAAATAAACAAAAGGTATTTTCCATGAGTTTCTATTAGAGATGAGCGGACCCGTGGAAGTTCATAATTACTTAGGTTGAAAAAAAAAGGTTCAGGTTCAGCGGCTTCACTGGACTATACAGTGCTGGCCAAAAGTATTGGCACCCCTGCAATTCTGTCAGATAATACTCAGTTTCTTCTTGAAAATGATTGCAATCACAAATTCTTTGGTATTATTATTTTCATTTAATTTGTCTTCAATGAAAAAAAAAAAATTGCCATGAAGCCAAATTGGATATAATTCTACACCAAACATAAAAAAGGGGGTGGACAAAAGTATTGGCACTGTTTGAAAAATCATGTGATGCTTCTCTAATTTGTGTCATTAACAGCACCTGTAACTTACCTGTGGCACCTAACAGGTGTTGGCAATAACTAAATCACACTTGCAGCCAGCTGACATGGATTAAAGTGGACTCAACCTCTGTCCTGTGTCCTTGTGTGTACCACAATGAGCATGGAGAAAAGAAAGAAGACCAAAGAACTGTCTGAGGACTTGAGAATCCAAATTGTGAGGAGGCATGAGCAATCTCAAGGCTACAAGTCCATCTCCAAAGACCTGAAAGTTCCTGTGTCTGTGGTGCACAGTGTCATCAAGAAGTTTAAAGCCATGGCACTGTGGCTAACCTCCCTAGATGTGGAAGGAAAAGAAAAATTGATGAGAGATTTCAACGCAGGATTGTGCGGATTGTGGATAAAGAACCTTGACTAACATCCAAACAAGTTCAAGCTGCCCTGCAGTCCGAGGGTACAACAGTGTCAACCCGTACTATCCGTCAGCGTCTGAATGAAAAGGGACTGTATGGTAGGATACCCAGGAAGACCCCATTTCTTACCCTGAGACATAAAAAGCCAGGCTGGAGTTTGCCAAAACTTACCTGAGAAAGCCTAAAACGTTTTGGAAGAATGTTCCCTGGTCAGATGAGACAAAAGTAGAGCTTTTTGGGAAAAGCCATCAACACAGAGTTTACAGGGAAAAAAAAGAGGCATTTAAAGAAAAGAACACGGTCCCTACAGTCAAACATGGTGGAGGTTCCCTGATGTTTTGGGGTTGCTTTGCTGCTTCTGGCACTGGACTGCTTGACCGTATGCATGGCATTATGAAATATGAAGTCTGAGGACTACCAACAAATTTTGCAGCATAATGTAGGGCCCAGTGTGCGAAAGCTGGGTCTTTCTCAGAGGTCATGGGTCTTCCAGCAGGACAATGACCCAAAAAACACTTCAAAAAGCATTAGAAAATGGTTTGAGAGAAAGCACTGGAGACTACTAAAGTGGCCAGCAATGAGTCCAGACCTGAATCCCATAGAACACCTGTGGAGAGATCTCAAAATGGCAGTTTGGAGAAGGCACTCTTCAAATCTCAGGGACCTGGAGCAGTTTGCCAAAGAAGAATGGTCTAAAATTCCAGGAGAGCATTGTAAGAAACTCATTGATGGTTACCGGAAGCGGTTGTTCACAGTTATTTTGTCTAAAGGTTGTGCAACCAAGTATTAGGCTAAGGGTGCCAATACTTTTGTCTGGCCCATTTTTGGAGTTTTGTGTAAAATGATCAATGATTTGATTTTTGTTTCATTCTCTTTTGTGTTTTTTCATTGCAAGCAAAATAAATGAAGTTAATAATACCAAAGAATTTGTGATTGCAATCTTTTTCAAGAAGAAACTGAGTATTATCCGACAGAATTGCAGGGGTGCCAATACTTTTGGACAGCACTGTACATAAAGTTCGGTTGTGGACCTGGACTTGACCTGAACCTCATTGGAAGGCACTGATTGGACAGTTCGGGTCTCCGCCCACATGCTGTCACCCATAAACAAAGCACTTCAAGGGGAGGGCAGGGTTATTTTTATTTTTTTTGTGAACGCTGCATCCAATAATGCTGTTTTTACGCCCAGTGCAAGCCAGTCAGAGACTGCAAGCAGCTTGCACTGGGCTGATGTCACATGGAGTTTTACTCAAACTTTACAGAGTGTCATGGTGGCATCAGCCACTGTTCACACTACACATACTGCCACTCCACACTATAGTTTCTCTGGTGTTTCTGAGTTAAACAGGCAGGCTCAGGCATCAACAAACTGTGTACTCATTAATGGTCAGGCCAGTCTGCTGATTACGTTTGGGATCACATGTTGTTGGAAACCTATCACATTTACTTCCTGCCTTTTTAAGATGGTGGAATCAGTCTTCCCACACCAACTATAGTTTATTGGTGTTTTGGTCTGTGTGCTGTTGTGTCTCAGTCCTGCTGGTGATTATATTACATGGTGCTTGGAGTTGTTGTGGAATTCTTTTGTTGTCTTGTTCTTTCCTCCCTGCTCTTTGGTTCCCCTGTTTGTTTATCTCTGTTGGTTTTATCACGCTCCTGTGCCGGCCCCCCCATTGGGTAGGGGGGAGGTGGTATAAGATCTGGGTTGGTCAGAAGCAGAGTCGGGTTGGTGGCTCAGACATCCTCACCTTCAGAGGTAACTCTGAGATAAGGAATAGCTAAGGCCCCTCTAGTCTGAGGGCCAGTCTAGGAGCTCCTGTCCCCTGCATTTCCCGATCATTGTGATAGACAAAGACCGAGCGTACCCGAGCATAGTACTACTCACTCTAGTGGTTTGCATATGTAAAGCACCCAAACTCAAAGACTGATTTTTTTTGTAAAGTTTGTGTTTGGTTCAAGCACTGAACTTTAAAGTTTGGGTCCGCTCATCTCTATTTTCTGTGGCTTCATAGTTGAGAGCTTTAAGCACCAATCCACCATGTCGTGATTTTGTAGTACACCAGTGCTTCTATGGGAGATTAGTATCTTCACACAATTGTGGAACATGATGCAATGATTTCTGTTAAATTCATATGAAAAAAAATATTTGTTTCTGCATTAAAGGAATTTTTCCTTTTCAGAAAACCCCTATACCCCAATTTTTTTTTATAGTTTTTTTACTCCCTCTTCACACCCCAGGTCCAGCGCTGAGTCCATGGTGCTGCTCCCCGTGTCTGGTATTGTCTGCAGCTCCGACAACATGTCATCAGTGCAGCAGAAAATCACTGAGCTTTGTGGCTCTGAGCTGCAAGTACTATCTACTTGGGCAATCTCACTGAGTGGCTGCAGCATTATTGTTTTGATGTCAGCGCTGCAGAAAACACATGTGACGCCCTGGCAAAACCAGGTAGTCACAAATAGGCCCCTGCATAACTCCTTCCCTCACTAGGAAACACACAGCCAACCTAGAAACCCTAGTCACCTAGGGAAAGATAGACACACCAGTGGGCGTGACCAGGCAGTTGGACACGCCCACCCAGGGGTCCAGACAGCCTGGGGCGGGAAAAGTAGTTGGATCAGTTTGGAGTTCAGTTTGGAGAGGAGTGTGGGCTGGAGCTAAGTGTAGCTCCAGCAGGTGAAGGTCAAGTTGAACGGTACCAAGGTAGGAGCCCTGGTGCCTTGGCTAGTAGGCAGACGGTGGTCTACGTCAGCAGGAGACGGGAAGACGGCTCGGCAGAACTGAGGTGGACCGGGACAGGCTTGTAGCCCGCCGCTACCGACACGGGGAACCGACCCGGAAACCGTAGCATAAAGGGGGGTACTCGGACCCTGGAGCCAGAACCGTAAACAAGCGGACTAGTTAATTCACCGATTGAGGCCAGGACTAGAGGTTCTGTCCCACCCAAAGTCCCTCATAGAAGACAACAGCCCACCAATAGGGATAAGAGGTCACCCCAGGGCCCATAGATCCCACGGGCCAGCGTCTGCGGGCACGGCTCCTAAGGCCACATCCAGCCGGGAAGCGGACTCCTGAGTTTGAGACTAGGAAAGTCCACCTTACACATCACAGTGTAGAGAAAGGATAGAGACCACCAGCCGAGTGGGGGACCCGAATGCAACCGGCCGCGGCACCGGCCACCAGCACCTTGGTTTACCAGAGACTTGTGTGGTTTATTAACCGTGAGTAAACAAACACTCCCTGCTGTTGCTATACCCTGCACCAGAGCCACTGGGACCCGGGGCAACCATCCCTACCCATGGAGGGGTTAACATCCAGCTACCATTATATCTCCCCCGGGTGCCCCATCACAGCAGCGGTGGTATCCCAACTCACCACACACCGTGGGTGGCGTCACAAACTTAACACGGCCTAGCCCGTACATCTACGTCCCCCCCATTTATTCGGCGTGTCCGCGAGACCCCCGGTTCCAGAGGCCCTCGAGCCACTACCCCTGCTGGTCCGGATCCGAGCAGCGCCGGCTGCTGGCACGGGGGCGGCACACACATATCGGGAGCATGTACACTACAATAAAGTAAAAAAGTAGATTTTAGTAGTGCATTTAAATAACATAGGGTGCTTGGTTAACACTATTTGATCAAAAAGATTAAAAACTAGTCGGAACAAGTATTGAAACCTTACCTGGTCTCAGTGACTTCAGTGTAAATAAGGGCAGAGAAGGACAAGGCCTCTGCTATCACTTGAGCCATCTGCCTAACTCCCCATGCATATGATCACACCTGGACTTTGTTACACACCTCTGTCCACTGCTAGCCACCACATGACCTTTTCTCTATTGGGACTTACACCTACTGGGTTACCTGTAGAGATGGGCGAACCGGTTGTGGTTCGGTTCGAGTTCGGGTCGCTGAACGGGGCTCTTGTTCGAGTTCGGTTCGGCGAACCGGTTCGGCGAACCACTCGAACCTCATAGGAAACAATGGGAGGCAATCACAAACACATAAAAACACCTAGAAAACACCCTCAAAGGTGTCCAAAAGGTGACAAACAACTCACAACACAACACAAACACATGGGAAAGTGACAAGGACATATACTCATGCGAAAACAAAAGAGCTGGACAAGGAAAAAGAGGAAGAGACACAGATATAGGCATGGCATGCTCTTCTAAAATCATGTAAAACACCGCAAGGTTACTCCAAGCGGAGTCTCCCTTTTTTCCAAAAATTGGGCCACACAGACACCCAACCCTTCAGTGGCAGCACTCGTGCCCCAGTTGTACACTTCATAGCTAGATTTGCATCATGCACATTCAAAAATACGCTATACTTAACCGTCCCCAGGATGACACCGGGGTAGGTAGCAAAGTATTTGCTGAACCATGACTTGTTCATCTTGGCTCCTTTTAAAAAACACAGCAAGCAAGGGTTACTCCAAGCGGAGTCTCCTTTTTTCCAAAAATTGGGCCACACACACACCCACCCCTTCAGTGGCAGCACTTGTGCCCCAGTTGTACATTTCACAGCTAGATTTGCATCCATTTAATTTGTACGTGTGCGGTACGTATTTGCACGTACCGGAGACACGTACACACGGAGACCCATGTTATTCAATGGTAGATGGCACACACACGTAAAATCACACGGAACGTGTGACCGTGTGGTAAGTACGTGTGTGCGCTTTTCTACACGGACGACATGTCCGTTTTTGGCCGGCAGCACGCAGGCACGGACCCGCTTTAGTCTATTGTTCCGTGCCTGCACGTACCGCACACGGAGTATGTCCGTGTTCAGCACGTTTCGTGCATGTGCGTTTTTACACTAGCAATCTTATTTTTTGTTTTTTTTTAAATTAAAGTCAGTATACTTACCTTTTTTTCTGCTGTTCTCAGTCATACTTACATTGGCGCTCGGTTTTTTTCTTCCCCCGGCTCATACCGTTCCCCGATCACCAGGGCGGCGAGGAACAGCTGTGCAGAGAATACGCGGCAACAATTACTTTGAATATGCTGGACGCTCATTAATCAATCTCGTATTCCCTGCTTTCCCCTCCCACAGATGCCTGTGATTGGTTGCAGTCAGACACCCCCCCATGCTGAGTGACAGCTGTCTCACTGCACCCAATCACAGCAGCCGGTGGGCGTGTCTATACTGTGCAGTAAAATAAATAAATAAATAAATAATTAAAAAAAACGGTGTGCGGTCCCCCCCAATTTTAATACCAGCCAGATAAAGCCATACGGCTGAAGGCTGGTATTCTCAGGATGGGGGGCCCCACGTTATGGGGAGCCCCCCAGCCTAACAATATCAGTCAGCAGCCGCTTAGAATTGCTGCATACATTATATGCGACAGTTCTGGGACTGTACCCGGCTCTTCCCGATTTGCCCTAGTGCGTTGGCAAATCGGGGTAAAAAGGAGTTATTGGAAGCCCATAGCTGCCAATAAGTCCTACATTAATCATGTCAGGCATCTCCCCGAGATACCTTCCATGATTAATCTGTAAATTACAGTAAATAAACACACACACCCGAAAAAATCCTTTATTAGAAAAAAAAACACTAACAAATTGCCTTGTTCACCAATTTAATAAGCCCGAAAAAGCCCTCCATGTCCGGCGTACTCCAGGATGGTCCAGCATCGCATCCAGCTCTGCTGCATAAAGGTGACCGGAGCTGCAGAAGACACCGCCGCTCCTGTCACCTCCACGCAGCAAATGAAGGGAATAGCGAGATCAGCTGTATTCAGCATTGGCCGCGAGTAACCTCAGTGACAGCTCAGCTGATCGCGCTATTCCCTTCATTAGCTGCGTGGAGCTGTCAGGAGCGGCGCTGTGTTCTGCAGCTCCGGTCACCTTCATGCAGCACAGCAGGATGCGACGCTGGACCAACCTGGAGTACGCCGGACATGGAGGGCTTTTTCGGGCTTATTAAATTGGTGAACAAGGCAATTTGTTAGTGTTTTTTTTTTCTAATAAAGGATTTTTTCGGGTGTGTGTGTTTATTTACTGTAATTTACAGATTAATCATGGAAGGTATCTCGGGGAGACGCCTGACATGATTAATCTAGGACTTATTGGCAGCTATGGGCTTCCAATAACTCCTTATTACCCCGATTTGCCAACGCACCAGGGCAAATCGGGAAGAGCCGGGTACAGTCCCAGAACTGTCGCATATAATGTATGCGGCAATTCTGGGCGGCTGCTGACTGATATTGTTAGGCTGGGGGGCTCCCCATAACGTGGGGCTCCCCATCCTGAGAATACCAGCCTTCAGCTGTATGGCTTTATCTGGCTGGTATTAAAATTGGGGGAGACCGCACGCCGTTTTACTAAATTATTTATTTATTTATTTTACTGCACAGTATAGACACGCCCACCGGCTGCTGTGATTGGGTGCAGTGAGACAGCTGTCACTCAGCGTGGGGGGAGTGTCTGACTGCAACCAATCACAGGCGTCTGTGGGTGGGGAAAGCAGGGAATACGAGATTGATTAATGAGCGTCCGGCATATTCAAAGTAATTGTTGCCGCGTATTCTCTGCACAGCTATTCTTCGCTGCGCTGGTGATCGGGGAGCGGTAAGTATGAGAGAGGGCTGCTCACTTCAGTCACTCGGGGGATTAGCGGTCACTGGTGAATCCTTCACAGGTGACCGCTAATCAGTACGCGGCACACAGACAGAACCGCGGCATGACAATGAAGTCGGGTGACGTTCACCCGAGTTCATTCTCATCGCGCAACTCTGTCTGCTGTCAGCCGACATGTATCAACGGCATTGTGCAACACACAAACGGACATTCCACACGGACATTCCACGTACACATACACGGGCATTTTACACACAAACACGGACATTTTACACGTACACACGGCTCGCATACGCCATCACACGGATGCCATACGTACCGGAGAAACGCCCCAAAAAAACGGAACACGGACCCGAAAAACGTACCGTGTCATACGGACGTTTTTTTTGCGGAAGTGTGTTTTAGGCCTCAAGCACATTCAAAAATACGCCATCCTTAACCGTCCCCAGGATGACACCGGGGTAGGTAGCTAAGTCTTTCCTGATCCCAGCTCTGCTCATCTTGGATCATTTTTAAAAACAATGTAAGCAAGGGTTACTCCAAGCGGAGTCTCCCTTTTTTCCAAAAATAGGGACACACAGACACCCACCCCTTCAGTGGCAGCACTTGTGCCCCAGTTGTACACTTCACAGCAAGATTTGCATCAAGCAAATTCAAAAATACGCCATACTTAACCGTCCCCAGGATGACCCCGGGATAGGTAGCAAAGTCTTTGCTGAACCATGACTTGTTCATCTTGGCTCCTTTTAAAAAACACAGCAAGCAAGGGTTACTCCAAACGGAGTCTCCCTTTTTTCTAAAAATTGGGCCACACACACACCCACCCCTTCAGTGGCAGCACTTTTTCCCCAGTTGTACACTTCACAGCTAGATTTGCATCAAGCACATTCAAAAATACGCCATCCTTAACCGTCCCCAGGATGACACCAGGGTAGGTTGCTAAGTTTTTCTTGATCCCAGCTCTGTTCATCTTGGATCATTTTTAAAAACAATGTAAGCAAGGGTTACTCCAAGCAGAGTCTCCCTTTTTTCCAAAAATTGGGCCACACAGACACCACATCAGTGGCAGCACTTGTGCCCTAGTTGTACACTTCACAGGTAGATTTGCATCAAGCACATTCAAAATCCACAAGCATTTACTCTCCCCAGGATGACACAGGGGTAGTAAATTCCTTGTGGATCCATGACTTGTTCATTTTGATGAACGTTAGTCTGTCCACATTGTCACTGGACAGACGCGTGCGCTTATCTGTCAGCACACACCCAGCAGCACTGAAGACATGTTCAGAGACAACGCTGGCAGCTAGACACAACAAAATCTCCAAGGCGTAAGTGGAGAGCTCTGGCCATTTTTCAAGATTTGAAGCCCAAAATGAGCAAGGCTCCATTCGCAAAGTCATGGCATCGATGTTCATTTGGAGATACTCCTGTATCATCCTCTCCAGCCGCTGACTATGTGTAAGACTTGTTGTCTCTGGTGGCCTTGCAAAGGATGGTCTAAAAAAATTATGAAAAGATTCAATAAAATTACTGTTACCAGCACCAGACACGGTGCTACTGGTACGGGTAGACTGTTGAAGATGACGAGACTGTCCCATGTTTGTCAAGTTACAACTGGGAGATTCACTCCCTGCACCACGGTTGTTTGGTGGAAAAGCCGAGCTAAGATCGAGTACCAGCTTCTGCTGATACTCCTGCATACGTGCGTCCCTTTCTATGGCTGGAATTATGTCACAAAATTTGGACATGTACCGGGGATCTAATAGTGTGGCAACCAGTAGTCATCATCACTTCTAATTTTGACAATACGAGGGTCATGTTGGAGGTAGTGCAGCAAGAAGGCGCTCATGTGTCTTGCGCAGCCATGCGGACCAAGTCCACGCTGTGTTTGTGGCATAGAGGTGCTAACCGTTCTTTCTTCCTCTGACATCTCCCCCCAACCTCTTTCAACAGAAATTTGACCAAGGTCTCCCTCATCCGCTGAGTCTTCCATGTCCATGGACAGTTCATCCTCCATTTCTTCATGTTCTCCTGCACCCTGCTTCAACATTTCGCCTGCTACTATGCGCCCTTGTTGATCCCTGTCCCCCATGGTCCCATGACTGCCGCGTTGGTGATGATGAACGTCTGGACCTTGGTGATGTTGTTGTGTCTTGCGCATATGAATCCTCCTGTAGTTCCTCCCCTTCCTGTTGTCCCACCCCCTGACTCCGAATACTGTTTAGCGTGAGCTCCAGCATATAAATGACTGGAATTGTCATGCTGATAATGGCATTGTCAGCGCTAAATATATTCGTCGCCATGTCGAAACTGTGCAGAAGGGTGCATAGGTCCTTGATTTGAGACCACTCCATCAGAGTGATCTGCCCCACCTCTGCATCTCATTGGCCCAGGCTATACGTCATGACGTATTGCACCAGGGCTCGATAGTGCTGCCACAGTCGCTGTAACATGTGGAGAGTCGAATTCCAGCGTGTCAGCACATCGCATTTCAGGCGATGAACCGGCAGGCTGAAAGACTTCTGGAGCGATGCAAGTCGCTCAGCAGCGGTGGTTGAACGGCGGAAGTGAGCAGACAGTTTTCGTGCCCTGTTCAGAAGGCCATCTAGGCCGGAATAGAGTGTTAAAAATTGCTGGACAACAAGGTTTAACACATGAGCCATACAAGGCACGTGTGTCACCTTGCCCAGGCGAAGGGCCACACCCAGGTTTGCAGCATTGTCGCACACGGCCTTACCAGGCTGCAGGTTGAGTGGAGACAACCATTTATTAAACTCAGTCTCCAGAGCTGCCCACAACTCAGCTGCTGTGTGACTCTTATTTCCAAGACATTTCAAGCTAAAGACCGCCTGATGCCGTTGCGCTCTGCTGCCAGCATAGTAATGAGGGGTGCGTGATTCCTTCTGCGCAGTTAGAACGCTGGTGGCCTGACCAGGCAGGCTTGGGGCGGAGGTGGAGGACCCAGATGAGGTGGAGGAGGCAGAAGCAGTGGCGGAACTTGGACAGATAGAGGATTGACACACAAGTCGTGGGGACGGCAAGACTTGTGCAGCAGACCCTTCACCATCTATCACCATAGTTACCCAGTGCCCAGTCAGCGACATGTAACGTCCCTGTCCATGTTTACTGGTCCAAGTATCGGTGGTGAAATGCACCCGTTGACACACAGAGTTTCTCAAGGAAGCGGTGATGTTGTGTGCGACATGCTGGTGTGGCGCAGGCACACCTTTCTTAGAGAAGTAGTGGCGACTGGGCATCTGGTACTGGGGCTCAGCGACAGACATAAGGTCTCTAAAATCCTGTGTGTCCACCAGGCGGAAAGGCAGCATTTCGGTAGCCAAGAGCTTACAGAGGGATAAAGTCAACCTCTTAGCTTTGTCATGGGTCGCAGGAAATGGCCTTTTATTTGTCCACATCTGAGGGACAGAGATCTGGCTGCTGTGTGTAGACGGTGGTGAGTAGGGTGTCCCTGAAAAAATGCAGGCTTGTGAGGAAAGTGCAGGCGTAGACATGATGTTGCCTTCATCCAACGTTGATGCTGTCGATGTCTGAGAGAGCTGTACACACGCACTTGTTTCCCCTTCCAAACCAAATGACGACCTACCAAGCAAACTGCCTGTTGCGGTTACAGTGGTGGAAGTTGTGCGTGGAAAACCAGGTGTGACAGCTGTCCCCACAGTCCTAGAAGATGAAGAGCGCGCGGATGCACTTGAAGGGGCAGGCGGTGGATGGTTCGCTCCACTAGACCGCATTGCAGCACGGTGAGCTTCCCACTGGGACATATGATATTTATTCATGAGACGATTCATGGAAGAAGTTGTCAAACTCCTGAGGTTTTGCCCTCTACTAACAGAATCACGACAAATTTTACATATCACATGATTTGGGCGATCTTTTTCTATGTCAAAAAAGGTCCAGGCTAGGCAAGGCTTAGAGGGTATGCGACCTGCTGAGCCCCCCCAACTAGCGCTCAGAGGCAGAGTGGTGGCTGAGGATGCAGTTGTAGACGTGCTACCAGTACTACTCCTCTGTCCAGGAAGGCGCAAGGTAACTTCGTCGTCAGTAGCATCCTCCTCCACCACCTCTGTTGACCTCCTCGAGTTCCTGACTGTGGGTTGACAGTAGGTGGGATCTAGAACTTCCTCATCAAGCGTTGTGTTTGCACTCCCCTCACCCTCAGACCGAGCCTCTTCCTGACGTGAACCAATATTTAAGTTGTCATCCCAATCTGGTATCTGCGTCTCATCGTCATCAGTATGTTCCTCATTGTCTATTACAACAGGTGTTTCAGTTTGTGAATAAGGGTCAACATTATGCTCAGAAACTTGTTCATCACTGCCTGAATCTGAGTCACAAAGGTTCTGGCCATCACTGCAGACCATTTCCTGGTCTGTACTCACTGTAGCTTGGGAGCAGACCTCTGATTCCCAGGCTATAGTGTGACTGAACAGCTCTGCAGATTCAGACATCTCAGTTCCACTATACTGTGCAGGGCGGATGGAGACTTCAGAGCTGGGAGAAAGCAAGTGTGATTGGGATGACAACTCCGAGGACTGGTGTTTTTTGGATGCGGTAGTTGAGGTGGCGGAGAGGGCACTTGTTGGACCACTTGAGATCCATTCAAGCATTTTCTTTTTTTGGCCATCATCTACCTTTGTTCCAGTTGTTCGTGTCCGTAAAAAAGGGAGCACATCGGATTGTCCACGGTAAGTAGTAGACATCTTACTTTTGCTGGAAGATGGTCTATCTTCAGCAGATGTTAATGGAGCTTTGCCACCTTCCCCATGGACAAACCCTTTTTTTCCTTTTCCAACACGCCTCTTCCCCTTTCCACCAGCATCTGTCATTTTGCCACTCATTTTGATTGCGACAATATTGTGCACTTAAAATGTGGTAGTAAAAATTGAGAGGTGGTGTAGATTGCAGCGGTGGTCTATCTTTATTAACAGCAGAATAAACAACAATAACTATCCCTGACAATGCAACTACGGCTCTTAAACTGGCAGCATAGTTTGCTAGTATAATGGCTTAGTAACAATGAGTTTGAGTGTGCAATGCAGAGGTGCTGCAAATAGATTTGCACTAGTGGGACACTAATGGAAGTCCAACAGCCACTTTTAGGATGCCACTAAGTTTACTCAGTGTTTGCTAGTATAATGGCTTAGTAACAATGAGCTTGAGTGTGCAAAGGGCAGGAGGGTACAGTGGCAGGGTTGTGGGTCAGTGTACAGGAAAGGAAGCCTCACTTTTTATCCCTCCTAATGGGGAAATGCAGCGAGGAAGTCCCTGACCTTAGCTACACAGACGCTGTTATCTTCTGTAGCTGTTAAAATCTGTTTCCACGGACCTGACTGTCACCTATGGCTCTGAGCCTGCTGTTATTAGCCCTTACAAGGGCTAATAGAAACTTCTATCCCTATTCTGTATAGCGCTGTGTGTAGAGCGTACACTGCAGTATCGGAGACAGGAGCTACGCCAGCGGTGACTGACACCCAAACACAGAAGAGATAATGGCGTCCGGACGGGCAGATACCCGTTTTTATAATGCAGGGACATGTGACATGGACATCCTATCACCCATGCCGTTGCTTCTCTGGCTAAAAGTCCACTTAGCTGTGTGTGTGTCTGGGATTCGCTGAAATGCTGGTGTGGCGCCCTGGACTAGCCAGGTCGTCACAGGTACTACAACACAACACCCCCCACCCCGAGATAGGCACATCAGTCAGACACAAATCCTTGTTGCCTCCCTCCAGGGGCTGATGTCCACACCAGGTGGGGTGGAGCCAGGCGGTTGGCCCCACCCACTGAGGAGTTCACAGTCCTGGAGGCGGGAAAGGAAGTCAGAGAGAGTTAGGGAATTGAAGTGTGCAGAGCAAAACTGACTGTGTCCGGGTACATGGCCCGGGCACCAAGAGCAAGGTTGGCAGACGGTGGTGGCCGTCTGCAGGAGAGGCAAATCAACGCGTAACCGTAGGACCGGGGATGGGCAGTGGCCCGCCGGTACTGAACCGTGGAGCAAAGTGAAGCCAGCACAAACCGGCAGGGCCTGCGGACCCCGACCAGGCTTGGAGTCGCCGTTAAACAGGTCAAATCCGTTAGTGACCGGAACCCCAGGGGTTTCCAAACAGCCAAGATCCGATTGAAGGCAACCGTCCAAACAGCAGAAGGGAAATACAGCTACTGCCACAGCTAGAGTTCCCAGGGCCAGAGCCTGCGGGCAAAATGGCTCCTCCGGCACATATTCACGCTGGGGAGCGGGTTACCGGTGGGAAGCCATCGGGACCGAAGATACACAAAAGGTGCAGGGAAAGGCAGCCACCACCAACCGTCTGGGAGAAACCACAGCAGCCGGCTGCGGGACCCGTCCATCCAGCCCTTTGTTTTACCAGAGACTTGCATCTGTTTGTGGCTGAGTGAGTACTACCGTGCCGTCCGGCACCGCGCTGCGTAGTTCAAGCGCCCCCTGCACCTTGCCCAGCCCTGCTTCCCCGTCCCCTCACCGGGCCCCGGGACCCCCAACCCCCCTACCCACGGAGGGGGAAAACATCTCAGCTGCTCCCTAACAACGCTCCCGGGATCCCCGTCACCAGCAGCGGTGGTGCCCACCTTCACCACAAACTGTGGGTGGCGTCACGGACCAAATCCCCAAACCAAACCACCCCTTTCACTCACGGTCGAGGAGCGCCGCTCGAGTCCTCGGATCCGGCCCACCGCTCGAGCCACCGAGCAGCAGCAGCGCCGGACCCGAGCGCCAGCGAGAGCGCAGCAGCGACGGCCCCCTCCCCGCCCGTGACACTGGCCCGCCCCACTACACGCTTGCGCTTAGGGAAGGAAGACAATGAAAAAAAAAAAAATTGGCGATCGCCATTATCCCAGCAGCAGTGATCTGAATGCGCTGTTCCCGCACACTATACGCTGAAATTTCATAATAGTGTGAGTCACAGAGTGACTGAGACTATTACAGTGGAAAGCCAGCTAGGAATTAGCTTGGCTTTTTGCTGCTAGAACCGTTCTCGAACGTAACTAGAACTATCGAGCTTTAGCAAAAAGCTCGAGTTCTAGTTCGATCTAGAACAGCCCCCAAAATCCCTCGAACCGCGAACTGGAGAACCACGAACCACGAACCGTTCTCAACTCTATTTACCTGTGTTTAATACAGACACGACCAGTGCACTTAAAGGGATTTGCACATATATCCCTTTAATATGTGTACAGTATTGTGTGACTCCAGTTGAGTAAATCAACATAAATACTATCAGGACCTAGTGCTCTTAAAGGGATCCTCCTAAATGGAACTGCATTATACAACTATTTGGAGACTCCAGCACAAAGTATGCAATTGCAAATATTTGCTTACCCAGTAACACCCACAGTGCCCTTTAAAGGGATCCTCCTACTCAGTACCCTGCTATACACCGTTGGTGGCCCTGCATAGTAGACACTGTTCCAGTTCTTACTTCTGATACATGTCCACCGATGACATACTATACTGTGGAGTTTCATTAACATAGGCTGAACCATCCCACATAGGATTGGCTTGATTGTGTTCTCACTTGCGTCAAACAAACATAATAAGGACATATGCAATTTTTCACAGTTGAGGTTTGCTACAGATTTCTTTTGCCTTCCTCGGGAGTACTTGTGGCATCCCTGAGGCTTCAGTCACCACAGGGTACTGCATCTCACCAGAGGTGCGGTACTCATCCCGGGTAAGGAGGAGTTCGGTGCCAGATCACTAAATCCACAACCACACATAAGCCAGTTGCCCACTCACCGGAATGGGGTTAGGGTTATTTAGGATGGTCACCATATCGTCTGTGGCCTCCCACCCACTAGCTCATGTACTCGAGTGGGCGGATCGACTGATCTAGGGAGCAGGAGCCACACACACACACTTATTCAGTCTTGTCACGACCGGGAACCAAGTAAGATGCAGGAGAATACAGTCGCTGAGGGGAGAGCTGATAGCCCCCTTAGGACCGGCTCATATCTCAGGGTGTAGAGCCCTAGGCTGGTGGGCACTTTACGGCCTGCCAGGAAATCCACTGGGCGTGGGATTTCAAGTCTTCAGGCCCACAACAGCGCCCAGGGCAAAGCAGCAGAAAGAGCCAGGAGCCGTGACCATAGGGCGGCCCATCAGCGGACTCGCACTGCCTGCTAGATGGGACGAGGAACATAACCACCCCAAGGAGTCAGGTCCCTGTGTAGCTTCAAGTCGCAGGGACTCACACAACACAGCGCAGGGAGGAAGGACTCGTGAAGTATACCTTCCGTACTGGCTCCCCAACTTTTCGGGATTGTCTGGAGCCCATCACAGCAAAGTCTGCCAGTCCAACTGCTGGAGCAACTCAGTGAGTAAACACCTTAAACTGCAACTGCTGTGTCATCTGATCCTTCCCGTGTCCTGCGCTTCCCACACTGGGGTGGACAACTACTCTCAACATCATCCCTGGGGCCTACAGTAGCTCTGCCTGTGAAGAGCTGCAACATCTGAGCTGCATTTGAACCGCCCCGTGCCAGCAGCCGGGCTGCTCGGATCCAGATCCGCGGTTGCTCGAGGGGTCTCCGGATCCGGGGGTCGTGCGGCCCCACGAATTAAAAGGGGGGAAAGTATTTACACGGGACTGTTTGGTTAAAGTTCGTGACGCCACCCATGGTGTGTGGTAAGATGGAGTACAACCGCTGCGATTGGGAGTACCCAGTGGCGATGGTGGGGGTGTGCCGCCCCCCGCGTCAGCAGCCTGCCACCGCTGCTTGGATCCAGATCCGCGGTCGCTTGAGGGGTCTCCGGACTCGGGGGTCGGGGTCACGCGGCCACTCGGAATTAAAAGGGGATTATTTACAGGGGATTGTATGGACAGCTAGTGACGCCACCCATGGTGCATGGTAAGATGGAGTACCACCGCTGCAATGGGTAGTACCCGGTGGCGATGGTGGGGGCAGCCAGATGTTTAACCCCTCCACGGGTAGGGAGAATGCCACGGGACTCGGTGTTAGTGACGGGAAGGTGCCGTTGGGATGGTCGGGGGGTCGTTTGTGTACTCACTCAGTTCAATAACACTGACACCGACAACTGTGGTAAACCAAAGTTCAGGACACCACTGCCACTTGAAGGGAGCACGCCTGGATCCCATGCCCGTTGGTGTAGCCTGTTAGTCTGTGACCTTTTCCTTAGCACCTTGTCCTCTAGTTGGTCTCTATAGTATGAAACTAGTTGGGTCCCGCTCACCAGTATGGCTAACTGGGTGAGCTTGCTCTCAGGGTTCACGCTTGGGATTTTCTGGACCGTGTAAGTGGAAAGTCCTATCCCCCTCTTTGCGCTAGTACCCCGATTTTGGAACGTGTGGAGAACGGATCTTGAAGGCTCTGTCCTCGTCGGGTAAATTGTCAGGATGCCTGAAGCTTCTTCTTGACCTAGGTTCTACGTACCCCGTCGTGCCCTGGCCCCTGCCCGGTGATGGCACAAGGTCGCCGGCTGTTCTCCTCGACAGACTGTGCCCCTTGTCATGATCTCCCTGCGACCGGGGTCCAGCTCCTACCAGCCCTAGACCAACGTCTGCCACCTAGTAATTCATGGAGCCCAGCTCCTGACATCTCCTCTCGAGAGTCACTGCTCAACTCAACTGTCTTCTGACACTCCTGACCCCTCTTTTAGCCAACCCCCAAATGGCCGACCCTATTCCACTCAGGCCGTCCACTGGTGTGTCTGGTGGGTGTGGTGCAGAGTGTTCCTAGGATTTTGATTAGCAACACCACAGGATAGGGACCCGTAACCAAGGAGGAGGTGGATATTGTACAGAAGGGCAGATTGCACAATACCCTGTGATGACCTGATAGGCCAGGGCGTTACACGTTACCATCCGCCCCAGCAGAGAGAGATCTTGCGCAGCGGTGGCTCCCCTTATAGCTGCATACCACAGGTGGCGTCACAAAAGACAACTACTCCCATCATCACCATCATCCCATCCCCACCATTTTGGTTGACACCACAGGATCATGGAGCTGGGCCAGGCCACTGTGACAACCCAAACCCCCAACACCAGCCCGGTGACGAGTAGTTCCCAAGACCCCACAGGCGCATCATAGTCCCTACTCATTACTCAATCGACACCTTGCATACAGAAATGCTATGATATGAAACCCATGCCCCCCCCCCCAAAACATTGAATGCTTGTCACGCATATGGCGCTCATTTAACTTTGATACTCAAAGTGGCCACCGTCAGCTGCAATGCACATCTGGACTGTATGCAAGGTGTCGATTCGTATTGAATTGATGATGCCCTACAACTTTGTAATTCACTTTTTTTCTCTATCTCGTTCCGTTTTCGAGATAAAAATGCTAACTCCGTTGCTTTCCTCCAGGTGGTGCTATAGAAGGTTTCATTGCGTAGCACATGGCTACTTTACTATACCTAGACACCACTTATATGCCTATAGCTGTCGCCGTTCTCAAGTTAATGGCGGTGGACAGGATATGGGTGGACACACTGTAGATAAAGCAATCCTTGACAAAGGCCTGGAGTAAGATCAAAATGTTGGAGGGACTATATCTGTTTGTTACCATAAAGAACACATTAAATTTTGCACTGTAAGCAGTCTCCGTACTCTTGTATTTTCAATTTTTCTATATACCGGTGTGCCAAAGTTTCTATATATCTTTATATATATTACATACAGTTTCCTATCATTATGTATATTACCGTCCTTTATTACATAGTGCCCTCTCTTGTTATGTACATCACAATTTGGCATTCGTCCATTAGAAAGCCTCATTTTGCGGAGGCGATACACATGGGGTCCTTTTCCTATCCTGGTTTATGGATTAAACTACATGCCTCTTAATTTTTTAATGCTTTTACATTAATCCCTTCATGACATATGATGTAATGCACGCCGACGTCAGCTGCCGGCCTCTGATTGGCCAATGGTGTGTATTGCAGCACAGGGAGCCAGTGGGTTCTCTGCGCCATGAAACAGTACAGCTGAATCTACGTCTGAGGCTGCACATTCTTTTGAAATAGACAACAGGGTCAGCGGTCCCCCCTCCACCTCTCAGCCGGTGCAGCTGCACTCGTGATATGTTCGCCCCTGTACATTTGTATAGAGTACAAAAAAAAACAGAAAAAAATAAAAATTGAGCTGGAGTATACGTTGGTATATGTGCAATAGGCGCACATTCACACTATGGCCATTTCACAGACAAAACCCAAGAGAAAAATACAAAATGACCATATACCCTATAACAGGGGTCCCCAACCAGAAACAACAATTGGAAATAAAGAATCTTTCCCACATTGATATCAGAGAGAAAAAGTGACCTCCATACACAACACAATCCACTATACAAAGACCAATAATGCCACATACAAGGGAGAAATACCACCATACCCTGACCAGACAACATATTGCCACAACATAGTGACCAAATACAGCCACATACAAGGGAGAAATAATGCCACACCGTGACCAGACAACATATTACCACCATGTAATGACCAAATACAACCACATACAAGGGAGAAATAACGCCACAGCGTGACAACATATTGCCATCACAAAATAACTGAATACAGGCACATACAAGGGAGAAATACCACGGCACTATGACCAGATAACATATTACCAACACATAGTAATCAAATACAACTACATACAAGTGAGTAATACCACCACACCATAGTTAGACCACATTGTAACCAAATATTAACACATAGAAGGGCGAAATACCGCAACACTATGACCAGACCACATAATGACCAAATAATACCACACACAAGAGACGAACACCAGCACACCGTGACCAGACCACATATTACTACCACCCAGGGACATATAATACTACAATAATGATCATGAATAAAAGCCACAATACTAATAACACTAATATTATCAACAGTGCCATTTTAACACAGGAGCTCTGTATATAATGTACAGGTAATACAGTGATCACTAGTGACATTATACACAGGGGCTCTGTATATAGTAGTGTGAGTGTGTGTGTGTGTGTGTGTGTGTGTGTGTGTACATGTAATACACTGTCTTACCAGTGATGTCTCTAGCTCAAGTTACTCATCTTTGCTTTTCCTCTTCATCTGGCGCTGACTGCCACTTGCCACCATAAACCAATAATTTATGTCCCTCGTTCTGGCCCCATATAGTAATTATGTCCCTCATCCTGGTCCCTTTTATTTAATAATGTCCCCCACCCTGGCCCCCTTTATTTAATACTGTCTGGGGAAACAAGTGGAATCAAAAGGGGTTGTTAATTGCTTCCTGCACTAAATATCTCCCCACACACTGCTCCTGTCCAAAATAGCCTCACAAAGTGCCCCTTTCCATAATGTCCCCCCTATGCCACCTTTCACAATCCCCTTCCCAATTGGCTCATAATGACCCTCATTACCCCATAATTTCCTCCATTGCTCCATAATGTGCCAATTTGCCTCATAATGTCTTCATTACCAAATAATGCTTCTCATTCCCCCACAATTTCCCAATTTACTCTATAATGTCCCCCTTGATCTATAATGTCCCAATTTTCTTCCTAATGTCCCCCATTTCCCCAAAATCTTTCAATTTGCTCTATAATGTCCCTCATTGCCCCACGATGTCCCAATTTACTCTATAATATCTCCCATTTCACCATAATGTCCCAGGACGCTTCAAAATGTCCCTCATTGCCCCATAATGTCCCAGTTTGTTTTATAATGTCCCCCACTGCCCTATAATGTCCCAATATGCTTCATAATGTCTTCCACTAACTCATAATGTCCCTCATTGCCCCATAAAAGACCCCACTACCCCATAATGTTCCTTGTAAAAAAACATTGTTCCTCCCCCACCACAGCCCCCTCATCCAAAATTATTGTACATGTCCTCTTTGGCTCCTCTGGAGCAATTACCTCTGTGCCTGTGCATCCCCCTCTTCTCTGCAGCTCTGGCCTCGGTGACGATGGCATGTCGCAGTGCTGAGGAGCTCTTCTGCCTTAGTCCTTTTGCCGCACTGTTCAAATGTATGCGTGCCTGAAAGATGCGCAGACATATGAACAGAGGCGGGGTCTCCAGGTCCTTGACACTGCATATGTGCAGGCCTAGACCCTTGCAGTGCACCTTTAGGACCTTAGGTGAGTCATATGACTGTGATGTCACCAAAAGTCATTCTGCAACTGCGTAAACTTCAGCGATAGTACAGACCTTGTACAGAACAGAACTTGTAACTTATACTCCGACTCATTCCTTGTTTTTATATATATATATATATATATATATATATATATATATATATACATATATATATTATACCTTTGTCTTTTTTATGTAATAGAGAGGTCTTTTGACCCCTCATTCTCTAGGGTCTGGGTGCAAGTGAGGGCTCAGTCCTCCCTATAGCTAATCCCCTGAATATATTCATTAAAGGGTTTAATTTTTAGGACTTTCCAAATAAATGGAAGGTGCAATTTGTCCAAGAAAATTAGGTATTGAAAGAAGCACCTGCAACAAAATTGTTAATGCCTTATCAATATGTATGTAGTGAAGTATAGATGTGTTGAAACACTTTCTGATCTCTGTCTTCTCAGCTCCTAGCGATTTTCTGATCCTTTTCAGAACCATGTAACGAAAATTCAGACCAGCCGGCTCATGCACCATCTTTGTAATGGATTGGAAGTCACTTTCTCAATGTCTGTCTATGAGAGCCTCGAAGTGAGTCTCAGACTTAAGGCCCCGTCACACACAGAGATAAATCTTTGGCAGATCTGTGGTTGCAGTGAAATCATGGACATATTGTTCCATTTGTACACAGCCACAAACCTGGCACTGATTGTCCACAATTTCACTGCAACCACAGATCTGCAGCAGATTTATCTCTGTGTGTGACAGGGCCTTTAGTGTTAATTCACAGGAGCATATAACTTAGACGAGGGTTAGCCGATGTTTTATCGAATAGCACTTGCTTCAATGTGTTACTATTGGGTAGTGCTGACTAATGCGTTGTTCTCATGCTGATTTGGCTTAAGAAAAAAAATGCAGCATGCTGCGATTGACAGATGGCGTGCACTAGAGTTGAGCGAACACTAAACTATATGTACTCACTATGCTCATAACGAGTATGTCTACTACTCGTGTTTTTGTTCCCAATAGCATGTGCAATGCAAGTCAATGGGGAAAACTCACAATGTAACGAGTAACCCGAGTAACCATCTTTTACGCACCTGTGCTCCAAATCTCGCATGCTAGAGAATCCAATCACAGTAAATGAAACTTGGCTCTGACTCAGAGCTTGAGCCGAGTGTCATTACCATATTCGATCCGATTCTCTCACATGAGAGAACATACACCCATGTGAGGGCAACCTTACATTGAGAGAGTAACTTCTGGTCACACTTGAGACACTTTGTGAGCCGGCTAAGCTGGATTGCAGGCACATGGTTGAGAAGACAATCGGAACATCACTGGGAGCTGAAGATGGTGATCAGTAAGTATTTAAACACTTCCACACTACAGTACATTCATAATGATAAGGGATCAGAGAATACATCCTTTGCTGGGAGTGTTTCTTAAGTGTGGTAATAATTGATTTCTTATTGTTTTAGTTCCCTGTTCAGTAAGAAACATTCATGCGCAGCACCAATGTGGCAGCGACTATGCAGATGTCACCTGGGAGGCGGCCGCGGGAGGAGTCACATACACAGCTGCGCTCAGCACTGAGGACGGAGCCAGAAGAATATGCAATACTTCAGATGCCAGCTGTATAGTCTATGGCTTACAATGTGGGGAGCAGTATGCAGTTATGGTGGAAACATTTGGACCAAGTTGTAGCAGCAAAGTCAACGCGTCGGAATATATCATTACAGGTGATTTAATCTCTGATCACATAAAAGATGATTCTGTTTCTCCCAGACTGCCTGTGTGTTATATTACTCTGTACCACAGCGTCCACTCCTAAACATGCCACTTTACCTTCCTTGACTTAAAGTTTGATTTTCACAGTTTCCTCCTTCAGTGTTTTTTAGCTCTTTTTATTTTTCCAAAGTTACTGAGATATAATTATCAGCATTTCAAGTTTTTACACTTCTTTTGATAAATACATCAACTTTATACTAAAACTCAATAATTACAATGTTGACCCTTAGTTTTAAAGATTTCTGAAGTTCTCCCTGGCAGCTGGATGTCAGCTTTTGGGCCAAATTTTTGACTGATAACCAATGATGAGCAAGCCCTACCATGCTCAGGTACTCAGTACTCATAACAAGCAGTCGGACGCTTGGACGGGCTCAACTTGTGTACCGAGTATAATGGAAATCAAAGGGAAGCTCAAAATATAACCTTTATTATTATCAATTAAAATATCAGAACACCCAAACAAGTGATACCACAAGGTATTTTAGCACCAATTTACAGAGTAGATGTACACGAGATAGATCACAGGCGACTTATTTACACTTTCCTCTTGATACTCCCAATATACTCATGTATATCCAAATAAATGAGTGGGACTCAGCACCAATATAGATGAATAAAAATCTTCATGCTTTATTTGAGAAGTTTAAAAATAAAGAAAAAGGTCACAAATCATCCAAAATCGCCATGCGACTTGCCGTGCGGCTTGACGCGTTTCGGACACAAAGGGGGGAATTTAAAAACAGAATTTAAATATCCAAATAAATCAAAGTGACATTGTGCAAAACCACTTCTCCTCCATAATTGCACTTTTGCCCAGAGAATATTGCTCTCATAAGGTGGCTATGTGCAAATTAATTTATAAACAATTTACCATGTGAAAAAAATCACTATGGACACTGAAATACAACCAGAGAGAGAAGATGTTAGTGACAAATGTGCTCAAAGTGTTAAATAGTGCAGTCAATGGTAGCAGTGGGATTTCTGCTCACCGCCTATCCCACTGCAAACCAATGAAACTGGTGTTACCTTAGAATTTGTAGGGGGGGGCGACCTTTTGCATACATGTAAGGGGTAGTCGGACCCCTGGTAGTGAAGGAGCAGTTTTTCCCCCCCTGAAGACACCACAGTAGTATAGTGGCAAATTGTAAATGTTGATGGTAAAATGTTACCTGTCATAAACTGTTTCCCCACTAGGTGCCAGTGTAGAGCAGTGGTTCCCCTGGTAACAGTGGCAGGGAAGGAAGGGGCAGGGCAGCCTAGGTGGGGAAGGAAGGGTTCTGAATGCAGAGTCTAGTGTGCAGTGAGATGTGAGAGGCGAGCAAGCTCGGTCTGAGGTGACAGGGCAGAGTGTGGGAGTGAGACGAGGCAGTCAGCCTGAGTGAGTACTCTTGGCTAGAAAGCAGAGGAAACCCATGAGAAACGGTGGAAGAGTTGGGACTAGTCCGGAGCCGGTGGTGTGTACTAGAGTGGAGTGCAGCTATCAGGGGGATAACAAGTGGCCCCTGCAGGCGAAGGTTAGTGCCCTGACAAAGAAGTGGAGAGGTGAGAACTTATCCAGAGCCGGTAGTGTGTGCTGGATCTGCCCTACAGTAAATCCGGGTTAGAGCGCAGCTACTAGGGGGTTAACGTATGTCCCCTGCAGGCAAAGGAAAGTGCCCGTAGAGAAAAGGAAACCGTTTTTGTAGAAAAGGACCTGTAACTTGTAACGTACTAAAGTAAACCTGCTGCAAACAAAAAGATGGAAGCTTTGTTTAATAAATCGGTGTTTGGTTTATCCGCTGCCTGCAATTGTCTCTTTCCTGAAAGTGAAGAAGGAGCTGGAGAGCACAGAAAGAACGCTGTCATGAATGGGCCCCATGCATCCACACTCTGCCCCAACAACACACCTGTTTTGCAAGTAACGGCCGGGCCGGGGTTCAGCCTGCGGCCCACAAGGCGAGGGGACTCGACTACACCCCCTGAGGCGCCCCCTGCCCCCGTTACATTTTGGCGTAGTCGGCAGGATCAAGCCTGCAGAAGAGAAACCCCGAGTAGAGACCAAGTGGTGCCTGATGTACTGAACAGGCCACAAGATGGCGGCAAGATGGCGGCCGCTCTCATGGATTCAGTGAAGGCGCGAAAAGTGGGCGCCAAACGAAAAGCGCTGGGCTGGCCTGTAAGGAAGAAGCCCGGAGTGCACCGCCCAAAGAGGGGAGGTGCTTGCCCCGAGATACTGCAGAGGTCTAGAGACGTGGGCGGCGCCGCAAGAAAGAAGAGGCGTCGCAAACGCTGTGCCGACCTGGTGGGTGAGGCCGGGGGCGGAGTATGGGCAGAAGCGGGAAAAGAAGAACCGCCTCCACCTTCCCGGCGCGATTGCAACCCCGGCAGTGGAAGAAGAAGCAAACTCCAATACCTGGACCAAGCAGAATGGAGAACAGAGCGTGGCGCGCTCAGCATAAGCAAGCGCTCGCTGAAGCCTGTGGGCTGAAGAGTACCCCGACAGTCGCGCCAAAAGCGGCTGCCGAACCTACGGCTGGAGACAAGCCAAGAGAAGCATCGGCATTACTGGTGATACATCAGAGTATGGTGTCGCACCCGGTAGTTGTTGTCGGCAGCCCACTGCGGTCCCGTCCAGCTACCCCCTCACCCCCGCAGGAGGCTGAAGGGCCTGAACCGGAGAAGGAAGTACCGGAGCCACCGGGTTATGAGCCGTTTCGTAGGCTACCCCGCTTACCTGGACAGTCCCTCTCCGATCATGTGAGGGCCCAGCGGGCCGAATGGCTGCGTGCATACCACCCGCAGTGAGGAGGTAATCGTCCGGAAGAGAGTGATTTGTTTGCCGTTGAAAACTGGTACTGTTGAAAGCCGGTGAATGTTTCCAGTTACAGTAACGTTAAAAGTACTGAACCCGGGAGAAGCTTAATGCAGAACTGTGCGTGGACTCATTCCGTGACTGTTAAGAAGGAATCTTGTTGTCCTGTTGTTTTCTGCCCACCCAAAGACCGGGAGCGCTTGGAAATAGCCTCCGGGCAGAAGGTCAGCTAAGACCGGGAGCTTCCCTGGAGGGACTCCGGGCACCAAACTTGTGTGCCAGTCTGTGTGTTTTAAGTATTGTGTTTTCCTACATGTGTTGTTTTGCAGGTACGAACCTCGCCAGGAGGCTGAGGTTAAAGAGGGGAGGAATGTAAAGGGTAGTCGGACCCCTGGTAGTGAAGGAGCGGTTTTTCCCCCCCCTGAAGACGCCACAGTAGTATAGTGGCAAATTGTAAATGTTGATGGTAAAATGTTACCTGTCATAAACTGTTTCCCCACTAGGTGCCAGTGTAGAGCAGTGGTTCCCCTGGTAACAGTGACAGGGAAGGAAGGGGCAGAGCAGCCTAGGTGGGGAAGGAAGGGTTCTGAATGCAGAGTCCAGTGTGCAGTGAGATGTGAGAGGCGAGCAAGCTCGGTCTGAGGTGACGGGGCAGAGTGTGGGAGTGAGACGAGGCAGTCAGCCTGAGTGAGTACTCTTGGCTAGAAAGCAGAGGAAACCCATGAGAAACGGTGGAAGAGTTGGGACTAGTCCGGAGCCGGTGGTGTGTACTAGAGTGGAGTGCAGCTATCAGGGGGATAACAAGTGGCCCCTGCAGGCGAAGGTTAGTGCCCTGACAAAGAAGTGGAGAGGTGAGAACTTATCCAGAGCCGGTAGTGTGTGCTGGATCTGCCCTACAGTAAATCCGGGTTAGAGCGCAGCTACTAGGGGGTTAACGTATGTCCCCTGCAGGCAAAGGAAAGTGCCCGTAGAGAAAAGGAAACCGTTTTTGTAGAAAAGGACCTGTAACTTGTAACGTACTAAAGTAAACCTGCTGCAAACAAAAAGATGGAAGCTTTGTTTAATAAATCGGTGTTTGGTTTATCCGCTGCCTGCAATTGTCTCTTTCCTGAAAGTGAAGAAGGAGCTGGAGAGCACAGAAAGAACGCTGTCATGAATGGGCCCCATGCATCCACACTCTGCCCCAACAACACACCTGTTTTGCAAGTAACTGCCGGGCCGGGGTTCAGCCTGCGGCCCACAAGGCGAGGGGACCCGACTACACCCCCTGAGGCGCCCCCTGCCCCCGTTACATACATAATCAGAGATTCTGATTTTCAGTTGTCAGCTCAACATGCCTCTGACAGTATAGCCTCCAATTCCCCTGATGAATCGCTACTGAGGAAACGCGTCGGGAAGGAGGACGTTGAGTATTACTGGTGTTGCCTGGGGTAATGTGTGGTATGCAAAAGGTCGCCCCCCACTACAAATTGTAAGGGAACACCAGTTTCATTGGTTTGCGGTGGGATAGGCGGTGAGCAGAAATCCCACTGCTATCATTGACTGCACTATTTAACACTTTGAGCACATTTGTCACTTTAACATCTCTCTCTGGTTGTATTTCAGTGTCCATAGTGATTTTTTGTCACATGGTCAATTGTTTATAAATTAATTTGCACATAGCCACCTTATGAGAGCAATATTCTCTGGGCAAAAGTGCAATGATGGAGGAGAAGTGGTTTTGCACAATGTCACTTTGATTTATTTGGATATGTACCGCCCCGTGGGCTCAGCTGCGACCGGCGAGCTGCTCGGATCCGTGCTCGCTCTGCGGGTGGTGGCTCGAGCCTCTCACGGACCCGGGGGTCACGTCGCTCTGCAAGGGAGTTGGCGCTACACGCGGGAATTTGGGGTGTTTAATTTGAAAGGATAGTTTGTGACGCCACCCACGGGTTGTGGTGATTGTGGACACCACCGCTGCGGTGAAGGTGTGGGGACCCCCGGGAGCGGTGTAGTAGCGCAGCTAGGAGTTGACCCCTCCGTGGGTAGGGGATGTTGCTCCCGGAGTCCGGTGAGCCGGGGCCAGGGTGCAGGGTGTAGTGTTGCGGTGCAGCGCGGCGCGGTGCATGATGGCACTGGTGTACTCACTCTGACACAAGACACTGGAGTCACTGGTAAACCAAACGGAGTGATGAACGGGGCCTGCAGCCGGCTGCAGCTTTTCCCAGGTTAGGGTGGTAATGTCCGCTTTTCTCCTGCACCTCTGTGTATGAATCTTGACTCCTGTGCCTAAGCACCGATAGTCCGCTCCCCGACGTATATCTATCGTAGGAACCCGTTTGCCCGCAGACGCTGGCCCTTTGGATCTCTTGCCCTTGGCGGTGGCACTTATCCGGAATGGTTGGGCGGTTGCCTTCAATCGGGACTTAGGTGGGAATGAACCCCTGAGGTCCAGACTGCAATCAGTTAATTCGACTATGTTGGTAGCTTCTAGCCTAGTTTGGGGTCTGAGTACCCTGCCTGGTGCTCCGGTATCCAGTTGACTCCCCATTTCGGTTCCGGCGGGCCACTAACCTGTCCCGGTCCCTTACGGTTCCGCCGGTCGTCTTCCCGGTCAACTTCAACTTGAACTAGACTCCTAGGTTCCCGCCTCCAGGCCTGTGAACTCCTCGGTGGGTGGAGCCAACCACCTGGCTCCACCTCCCCTGGTGTGAACATCAAACCTAGAGGGTGGTGACAAGGCTTTTAGTTTGACTGGTGTTACCTAACTGGGAAGGGGATGTGTAGTGTTGTTGTGTCTACCTGGGACGTCCTGGATAATCCAGGGCGTCACAGATATACATGAGTATATTGGGAGTATCAAGAGGAAAGTGTAAATAAGTCCCCTGTGATCTATCTCGTGTACATCTACTCTGTAAATTGGTGCTAAAATACCTTGTGGTATCACTTGTTTGGGTGTTCTGATATTTTAATTGATAATAATAAAGGTTATATTTTATTCTATTTACCAGTGCTATATTATATCTTGATAAATTGGTAATAAGGTTTTCTATTTAAAGGGAAGCTCAAGCATCTTTCTGAAAAATCTTCCGGAAAAATACTTAAGTTTCCCATTGACTCAGTACCTGAGTCGAGCCCTTCTGAGCGTCCGACTGTTCATTACAAGTACCGAGCACAGTAGTGAACGCTCATCAAGACTGACAAGCCATTCTTGTCTAATCAATGCTTAGTTTACTACAATTTTTGTCTGTCCCCCTCTTTTTGAGAATTGACCACAGGTTCTTAAATATTGGGGATGTCATAGTAATCCAACTCAATATGCGGGTTCTCACAGCCCTTCACATAGTAATATGGCCACCACAAGCCTTCCCACTCAGTATTATGGCCCCATCAACCTCCCGAGTCAGTATTATGGTCCCCACCAGCCATCCACTCAGCATTCTTCCTGCATGCTGCTCTGGTCTGTAGTTAGTACTGAGGCACCTGAACACCAGGCACGATGTAGTGACATCATCTAGCCTGCAGTGCACAAAGTCTAATGAGACTCACCTGTGCAGGCTGAATCAGGATCACAGAGCATTTGGTATCCACATCCTGAGGATGTGGATATTGCTGAAATTGTGATGACATGGGAACTGGAGGGGGCCCGATGCTGAGCAGTACTGACCTCACCCGACTCATGAGCCCCATAGTGGCTGTGTGGCCTGCACTATGGACGGTATTTTCCTGTTGCAATTGTATCTGAGGATTATACAGTTTACAGTTATTTTTTTACAAACCATTCTTCTCTCTTAAAACTCACAGCAGGTAAATGTTACTCTACATAGTTGATCATTTTAGTCAATTAACATGAAAGAAGCTAATTCTAATGTATGTAACCTATTTAATACAGCCTCTGTTGAGACATATCGCAATCTTTCTTGTGTGACCAATATGTTGAGTAGTAGAACTGTAGTATTAGTAGAACTAAAGCTCAGCACAAGTTCTGCTGTACCACATTCACTGGTTTGTTCAACATGAGTCAACAATGCTATGACTGCATGTGCATGTGGTTGTCCTGGAGAAGTCAACAGACATTGAAATGCGCTGGTAATAAACCACTTTGAATTATCTTCTGGTTACTGGAGTCGACACTAAGGATACCGCTGGGGAGCTGTCAATCAGGCAGATCTCACCAGCGACCAGTGACCTACCACCAGCCAGCAACGACTCGTGGAAACGATGCTGCGCTTGGTAACCAAGGTAAATATCAGGTAACTAAGCAAAATGCTTTGCTTGGTTACCCGATATTTACCCTGGTTACCAGAGCACACCGCTTAGCGCTGGCTCCCCGCACTCGTAGCCAGGATACACATCGGGTTACTAAGCAAAGCATAGTTACCCGATGTGTACTCTGACCACGTGTGCAGGAAGCAGAGAGCCAGCACTGGCAGCCTGAGAGTGGCGTACGCTGGTAACCAAGGTAAATATTGGGTAACCAAGCAAAGCGCTTTGCTTAGTTACCCGATGTGTACCTTGGTTACCAGCGTGTGCAGCTTCCAGACGCCGGCGCCCTGCTCCCTGCACATTCAGATCGGTGCTCTCTTGCTGTCAAACACAGCGATGTGTGCTTCACAGCGGGAGAGCAACGAGCAAAAAATGAACCAGCACTGTGTGTAATGATCAGCGATTTCACAGCAGGGGCCCGGTCGCTGCTTAGTGTCACACACAGCGAGATCGTTGATGAGGTCACTGGTGCGTCACAAAAACCTGTGACTCAGCAGCGATCTCGCTAGTGATCTCGCTATGTGAGAAGTACCTCTAACACGGATAACACGCTATTTCTTTTTTACCCTTGATTAACCATTTGTGGCTCTGCATTAGCTGTTTATTGAACTATTACAGCGGTTGTGTCTCACACAATTCCATCAGGTCAACAATTCCTATTCCATATTTACCTTATTCTATGTGGAAAAGACCTTATCGCACCTAAGGTTTTCAATCCAGCATATCACTTTATTTATACATAGAGATAACAGGGCATTTGAACAAGCACACAGCTCTGGACATCAAGAGCCATGATTAGGAGACCTGCTCTGAAAGATAAGGGGATTGATGATTTTGCAAGATTTAAAACAGCAGCTCATCAGGAGCTGAAAGAGAGGGAAAAGAAGGTGAGCAGATAACTGCTGGATAAAAATTAATAGACTGGAGAGAAGTGGATGATATATTAGTCATTAACATCTCTCCTGAATTGTAACTACTGCGCACATTTGGCCAGATTCTGAGCAGGCATTAGTGGCCAAGCTCCATGGGAAACAGCTGTACACTATGAAAGATAAAAACTCGATGCAGAAAAATGACAGTTAGTAGAAAAAGCAAGTCAATAGCAAGCTTGTTTATTTTTATACTGTCTAAATAATTAATGCAGTCTACTAATCTGAGAATACCCATTTAAGAGAACTCATACATACTGTATGTATATTGTATTACAATACATGGGCCTGATGGATGATGTTTGTTCATAACCATGATATGATGGCCACCGGACACGTCAGGGAGGGGAGATATGTATCACAGAGAGGTGGTTGTCTTCTGTGATGTAAGCTTTGAAGCTAGCTCCAGTAGATATAGTACTGAGAAGATTAATAGGGCTTACAAGGGCCAGATTTATGAGCAGTCAGAGAGATGAATGGGACTGGCTGTTCACATTTCCCCACCTCAAGGCGTGGTATGGTGGACATAAGAAAGTCCAGGTATAGTCATTAGTTGTCTGTGTGTGGAGATAAGACGTTCTCCTGTGTGAAGTCTCCATGCTTAAATTTAACTTAGTATTGCCTTTGTTAGGATTCTGAATCTGTTTCCTGCAAAGAAAGGTCATTACTTTTTCAGTTTTTGTGGCTCACTTTATGGAGTCTTAGTAGCTTGGATGTTTTGTTTAATCTTGCCTCCTGCACCTACCTCAAATGCGATCGAGTGAGCCATATTCCTACACCATTTAGCGCTGAAAACTTCACATGTAGTAATTTGTTTCCTTCACCTTGTCTTTATAGCACCCTGCAAGCCACAGAATGTCACCGGAGATGTTGACTGTCAGACCAACCGAGCGGCAGTATCCTGGAGCCGCACCCCCGGTGCTGTTAGTTACTTAGCGTCGATCATAGGACCAGAAGTAAATGGTCCAACCTGTAATACCACATCCACTACCTGTTATATTGATCTAAAGTGTGGACTCACTTACGACTTTATTGTCACAGCATTCAATGCACAATGCCAAGGTGAAAACAGCATCGTCACACAACTTGTCACAGGTACAATCTACATGTCTGTCTGCAGGGAGGTGAAAGCAAACTGTGATTAGGGGAATGTGGAATGACTGTATGTGGAGATCTATATGTGTAAGTATAAATCTAACTTTACATTGACACCATTTTTATAAATGTCCATATATGTTTTTTTTTTAGCTCCGTGTGCTCCTGGTGGCCTAGTGACACAAGTGCATTGTTACACTGGATCATTGCTTCTGGCTTGGACTCCGATGGCTAATATTGGAAATTTCACCTCTAACCTAATGGGATCTGATGGAATTAATAGAACATGTAAATCCACAGAAGCAAATTGTACCTTCCCCAGCCTGCCCTGTGGACAGGAATATACTGCGTCTGTGTATGCTACAAACCAACCCTGCGATGGGCCGCTAAGTCAAAATGTCAGGATTCGATCGGGTAAGGCAGTGGGATTCAATTCAGATTCAATTCAGTCATACAAAGTTGTTTGCTTGCACTATAGATGCTGTAGTCAATATTGGATTTATGGAAAAAAAAATTCAATACAATTCAAAAATACAAAACAATAGATGCAAAATTGTAATTTATGCTAAAAATCTGCATAAATTAAAAGGCTTCATCATGTCAATGGCACTGCAAGGGTTGCCAGTGCACAGGGCAAGGCAAGTATTGCACCCCCGTTAAGTAACCCTAATAATAACACATAATAAATAACACACAATGCCCGACAGAATTCCCCTTTTAGAAAGTATTAATGCACCCTTATACAGTAATGATGTCTCTCATTGCCCTCACCAAAAGAAAAATTCCATCTTTGTTACTATTCACAAAAATAGAGTTTATCTAATCTAAGAAATTGTGTCCTCTTCTCCTGTGCACACAGAGCGGCCCGGTACAGGCGGTGCAATGTAATGACATCATGGTGCTGCCTGCAAAGGGTCACTAGGTTCGGTTCCCATCAAACAAAGGTACGCCTTGATGCGGCTGATGGGATCTGATGAAGTGGCCATTTTATGCTCTCACTACTTTCATTTTTAGGGTTCACACACACACACTAGAGTATAAAAACCAATCCCATTTTCATCCTGAAGTAGGATTAGTGAAATCCCTTTGATATTCCACATGTCATGCGAGTGCTATGTGAGTGTACAATTTTTTGTTCAGGCCTAGCATCCGTATGACATAGTTTTTTTTTCTCAGCAGCTATTATTCTACAGTCGTTTACAATGTTTTATGCTACAGAATGGAAATGTAGAAAACAGACAGCATACGGATGTGACGTCTGTTTTTCTTCTCTCGCCCATTGACTTGTATAGGCGACCATACAAAGCATGGGCCATTTTTTCCTCAGGCCAAATACAGCTGAAGACTGCCTCACTGAATAACATTGGTGAATGCAATCAGATTTTTTTTTATATCCTATTGCATTTGTGTGAGCGAGGTCTTATTTAGTGGCATGCCAAAGTTTGGGCATCCCTGTTCAAAATTAATATTATTATGAACAGTTATAGGACCAACCAGCAGGATTTTCATATATAAAGTAAAGCCAGTGCTATACTGGAGCTAGGATGCTGAATGTAAGCATAGCTTTTGTTCTGCGATTGGATGTTTTATTTCAGAAATATGTGCAAGTAAAGTTACAGAAATTTACTGCTATTTGATTGACAGCAGCTGCTGAATAGCTAATATGTGGGTCGGGTTTTGCTATTTATTCCCACCCCTGTCTGCCTCCCTGGTAGATGTCTCTATCAATAAAGTTTTCTCAAAGCAAAAACAAAGCAGCTTGAAATACCAAAAAATGACAAAAACCGTAAAGTCAAAAGCATGATAAAAACACATGTAAAAAAAACTCACACAAAAAAACTGAAGTAACGTAATTTACCTAATAAGTGCAGAAAATCTGCAACCTAAAAATGTCGCTAAACACTAATTGTGGGAACGAAACCAAAACTCTTCTTACTAAACACTTTAGTGATTAATGCTCTTATCATGGCAGAACTACGAGGATTATTACACTTATTTCTGACCTTTTTCTTTAATTACATGATATCCATTCTAATCTACAGCTCCTTGTGCACCTGTGGATATACAGCCCTCCCTAAACTGTACAGATAACTCCGTTCTTGTGTCTTGGGGTGTTTCACCGGGAGCCTCCAATTATTCCTTGTCAATGATCAGCTCACATGGAAACAGAAGCTGCAGCAGCGAGGACGCGAGGTGTCGGGTCCAGGATCTGCTATGTGGGGAAAGCTACGCCGTAGCCGTCCGTGCACACAATGAGGTTTGCAGCAGTAAAGAAAGTAGTGTCACCAAGCTTCTAACAGGTGAGGTTACATTACTACTTTTATATTGGTTTTTAATTCCTTAGGGTCAGAACACACAGCGAGTAATACGGAGCGACTAGAATGCAATAAAAATTCGCATTCCACTCGGACCAATATTACTCTATGGGGCCGCTCCCATGAGCGATTATTTTCTCAGCCCTAATCGGACCGAGAAAACAGCATGCTGCAGGTGGAATACGATCTTGTTCCACTCGTACCTATTCAAGTCTTTGGGGGCAAAAGAAACTTCGCATTGCTCTTGTGTTACACCGGTGTAACGCAAGAGAGGTGCGATTTTCGCATCAGCCGGCAACGGAGGAGATAGGGAGATAAATCCCTCCCTCCCCTCCGCAGCGCTGGCCCTCCCCTCCGCAGCGCCGGCCCTCCACTCCGCAATTGTGGTCTGATTGCATGATTGGACCACATTCGCATGACACTCGGCTCCTGCTTTGCTGCGAGCGTGTGCCGAGTGTCATACGAGCCCTCGCAGTAATCCACGTGTGGCCTCAGCCTTATTGACATAATTTTTTCTGGTTGCTAAAGAAAACTTATAATGCAGTAAAGTGTAACAGCACAGTGTGAATGTGTGCAAAACAATAAAAAGTGGTTGCTAAGAGATTCATCCCAGAATTTACCTGTCTGCTCTCCGGACGTTTCTACTTTACATGAGATAATAGTGGACCATCATTTCTCTAGGTTCTGCTTTGTTGTTCCTCTTTGAAATGAATAAATCAATGATTAGCTCCATGCTACCTGATGAGAGATGGCCCTCGTTGACACTCACACTTGATACCTAGTTGTCAGTTAATTATGGTACTGGTCTCCTTAAAGAGAACCTGTGATGAGGATCATGCATGATAAAGTAAAGGTATGGGCATAAATATAAGTGCTGTTCTACTCAATTATTAGGTACCTTTAGTATAAAAAGCCAGAGCCTGGTTAATGATCATTAGAAGTTTTTGCTAAACAAGCTGTTCGTGCATTGAGTTGAAACTGTGGGTGTGGGTTTTCGGCTCTGCCCCAGCCCCTCAGCTGCTTTTGGTCTTCATATATTCTTACTGTTTAAAACTTTGCAGCGGTACTATACTAATTGTGAGCATTTAATATGAGCATTTGCCGCCCCGGCAAAATTTTACTGAAGCCCGCTGGGAGGTCAAGGTACACAAGCACCGCCCACGGTTAGGATGCTGCCGCTGCGAAGTTTTACACAGTAAGAATATATGAACACCAGAGGCAGCTAAGGGGCTGTGGCAGAGCCAAAGACCCCACCTACAGTCCTGCCCCACATTCCCGCCTCACAGTCCCAACTTCTAATGATCATTAAAGAACAACCAGACTGCTGATTTATATACTAAAGGTACCTAATAAATCAGTGGAACAACATCCTTAGGCCTGTACCTTTAGTTTAACATACAGTCATGGCTGAAAGTGTTGGCACCCTTGAAACTGCTCCAAAAAATGAAGTATTTCTCCCAGAAAATGATTGCAATTACAAATGTTTTCTTATACACACGTTTAGTTCCTTTGTGTTTATTGGAACAACACAAAAAGCAGATAAAAAAGGCAAATTAGATATAATTTCACACAAAGCCCCAAATATGGCTGGACAAAATTGCTGGCACCTTTCACAAATTGGGATTCAACAACCTTATTTCAAACGTGTGATGTATCTTCTGACTCTCCTGTGGCAAGTAACAGGTGTGGGCAATAGGAAAATCACACCTGAAACCAGATAAAAAGAGAAGTTGACTTAGTTGTTACATTGTGTGTCTGTGTGTGCCGCACTATGCATGGAGAACAGAAAGAGGAGAGAAATTTCTAAGGACTTGAGTACCAAAGTTGTTAAAAAATATCAACGATCTCAAGTCCATCTCCAAAGATCTTGATGTTTCTTTATAAACGGTGTGCAACATAATCAGGAAGTTTAGAACACATGGCACTGAAGCTATTCTCCCTGGTTGTGGACAGCAGAGAAAAATTGATGAAACACAGGATAGTCTGAATGGTGGATAAGTAGCCCATATCAAGTTCCAAAGAAATTCAAGCTGTTCTGCAGACTCAGGGTTCATCAGTGTCAACATTTGATTGAAATGAAATGCTATGGCAGGAAATATAGAAGAACCCCACTGCTGACACAGAGACATAAAAAAGCTAAACTGCAGTTTGCTAAAGTGTACGTGAGTAACCAAAATTCTTCTGGGAAAGTGCCTTGTGGACAGATGAGACCAAGATAGATCTTTTTGACAAAGCACATCATTCTACTGCTTACCGGAAACTAAATTAGGCCTATAAAGAAAAGAACACAGTACCTACAGTCAAATATGGTGGAGGCTCAAAGATGATTTGGGGTTGTTTTGCTGTCCCTGGCACTGCGTGGCTTGTCTGTGTTCAGGGCATAATGAAATCTGAAGATTAACAAAAGATTTGGGGTTGCAAACTAGTGTCCAGTGTCAGAAAGCTGGGTTTGTGTCCTAGGTCATGGGTGTTCCAGCAGGAAAATGACCCCAAATGTATTTCAAGAAGCCCCCAGAAATGGATGGAAACAAAGCACTGGAGAGGTGTGAAGTGGCCAGCAAAATATGAGAGACCTGGAGCAGTTTGCAAAAGAAGAGTCCAAAATTCCAGTTGAGAGGTGTTAAAAGATTGTTGATGGTTACAGGAAGTAATTGATTGCAGTTATTTATTCAAAAGGGTGTGCAGCCAACTATTAAGTTGAGGGTGCCAACCATTTTTTCGGGCCCATTTTTGGAGTTTTATGTGAAACTATGTACAATTTGCCCTTTTTTCCGATGTTTTGGGTTTTTTTTGTCTTGTTCCAATACAGACAAAGGAAAGAAACGTGTATGACAAAACGTATAATTGCAAACATTTTTGGGGAAAAATACTTATTTTTCTGGAACAATTTCAAGGGTGTCAACACTTTCGGCCATGAATGCACCTGATTCTGATAATAAGTTCTCTTTAAGCAGCAAGCTGCCTTCCAGTTAGATCCAAAGCAAACCCAGACCTCATTTAGATGCCTGTTTTCATGTGAGTTTTATTTGTGCTTTTCACCGGTAGAACACTAAGCTACAATAGTGTATGGAGCTGTTTACATGACTATATTTTTTTGCTGACTTAATATACACAAAAGAAAAATGGAAAAGTCCTTTTTTGATACTAATACAAATCTGGGGGGCCATGAAAAACTGGACAGTGCACTGTCGGCATCTTAGTTGCAGTCTAAGGCCTGTTTCACACGTCAGTGAAAAACACAGACTTTTTCTCTAACATATACCGGGATTCACGGCACACGTTGGTTCTACATGTGCTATCCGTGATCCGTGAAAGCACATGGAGATAAACTCTCCTGCCCCCTCTCCTGCTGTCCATGGTTCTGAAGTCTCCCGGTTGCTGTGTCTGGCTGCTGTATCTCTCACTGCTACAGCTACTTCTGGGTCGGCTGTGCAGTGCATAAATGCATATGCATAAGAATAATGAACCAGCCTGGAAGCAGCAGACAGCAGCGGCCGAAGACAGTGTCGCTGGAAACGAGTAAGTTTAAAAAGCTTTTTATTTTCAATGTACTTGTTTTTCTGGTATGTGTTTACCGGATCACACCATAGCATGGTCTGTTGAACAGGAGTGATGCCAGAAAAAAAACAGACATGTCTCTGTGCGGAGGACATGGACAAGTGTGTACACCGCATGGAAACACAGTCAGTGAAAAATCACTGATGTGTGTGCAGGCCCATTGATTTTAATGGGTCTGCGTATGTCCGTGATTCTGGTACATATAAAAACTGTGATAGGCTATGTGCGCACAGTGCGTTTTTCGCGGCGTTTTTGCGCGTTTTTCGGGTGCGTTTTTGGCCTCAAAACTGCAGGACTTTGCTTCCCCAGCAAAGTCTATGAGTTTTCATTTTTGCTGTCCGCACATATCTGTTTTTTATACCTGCGTTTTTGAGTTAAAAAAAAATGGACATGTCAGTTCTTTCCTGCGTTTTTCTGCGTTTTCCCCCCATGCAATGCATTTGAAAAAGGCAGCAAAACGCAGAGATCAAAAACGCAGCAAAACGCAGCCAAAAACGCACCAAATCGCGGTAAAGACGCGTGCGTTTTTTTATGCGTTTTTTCGACGCAGGTGCGTTTTTGTGCGTTTTTAGCGGCCAAAAACGCACAAAAACGCAGCGTCAAAAAGACGCAGTGTGCGAACCTAGCCATATACGTACCAGAGTCACTGATGTGTGAAAGAGGCCTAATGCTGATCACTTTTCACTAACTGTTTGCTCAGAGGAGTTTGAGCAATCTCCATTGGGTTTTTTTTGCTTGTGTGAAAAATGATGAATCACTGATAGTAAAACCTAACAAACAGAAGAAATACTAATGAAAATCTGATCCAGCCCACTAATGGAAATTGGTCTATTTTTCACGTACAAGAAAAAAAGACCTAAACATCTCAATTAACCCCTTAACGACCAATGACGTACATGGTACATCATGAGCCGGTGTCAGCTCCGTGCCGACAGCAGTCACAACTGCTAATTTCCTAACAAAAAAACTATGTTTCAAAAATGGTGCTGATGTAAAGTAGACATGTGGGAAATGTTATTTATTAACTATATTGTGTGGTGGAACTACCTGGTTGAAGAGCATACAAATTCAAAGTTTGAAAATTGTAACATTTTCACATTTTCTACCAAATTTTTTGATATTGTTATAAATAATGTCAAATAATATGGAGCATGTATTACCACTAATATCTCAGTATTACTGGGATCCGTTCCAGAGTTATTAGCTGATAAAGTGACACGCGTTGCCATCCATATGTCCTCCAATTGTCACACATATGTCCATTTTTGACATCCATATAACATTAATTTTTATACATCAGTAATGTAAAAATTTTAAAAGGTCAGATATTTTTTTCTATGATGTGTCTATATGGTATAGAATAATGGGCACGTGTGATCCAAACAAAAACGGATCAGAGTAGAGCAGTGTGATTTTTGGACTTGCAGACCATCAGTTCATGTGCAAAACCTTTCATCTGGACAACCCTATTAACTTGCATACAGTAAGGGCTGGTTCACACTAAGCGACAGCGACAACGAGGTCGCTGTTACGTCACCATGTTCTGTGACGTAACAGCGACCTTGTAAGTCGCTGTTATGATCGCTGCTTAGCTGTCAAACACAGCAGCCGAAGCAGCGATCATAACCGCGAGAGCAGGGAGCCGCGCACACTGCTTAGCGCTGGCTCCTTGCTCTCCTAGCTACAGTACACATCGGGTTAATTAACCCGATGTGTACTGCAGCTACATGTGCAGAGAGCCGGAGCCGGCAGCACAGGCAGCGTGAGAGCTGCGGAGGCTGGTAACTAAGGTAAATATCGAGTAACCACCTTGGTTACCCGATGTTTACCCTGGTTACAGCTTACCGCAGCTGCCAGATGCCGGCTCCTGCTCCCTGCTCGCTTCATTTCGTCGCTCTCTCGCTGTCACACACAGCGATCTGTGTGTCACAGCGGGAGAGCGCCTTTGAAGAAAACGAACCAGGGCTGTGTGTAACGAGCAGCGATCTCGCAGCAGGGGCCAGATCGCTGCTCAGTGTCACACACAGCGAGATCGCTAATGAGGTCACTGTTGCGTCACCAAAACCGTGCCGTAGCAGCGATTTCGGTAGCGATCTCGCTATGTGTGAAGCACCCCTAAAGCGGGCTTTACACGCTACGATATATCTAACGAGATGTCGGCGGGGTCATGTCGTAAGTGACGTACATCCGGCATCGTTAGTGATATCGTAGTGTGTGACAGCTATGAACGAGCAGAAATACTCACCTTCTCGTTCATTGCTGACACGTTGCTCATTTTCTAAAAATCGCACGTCCTGTTGTTCATCGTACCTGGGGCAGCACACATCACTCCATGTGACACCCCGGGAACGATGAACTGCAGCTTACCTGCAGCCACTGGAAATGCTGAAAGAAGGAGGTGGGTGGGATGTTTACGTCCCGCTCATCTCCGCCCCTCCGCTTCTATTGGGCGGCTGCTGTGTGATGTCGCTGTGACGCTGAACGTCCCTCCCCCTTCAGTAAGTGGATGTTCGCCGCCCACAGCGAGGTCGCTTGGAAGGTAAGTACGTGTGACGGGAGTTTACAGCATTGTGCGACACGGGCAACAAATTGCCCGTGTCGCACAAACGATGGGGGCGGGTGCGATCGCAAATGCGATCGCAGGATTAATTGTAACGTGTAAAGCAGCCTTTAGTCTATGTGTTTGACACATGGACAGCGTAATCACTGAATCTATACTGAGTAGAGTAAACCTCAACGGTAAAGTTCGTGATTTGTACCAAACACATTGTGTTCGGAGTTCCAACCCGAGCACAGACGTGTAAAAAAAAGTGTGTGTCCAAATTCAGACACTGTATGCTAACAAAGTTTGTTGAAAGCCTGCAGAGAGAATTACTACGACCATTTTACAGCGCAGAAGTTCGGGTCTCCATTTGGGTTTGGGGCCAAGTTCAGGTCAAGTCCGGGTCCACATCCCTAATCCTGAGTTCAAACCCCTAATTTAATTTTTGCACAAATTATGAATAATGTGCATCTTTTTTTACATTAGGCTTTGGACAGTGGGTCAGGTTCATTACCTATATTTTTTTGTGCTTTTATTTTTGTTTTATACTTTTCTATCCAAGGAACATCAGATTTTGTTCTGCTAGCCTTGAAAAAAACAACCTGGATCAGAGTTATGATCAGACAAAAAAAAAATTAAACTACGGAAAATAAAGCCATTGGCTGTTTTGGAAGAAATATAATTTAGGCGTTATTCAGACTTTGGTGATTATTTTTGTATACAGAAATCGTCCGAGTTTCATCATTGTTTTTGATCAAGATTTTCATCAGCGCTCGGTCAGAGTTTCATCAGACTTTCTAAATGAAGGTTTCTCAAGCTTCTAATTTCAAACTATCTGTGAAAACTGTACAGCACATTGTTGGCATGTTAGCGGTGGTATTCTTCATGGACCCATAGACTTGCATTGGCGATTTTGATGTCAGAATCAGATCAATATCGGAGAAATCTCTGTGAAAAAGACAGATAGATCCAGACCTCACTATGAATTTACAATGTGTTACATTAGATTGAGTTATATACAATTTATATTGATAAATTATATGTTTTTTCATCTTTCAGGCCCATGTTCTCCGTTGAATTTGCAAGCTCATATTACTTCTGATCTGGTTGCACTGGTCTGGGGAGCAGCACAAGGCGCTGTGAATTACACCGTAGAGGTGGCCGGCACTAATGGAGACATATACATTTGTCATTCCTCCAATTCCTCATGTGAAACGCAGGACCTCATTTGTGGCAGTCTGTACTCTATGTCAGTCACAGTTATCGGACCCTACTGCAGTAAAGTCAGCGGCAGCTATGGATTTCAAACAGGTAAGAAAGATACATAAAGATAATATTATTAAGATATTATGTAAGAAAAGGTCTAAAATAATACCTAGAATTTTGTGAATGCTAAAATTAAAATACCTATAAAAATTCCACTTAAATATATATTTTAATATCTTTGTTAAGCTACCAAAATATTTGGGTCACTGTTTAGTAACAAAGACTTTAGCTCTCAACTAACAACATCACAAAGTCACAGCCATTCATGAATATTTTACTCTTCATCAGTTACTCTGTCTTTATATTCAACTAAAAAGAGATTTTTCTGTCTGTGATTTTCATGTCATTGCATATATATTGTATAATGGGTTATGTCCAACATTGCACGTTAACCCCTATCCACAGTACACAGGATAGCTGATAGCTTGCAGATTAGTGGTGTTTCGACCTATGATGTTTAGGACTCTGAAATACCGTCAGAATGTGTTGATGGCCATGCATGCCCGCCATTGTTCCTTTCATTGTCTATGGTACTGCTTTAGAAAACCAAGTACTGTACATGGCTTTCTCCAGCTGTCCCAAAGAGGTTTACCGGTGAATTTTTATTTTTTTTTAATTGTTTTATTTTCAACGGGTCAAAAGGTAGGTGATTTGTACTTTGGTGTTATGTATTTTTTTTTTACTTTTTACTGTATTTCGTCCCCATAGTGCCCATATTTTCCTAGCTTAGCATATTTCCAGCTGTTACTTAATTTTTATGATTACCCACTTAAATCCTGGATTAAACACTTAAACTTACAAACTGAAGTTTCCTACGAGATATTTAGGCGGGCTTTACACGTTGCGACATCGCTACCGATATATCGTCGGGGTCATGTCGTTAGTGACGCACAACCGGCGCCGGTAGCGATATCGCAATGCGTAAATCCTAGCTGCGACGATGAACGAGCGCAAAAACGTAAAAAATCGCTGATCTGTGTCACGTCGTTCATTTCCATAATGTCATTACTGCTGCAGATACGATGTTGTTTGTCGTTCCTGCAGCACCACACATCGCTGTGTGTGAAACCGCAGGAACGACAAACATCTCCTTACCTGCGTCCACCGGCAATGCGGAAGGGAGAAGGTGGGCAGGATTTTATGTACCGCTCATCTCTGCCCCTCCGCTTCTATTGGCCGGCCGCTTAGTGACGTCACGGTGACGTCGCTGTGACAGCGAACGCACCTCCCCCTTGAAAGAGGGATTGTTCGGCGGTCACAGCGACGTCGCCGAACAGGTATGTGCGTGTGAAGCTGCCATAGCGATAATGTTCGCTACGGCATCAAGCACCAGATATCGCATGTACGATGGGGGCGGGTGCTATTTTAATGATATTTCTACATATTAGTATCTTTTAGTCGAGGTTCAGTTGACCATATTTCACGGTTCATGTATAGACTACAATGTACAGACTTACTGGGGGTCTCATAAACTTACAGCCTCTTATACTGTATAGCGGGCTTTACACACTACGATATCGTTAATGAATTATCGTCGGGGTCACGTTGTTTGTGACGCACATCCGGTGTCATTAACGATATCGCAGTGTGTGACACTTATGTGCGACCTAAAACGATCGCAAAAGCGGCCAAAACCGTTTGCCGCGGAGAGGTCGTCCTAAAACAAAAAATTGTTCTCTTCTAATTAGCGATGTTGTTCCTCATTCCTGCGGCAGCACACATCGCTGTGTGTGACACCGCAGGAGCGAGCAACATCTCCTTACCTGCGTCCACCGACAATGCGGAAGGAAGGAGGTGGGCGGGATGTTTACATCCCGCTCATCTCCGCCTCTCCGCTTCTATTGGACGGCTGCCGTGTGATGTCGCTGTGACGCCGCATGACCCATCCCCCTTAGAAAGGAGGCGGATCGCCGGCCAGAGCGACGTCGCAGGACAGGTAAGTCCGTGTGGGGTAAGCGAGGTTGTGCGCCACGGGCAGTGATTTGCCCGTGTCGCACAACCGACGGGGGGCGGGTACGATCGCTTGCGATCTCGCTAGCGAGATCGCAGCGTGTAAAGCCCGCTTGTGTTTATGAGACTCTAAGTACAGGTTTCTGAGAACAGCAGTCAGTTTGTGCAATCTGGACAGTCAAATATGGCCATCTGATGTGAATTTTAGAAATTTAATTTAATTTCACGATGTTTTGCTGTATACTGTATATTAGTATAGTAGTGCATTGATAGGACACATGGTTGTCTTACAGGGAGTATAGGCTCTTAGGAATTATCATGTGTGCCAAAGCCCAAGATGGTGAAAACAGTTTGGGCAGTTAAATTATTAAAAACACATCTGGAATTAGTATCATTTTTATTATTATTAGTTATAGAGCACAACTGGTTCCATAGTGCAGAAGGGGTGGCATGTGGTAGTTGTAGTCGTGGGCAAGAGTGAAAACCCTGGCTGCTGCGCAGCCCTGCATAGTCAGTCCGTGCCCTGGCCACCTCCACAGCGCAAAGGGTTAACTGTGGGATACATTTCTGACACAAAGTCCAAGTTCTTATTAAACGGTTCTTTACTTGTAAATGCACCTAATATCCGCAGAAAATGGTCATTACAGGCACTTTTCTTAAATGTTGTGGCTTTTAGGAAGTTTGTTCTTGTAATAAAATTTGCTGCAGCCCACAGTGGAAACTGACCTGAAGTGTGACTTTCCGAGTCTACAGCATGTCAATTGTTCATTGCGGAGTCCCATGCATCCTCTGTAGGGAGAACACAGCGAGAGACCGCGGTGCTCCGAACCCTGATTGTGGGCACGAGCAGCTGCAGTCTCCGGCATTCTCCTGCAGAGGAGACTCGTGGCCCCGCAGGTCAGGACCCGCCACACCCAGGACACAGCGGGTCCTAATTGTGGGTACGTACCCTAAAAACCAGGGACTGCTTCTCACGGTGACGGGCAAGGACGATTCTCTAGAACCCAGCGACGTCAGAGACTTTTCCTTGTATACACAATCAACAGAGTGAGAGATGAGTGAACAACCAAAGAACATTTATTCCAAGCAATCCAAAAGGTCCATAAAATAATCCACCACACAGAGAGTAAAGTAGTCCAGTAATGGGATAACTGTCCCAAGGATCAGTCACAATCCTCCAGCAGTCCTTTTCCAGGGAATTCAGAGTTTCTCAACGGCTCTCTGGGGTGCTGCCTGTAGCCACAGCTTCTCCCCAAGAGGATGAATCTTCCTGCTTCCTCTCTTTCTTAGCCAGACTGACTAATCCTCCAGGTAAGCATAGAGTTTGGGTGGCTTCCAGGCACCCCTCCCCCACCCCTAGGGACAGAAGCACTGCAGGGGGTTATTAACCTGCAGACAGGACAAATAATACATAGAATGATCAGAGCACCACACCTAGAATACGAACCTACACAAAATGATACACAACCCACAATATCACACCATCACAATCACATTTTTATGTATATATGGCCCCTGGTAGTTTTCTTAATCTCTTTATATATATCATTACATAATTTTTGTACTCTGTTTTTTTTCTTTAAGCTCCTTGCTCTCCCCAGAATGTAGTAACACAGCTGGATTGTACAAGTAATATAGTCACTGTCTCATGGAACATAAGTTCGGGGGCTGACAGTTACTATTCTGAAGCTATTGGGACAAATGGAGAAACATCTACATGTAACGCCACAAATACATCCTGTGACTTTACTGACCTTAAATGTGGAGCATTATACCTGGTTACCGTTACAGCAAACAATGAAGCCAGCAGTAGTAAGCCCAGCTCACCTGTTGAATTTGCAACTGGTAAGTTCTCAATAGTTTGGTGCTAACTAATTAATCATTGTAACTTTGTAAGCAGGGAATCCTAAGTGATTTTTAACTGTCACCTTAAAGAGATCCTGTCTCCGACATAATGTAGAGGCAGAGTCCCTGATTCCAGTGATGTGTCACTTACTTGGCTACTAAAGGGCATGTCAAATGTAAAAAATGGGGCTCTGTCAAGAAGGTGAAAACAGTCTTCAGTGAGTGGTAAGGGATTAAAAAGGATCTGTTGGCTTACAATTTACCCTTGTCACCAGGGTAGGTCCTTATTGCCAGCAATGTTTGAGGTATGTAGGGTCTCAGCAAACAAAAGTATACAAAAAAAAAAGCCTTTTGGATATGAAATCTCACTAATTTATTAGTACAGCTTAGAAGTTTCCAGGCGCATTAAAAATATTGCATCAAGGCAAAAACCAACGCATTTCAGACATCAAGCTGTTTTTAGTTACCAGTTGTTTGCTTTGTCTGCATCTCAAGCCAATCAGGGACTTCTTTCTGCGCAGAGGCTCTTCATGGCCAATCTGGTGAACTCTGTGCTTATCATGTAGGTACACACCTGACTGATAAGGGGAATGGGCTAAGGGCTGGTTCACACTAAGCGACAGCGACAACGAGGTTGCTGTTACGTCACCATGTTCTGTGACGTAACAGCGACCTTGTAAGTCGCTGTTATGATCGCTGCTTAGCTGTCAAACACAGCAGCCAAAGCAGCGATCATAACCGCGAGAGCAGGGAGCCGCGCACACTGCTTAGCGCTGGCTCCTTGCTCTCCTAGCTACAGTACACATCGGGTTAATTAACCCGATGTGTACTGCAGCTACATGTGCAGAGAGCAGGGAGCCGCGCACACTGCTTAGCGCTGGCTCCTTGCTCTCCTAGCTACAGTACACATCGGGTTAATTAACCCGATGTGTACTGCAGCTACATGTGCGGAGCCGGAGCCGGCAGCACAGGCAGCGTGAGAGCTGCGGAGGCTGGTAACTAAGGTAAATATCGGGTAACCACCTTGATTACCCGATGTTTACCCTGGTTACAGCTTACCGCAGCTGCCAGATGCCGGCTCCTGCTCCCTGCTCGCTTCATTTCGTCGCTCTCTCGCTGTCACAGACAGCGATCTGTGTGTCACAGCGGGAGAGCGCCTTTGAAGAAAACGAACCAGGGCTGTGTGTAACGAGCAGCGATCTCGCAGCAGGGGCCAGATCGCTGCTCAGTGTCACACACAGCGAGATCGCTAATGAGGTCACTGTTGCGTCACCAAAACCGTGCCGTAGCAGCGATTTCGGTAGCGATCTCGCTATGGGTGAAGCACCCCTAACAGAGGAACCGCACACCGCAGATGCTAACGCATTGTTTGTGTTATGGGGAATGCTTGTATTTTCAGACCTGTCCAGAAAACTGACTGAGCTTCTAGATTGGTATTACTTGTATTATTTAGATACTAAATATCATACCATTCTCTTTTCCAGCTCCCTGTGTCCCAGTACAAGAAGTACCTAATCTCATCTGCTACAACAATTCTGCTACCCTGTCCTGGAGTCAGACATCTGGAGCCGTCAGATATGTCGCCAATGTGACTGGTCCACAAGACATATATTCCTGTCAAACAGAAGATACTACATGTGTAATCAATCAGTTAAAATGTGGTCAGACATACAGCGTGAGGGTGACTGCTATCAGCAAACAGTGCAGTGGTCTGCCATCTGCTCCGCTTACACTTACATCTGGTAACAATGAAGAAGTTGTGTTTTTAAAAGGAACAAGTCACCAGGTTTATGCTACTCATCTGAGAGCAGCTGTCACAATGACTACACGATAGTGGGAAACCGGGGTTCCTAAACTGACCCTCAATCTAGGGGGCTCTACGCGATCCCTAACCTCAGGGATATTTCTAATGGTGGAGAGGCCTGAGTCCCCTTACTGGCCCTGCTCCTTACCAGTCCTTATCTAATTCCCCCCGCCCCTCCCCTCAGGGAGGGACCAGACAGGAGTGTGTTGGAAACCACAGAAATAGACAGGCAGGGGAAACCAAAACTCTGTTACTCAGTGCACACACACAGAGGTATAAGACAATAAGAGATTAGGAGTAGTGATGGGCGATCCCCCCCTATGGTCGGGATCGGGGAGACATTTTGTAAAGATTGAGATTGAGATAACAAGATCTTGCATCTGATCAACGATCTTAGGCGGGTTTTACACGATGCGACATCGCTAGCAATATATCGTCGGGGTAACGTCATTAGTGACGCACATCTGGCGCCGGTAGCGACATCGCAATGTGTAAATTCTAGGTGCGACAATGAACGAGCACAAAAGCGTAAAAATTGCTGATCTGTGTCACGTCGTTCATTTCCATAATGTCGTTACTGCTGCAGATACGATGTTGTTTGTCGTTCCTGCAGCACCACACATCGCTGTGTGTGAAATCGCAGGAACGAAAAACATCTCCTTACCTGCGTCCACCGGAAATGCGGAATGGAGAAGGTGGGCGTGATGTTATGTCCCGCTCATCTCCGCCCCTCCGCTTCTATTGGCCGTCCGCTTAGTGACGACGCGGTGACGCCGCTGTGATGCCGAACGTACCTCCCCCTTGAAGGAGGGATTGTTCAGCGGTCACAGCGACGTCGCCGACCAGGTATGTGCATGTGAAGCTGCCGTAGCGATAATGTTCGCTACGGCAGCAAGCACCAGATATCGCATGTACGCCAGGGGCGGGTGCTATCGCGCTTGACATCGCTAGCAATAGCTAGCGATGTCGCTGCGTGTAAAGCCCGCCTTAGACTTTACAGTTATGGAATGGAGCGAGGGGGGCTATAAACTAAAGAATTTAGTTAATAATAAACATTGTCATTACATTTACAGGTCCCCCGACGCGTCCTGCAGACCCGCTATGTCCCGAAGCTTCTGCTTCCGAGTACGATCAACGCTGTGCCGCCCGGTAACCAAAGGACCTTCCGTGACATCATAGCATGTGACCAGTCACGTGTTAATGTTGTATTATCTCATTGGCTACAGATTGGTCACATGACTATGACATGCAAGGTCCTGTAGTGTCAGCATGCTTGCTGGTACTCGGTGCTCGCCCGAGCATCTCAGTACTCACAGTATACTCGGCAAACGCCGTGTACTGGCGAAATGCTCGGGCACATGCTCGGCTCCCCCTCCCTGCATGTTGGCGCTCTTTATAGAGTCAGCTTACATGCAGGGATTGGCTGCCACACACTGTAATGCAGCCAGTGAATACTGGCGCCGGGAATCAGGTGATCAGAGATCACCATTGCTAGAGTAACCCACTCGTTTGGTTACTATTGCAACGGGGGCAGCGGTGAAGTCACCGCTTACCAACCCGCAGCCTTTGCTCACTCATTGAGTGATTAGAACGCACGGGGAGCAGAAGTGTTCTTCCTTCCCTTGTGCATTCTGATATAGCAGAGCTGCATCGGTTGAGGAGTAATAAACATGGAGTCCCTAAGTGTGTCTGGGTATTTATTTCTAATAAAGTATTTTTTCTCAGTGTGGTGTCTGTCTTTTTTTAACACTTTATTGGAAATTCTTAATGGCCGGGTCAAACTTGGCCTTACATTAAGAATCTCAGGCTTAATACCAGCTGGTAAAACAAACAGGTAAAGCCAGGCATCTGGGGGCTGGGATTCTCGGCAGCCTGCAGCCGCCCCTGGAAATGGCGCATTCTTTCTTTGCGCCATTTCCAGGCGCTTTACCCGGCTCGTCCAACGGCCCTGGAGCCGGGTGGCAAGCTGTGTAATAAGGGGGTTAATACCAGCTTTGTATTCTCAGATAGTACTAAGCCCGAAATTCATGGTGTCACGCCAAATTAAACATGGCCACCATGAATTTCTAGTAAACAGTAAAAAAAACCACAACACAGAGACATTTTTTTATTAGAAATAAAACAAAAAAAATTTAGAGACTCCATCTTTGTTATAAAAAATCCTCAGTCCGACTTATTCAACAGGGAGAGCATTGTCAACTCTGCTACATTACTCTGTACAGAAAAACGTCTATACAAAGTGAGAAGCAGAGAGAGCAGTGAGCAATGTCAACTCTGCTGCATCACTCTATACAGCAGCGGCTATGATACAGCAGCGGCTATGATACAGCAGCGGCTATACAGAGTGAGAATCTGACACTGAGGCCGGATATCCACTTACGTGTAACTCGTGCAGTCTCGCATGGGCATCTCCCTGAACAGACTGACACTCTCCGGACACGAGCACCGACAGCAAATGTCAGGAGAGTGTGCGGCCGTACCGGGTGATGCCGATTCGACACTAATACAGTGACTGTCAAAGTTCAGTTACCAGGACCTTCAAGATGTCATAGTCATATGACCAGTCTGAAGCCAATGAGGTAATACAGCATTCACACGTGACTGCGTCACATGGCTATGACGTCATTGAAGGTCCTTTAGTAGTCAGTGCTGGTTACTGGGCGGCACAGCAATGATTGGACGGACGCGGAAGCAGAAGCGCCGGGAGGCAGAGACTGTAGGTCGCGTCGCATGACCTGTAAGTATGATCATAATGTTTTTTAATAATGTGCTTTTTTTTCAGTCCCTGGACCCAATCCGGACCCGATCTGTAACACGAGCTTCTCAGGAAAGCTTGTGATTGGGCTCGTGTACACGATCACTATATGATCGGTACAATCCCCGATCTTTACAGTTCGAGATCGCCCATCCCTAATTAGGAGGAAAACAAGAGCAAGAAGTAAGCAACAAGACAACATGAGTAAACTCCACAACCGCTGCAAGAAAAAGCAACACTTTCACCAGAAGTCTGGGGCACCAAACTTCACAGGCCAACACAGAATAACCTCTACCTGGCATGGGTAGAAGATTAAATCCAGCATAAATAGGAGGGAAGTAGATGTAATTGACTTCCCCACCACATGCGATCACAGGAGCCTAACAAGCAGAGAATCAGAGATTAACTCTTGCTAGCCTATGAATCAGCAAACAGCAGGTCGATGCCCATGTCTACCTGTGTTGATCTCAAGCACCAGAGAAACCATCGGACAGAGTATCAGAATCTGCAATCTGAACAGAGATCGATGCTGCCATGACAGTCAGTGAAGTTTGTGCAAACTCCATGTGACAGCAACATAATGTAGGATCAGAGACCCTGAATCCAGAGATGTGTCACTTACTGAGCTGATTGCTGCAGTTTTGATAAAATCCCTGTTTGATCTGCTGCAGATCTACTAGTTCTCTGGATGCTGAGCTGTGTATAACGCCACCCACACCACTGATTGGCAGCTTTCTGTGTACACTGTGCATAGGCAGAATGCTGCTAATCAGTGGTGGGGCAGGGTTATACATAGCTCATGAATATGGAGCACTCCATGGCAGCAGATTTACTAGTCCTATACTGATAATCTGTTCATTTTATGAAAATTTCAGCAAGCAGCACAGTAAGTGACACATCTCTGGAATCAGAATCTCTGCTCCTGCATTATGCTGTTCTCAGATTAGATGGCAAAGACCTGGTGTCAGATTCTTTTTAATGATCACCTTTATCTTAGATAATACATTTTATATCCAATGAATATCCATTATTACAGGTCCGTGCCAACCACAGAATGTGGTCTACAACGTCAATTGCATAAATAACTCAACCCTTTTAACCTGGGCTAAAGCCCCTGGAGCTCTGAGATATATATCCAGTTTGGTATCAGTTGGACAAGAGCGCTTCCAGTGTAGAAGTACAGATACGGTCTGTGAAATCACGGGCTTGGAGTGTGGATGGAGCTACAACGTGACGGTGACAGCATTCGGCAGTGAATGTCAGAGCGCGCCCAGCTCTCCAGCTGAGCTCTATGCAGGTGATAAGACTTGGCCATTCAATTTGTATAGCTTAATAACTTGACTATTTATTTCCACAGCCATCATTAAGGTAGCAAGGTAACCTGTGCCTTGTCCAGGGTACAAGTAAAATATATCTTTGTACCGTGTTAGCCAGTAGAGATAAAAAAAAATTGTTTAAAAGAACTGAGAGTCCTCAGTGGTTGATACCTTTTAATGGCTAACTGAAAAGATGGTAATAATTGCAAGCTTTCGAGACTACTCAGGTCTCTTCATCAGGCATGGTATAACACAAAATCTGAAGAGTCACATATTTATACACAACAGGACATAGAAAAGTGCAGTAAAAAAAAAAAAAAAAAAAAAAAAAAAAAAAACAAGTTATATAAAACAGTTCTGTTTTATATAACTTGTTTTTTTTTTGTTTTTTTTTTTTTTTTTTTTTTTTTACTGCACTTTTCTATGTCCTGTTGTGTATAAATATGTGACTCTTCAGATTTTGTGTTATACCATGCCGGATGAAGAGACATGAGTAGTCTCGAAAGCTTGCAATTATTACCATCTTTTCAGTTAGCCATTAAAAGGTATCAACCACTGAGGACTCTCAGTTCTTTTAAACAATTTTTTTTGTCCAGGGTAGGAACTTTGGGAATGTGGGACACTATGCAAATTCTGTTTGGTGATTCGAAAGTAAAAATAAAGTGTAGAATTCCATTTATAACTACAACTCTATTGATCACACAGGTCAACAAAAAATATTTTTTGTAATCATTGCAGGTGACTTTGTACTTTTCTGAATCATCTTTTTTGTCCTGATTTAAAAAATATGTCAAATATGTCAAAATAATTTAGAGAAAAATTATTATAATCCTCTAAACAAAAGACATCAAAACCCGAATTTTAAAATGGTAATTTTTATTTATAGTAAACAATTTTTAAGAATATACATATTTGACTAAAATGAGATAATTACAGAATAGAAATGAAGACCGAATGGCATAATAATCATTTACATATTGTTATGATGATTAATTAAATAAATAAATAGCAACAACAAATGACTGCCACAATGATCTAAAAATAAATATGACCGATCCAATCAGTAATATTCCCTCATAAAGAACTGATAATAATCAAGGTATTAAAAAATAATAAAGTGACTCTGTGCAAATTAATGCATACAGCAGCAATACAAAAATACCTTGAAGTTATGTATGAATAAAATATGTATATATACTGTATACTTGTGTTGTTATAAATAACTTTTGAGGCTATGGGGGAAGCCAATTTTTTTTTTATATAAAGTGCAATCAGATCTCTACAAATAAGAAGTTGTCATAAAATTATCAACCACATAGCAATTTATGCTCAATATAAACCAGAAAATCTATGACCAAGGAAAAACCCTTAATATGTCCACTATAGCGCTGGAGTCAAATACTACCAGTAATCATATATTAAATGAGCTCAGCAAAGTAAAATCACGTATCTGCAGCCATCAAAAAAACCACATGGGGCATAGCGTAGATCCAACATAGTTGAAAATGGTTACCTGGAAATAAAGTTTTGTGTGCCTCGGTCCTCTCACCCCGACGTTTGTTTCGCTATTCCCTGCTTGTGTGTATTATATATGTGTATATTCTTAATAATTGTTTACTATAAATAAAAATTACCATTTTAAAATTCGGATTTTGCTCCCTTTTATTTAGAGGATTATAATATTTTTTCCTCTAAGTTATTTTGATATATATTTGAGTGGGAGTGTCCACAGTTGGGTTTTTTCTCTTCTATTGCTACAATTTTTGACCATAATTTGTGTTTATTTTTCTGATTTAAAAAATGTATATACGGTAGTTTTTCTGTAGCATGTATAGTTTCCATGGAGCAGCATCATTATTATATAAGGAATAGGAATATACTGGTGAATTTAAGGAAACAGTAATCTACATATCAGAAAAAAATGCTTCTTCTTACAAAACAGTTTTTATTGAACTAAAATAATTTCACATGCAAACTAAAAACCAAAATATGAGCAGTAATGAAAAATGCTTGACATTAGAGTGTCATTGATACGATTTTTCAGTATTGTCCCTATATAACACCCAACAGTAATCTGCCATCATTGAGTCATTCCAAAAACCCCTGGTAGTGGTGTTCCATTACCTCAATTTGCTGGTGAAACCGCTCGCCTTGTTCATCGCTTACATCCCCAAGATTTTGAGGGAAGAAATCTAAATGTGAATGCAAAATGTGCATTTTTAGAGACATGCGACATCTAAGACACTGGTATGCATTTAGCAGTTCCTCAACACCTTCAACGTATTCTGGAGAGTTATTTTTTCCTAAGTAGCTTTCACAGATCCTCTTGAAGCTTTTCCAAGATCTCCATTCCTTATCATTTAGAGTTCATTCAAACACATAATCTCTCATAAGCTCTCTGATCTGAAGACCAACAAATACCCCTTCCTTCAGTTTTGCTGGTGAAATGCTGGAGAATTTCTGACATTTACTGGAACCCTTGTGAATTTGTCTTTGGCTTTCACAAAGTTTTTAATCAATCCCAACTTTATATGTAGTGGAGGAAAAAAGATTTTTGTTGGAGCAACTAAAGGATTATGCTGAGCATTGTCTCTACCTGGAGAATAGATGTTTTTATGTCCCCAATCACGACGAACATAATGCTCTACTGTATTTCTACTGTCCCATAAACACAAGGAGCAACAATATTTTGTGAAGCCTCCTTGCATTCCCATCATTCCCATTAGCAGACCAATCACTTTCAAATCTCCACAGATATTCCATTGATGATGCTTATATTGTACTAGAAGGTGGCCCGATTCTACGCATCGGGTATTCTAGAATTTACGTATTGTGTAGTTCATGTATGATTTTTGTTATATATATATATATATATATATATAGATGTTGTTGTGTGTAGTTACCAAGTGTTTGTGTAGGCGCTGTACATGTTCTGGGTGTTGTCTGGGTGTGACGGGGGGTGAGAGCGGTGTTGTATGTGTGTTGCGTGTGTTGCGTTGTTTGTGGAGCGCTGTGTGTCTGTAGCGTTGTGTGTGTGTTGCGCGGTTTGTGTGTGTGTGGTGTGTTTTGGGGGGAGGTATGTTTTGTGCAATGTGTGTGTTGTGCGGTATGTGCGTATATTTGTGTGTGCCGCGGTGTTTGTGTGTTGGGTGTTGTGTGTGTGCAGCGTTGTCTGTGTGTGTGGGTGTCTGTGTAGGGCAGTTGTTTGTGGTTCCCAGTGTGTGTGTGTGTGTGGTGTGTTGTGCAGTGCGCGCGTGTGTGTGTGTGTGTGTGCGCATCAGCCTCTCTTCTCTCAGCCTACCTCTCCCAGCCTCCCTCCTCCCAGCCTCCCTCAGCATCAGCCTCCCTCTCCCAGCCTCCCCAAGCATCAGCCTCCACCAGCATCAGCCTCTCTCCTTCCAGCCTCCCCCAGCATCAGCCTCCGCCAGCATCAGCCTCTCTCCTTCCAGCCTCCTCCAGCATCAGCCTCCCTCTCCCAGCCTTCCCCAGGATCAGCCTCTCTCCTCCCAGCCTCCGTCCTCCCAGCCTTCCCCAGCATCAGCTTTCCCCAGCATCAGCCTCTCTCCTCCCAGCCTCAGCCTCTCTCCTTCCAGCCTCCCCCAGCATCAGCCTCTCTCCTTCCAGCCTCCCTCAGCATCAGCCTCCCCTTCCCAGCCTTCCCCAGGATCAGCCTCTCTCCTCCCAGCCTCCTTCCTCCCAGCCTCCCCCTCCCAGCCTCCCTCAGCATCAACCTTCCGCTCCCAGTCTCCCCCAGCATCAGCCTCCCCAAGCATCAGCCTCCACCAGCATCAGCCTCTCTCCTTCCAGCCTCCCCCAGCATCAGCCTCTCTCCTTCCAGCCTCCCTCAGCATCAGCCTCCCGTTCCCAGCCTTCCCCAGGATCAGCCTCTCTCCTCCCAGCCTCCTTCCTCCCAGCCTCTCCCTCCCAGCCTCCCTCAGCACCAGTCTTCCCCTCCCAGTCTCCCCCAGCATCAGCCTCCCCAAGCATCAGCCTCCACCAGCATTAGCCTCTCTCCTTCCAGCCTCCCCCAGCATCAGCCTCCCTCGTCCCAGCCTCCCCCAGCATCAGCCTCCCCCTCCCAGCCTCCCCCAGCATTAGCCTCTCTCCTCCCAGCATCAGCCTCTCTCATCCCAGCATCAGCCTCTCTCCTCCCAGCATCAGCCTCTCCTCTCTGTCCCCAGCATCAGCCTCTCTCCTCCCAGCCTTCCCCAGCATCAGCCTCTCTCTTCCCAGCCTCCCCCAGCATCAGCCTCCCCCAGCATCAGCCTCTCTTCTTCCAGCCTCCCCCAGCATCAGCCTCTCTCCTTCCAGCCTCCCCCAGCATCAGCCTCCCTCTCCCAGCCTTCCCCAGGATCAGCCTCTCTCCTCCCAGCCTCCGTCCTCCCAGCCTTCCCCAGCATCAGCTTTCCCCTCCCAGCCTCCCTCAGCATCAGCCTTCCCCAGCATCAGCCTCTCTCCTCCCAGCCTCAGCCTCTCTCCTTCCAGCCTCCCCCAGCATCAGCCTCTCTCCTTCCAGCCTCCCTCAGCATCAGCCTCCCCTTCCCAGCCTTCCCCAGGATCAGCCTCTCTCCTCCCAGCCTCCTTCCTCCCAGCCTCCCCCTCCCAGCCTCCTTCAGCATCAGCCTTCCCCTCCCAGTCTCCCCCAGCATCAGCCTCCCCCTCCCAGCCTTCCCCATGATCAGCCTCTCTGCTCCCAGCCTCCTCCAGCACGCCGTGCTCCTCTGCCGACACTCACACACCCGATCGCATCCACTCACACACACCCGATCGCATCCACTCACACACACCCGATCGCATCCACTCACACACACCCGATCGCATCCACTCACACACCCCCGATCGCATCCACTCACACACCCCCGATCGCATCCACTCACACACCCCCGATCGCATCCACTCACACACACCCGATCGCATCCACTCACACACCCCCAATCGCATCCACTCACACACACCCGATTGCATCCACTCACACACACCCGATCGCATCCACTCACACACACCCGATCGCATCCACTCACACACACCCGATCGCATCCACTCACACACACAGACACTGACGATATCGCACATACGCGCTCACACTCACAACATCCGGAGATACCACATGCCTCTGGCCATGTGATCCTCCGTCAGGTCCTGGAAGGTCACAACAGCACAGTATCGAGGCCGAGAAGCAAGCGATATCGCCGGATGCTGTAAGTATGTGAATGCGATGTGAGGTGTGTGTGAGGTGTGTGTGAGGTGTGTGTGAGGTGTGTGTGAGGTGTGTGTGAGAGTGAGTGTGATCTGATGTGTGTGTATGTTTTCTTCCGCCGCAGCAGCAGGACCTTGATGCGCTTGTAACCATGCGAGCATGGTTACCAACGTATCCACACCACTCCCGTGCGAGCGGAGGCCGGGGGGGGGGGGGGTGAGGGTGGGGTGGGAGTACAGTACTCACCTCGGTGACAGCCGTGTCAGTTCGGGGAATGTGCGGGGGGGGGGTGGGGGAAGTACAGTACTCACCTCGGTGACAGCCGTGTCAGTTCGGGGAATGCGCGGGGGGAGGGAGGGGGCGGGGCCAGAGCTAGCGTGCATTGCGTGAGGGGGGCGGGGCGTGGCGTGGCCGAATTGCCAATGCCTGCAGGGTGCTGGGGCGAGAGGCCAATCTGTGGGGGGGGGGCGGAGCCTGGGCGAGCGGCTGGCCAATCCGTGTGGGGGCGCAGCCTGGGCGAGCGGCCAATCGGTGTGGGGGGGCGGGACCATGGCGAGCCCAGCGGCCAATCAGCTTTGTGTCACCGTAAGGACACAATTTTGGAGCATGACAGACAGACAGATAGACAGACAGATAGACAGACAGACAGACAGACAGACAGACAGAATAAGGCAATTATATATATAGATAGCATCCAAAACAACTGACAGATTTTCATAACTTTCCTTTAGATGAAATGAGTGAGCAATAGGGATTGATGGTTTCATATTTCCATTGTGAAGCAACACTGCTTTCAAACTTTTCTGGGATGAGTCAATAAACAATCGCCAATCTGCAACAAAATACTGTTGATTCAGTTCTTCAAAGAGGCCATTCACATTGTTACAGTACACCATCGGTCCATCAACTGTGAAAAATTGTGTTAAAGTGTTACTTCTGTTTTGGTAATAACACACTTTGACATCATCATAAAGAACGGTGGTACACAGGAACTGGCAAGGTACCTTCATGTGGAATTGGCCTAATCGCAGATTCAAATTCACGGTAATTAATCTTATGTTTGTTCTTTGTAGAAAAGCCCTTCAGTTTGACAAAACAAAAGTAGCAGTCATCACTATCACTATGATCTCTCCAAATCATGGGAATAGCAAATTAAGTAAAACAACCTAAGAAATGGTGATAACATAGGAAGAACCACATACATTGAAAATGCAGAAATAACGTAATACAAAAATACTTCTATCTCAGAAACTTTATTTGATACAGCAAAACTAAGCAGATTTTTGGAATCAACACATCAAGCTCCATAAAACTGACATATTACCTTTGCTGATAATTTTTTTGTGTTGACCAGTGTTATTCTTTCTTTTTAGTGCCTTGTGTGCCAACTGAGCTACAAGCTAAGGTTGACTGTAAATCTGATTTTGCAATGGTATCTTGGATCACTGTAAGCGGAGCTGAAAATTACACTGCGGTAATCACAGGGCCTCAGATGGAGCAGTATTATTGCAGTACAGTCAATTCTTCTTGTAGCTTTACCCAATTGTCATGTGGACTCCTATATAAGGCAACTATTGTTGCAGCTGGAAAGATTTGCAGCAGTACAGTAAGCTCGGCCATTACCTTTCATACAGGTATGTGGGATGCTATTCAGTCTTCATATGGACATTATGTGGGTAATTTATAAGGTGTAAACTCAACTACATGTATTTGATTTATATCTCAAAATCAATTTTTTTAGTAATCCTATTCTCAATATCTACAATATTTACTATACAGTGCTTGGTTGAAGTCTTGGAGCTAATAATGTCTGGGTCTTACTTTCTTTACTGGGCAGCATCTACTTATATATAAGAGGTTTGGTTTAGTTGGTAAAAGTGACCAAAGCAGTTGTATTTTTTGCCATGTTTAATGACGTATTGTGCTTTTAGTGTCCAGTTAAACATTGTGAAATTATTTGTATTCACTGTGATTGGGTCTCAGAGGCCAGCCTGTCATGAAAGAAGTCTCAAGGAAACTTTACACATTTAGGTTTTGGATGTTGTTTATATTGATAAAATCAAGATTGGATTCACATAGAGGAACAGTAGTATCTGTCCTCTATGATTTCTATCTCTTTAAAAATATAATTTTACAGGTTATGGGTGCTAGATTCTGTGATGGGACATTGAACAAGGGAAATAGTCTGACTATCATACCTGAATGTTACAATGTGACCATAGGCTAGCAAGGGACAAGGGGCTCCTATACTGTACCACACACTAGGGGACCCTAGGCTATCCCTGTCCTTAGTGTTACCCCTGATGGTGGAGATGCCTGAGTCCCATACCTTGCTAATCTATTTCCCTCACCCCCCCCCCCCATGTAAGGAAGTGACAAGAGTGTGAGGGAAAACACATTTAGACATACAAGAATGACAGAAGCTCAGTCACACTGTCAGGAATAAACAGTAGTAAACTAAAATGAAAAGCAAGTGAAGCATCACACTAAAACTGCTCAGAACAATATTACATACAACCACCAGTAAGCCTGGATAAATCCAGCTCCCCTGACCAGAATAGACACGTTGTAGCTGGCTCTATAAGAACAATCCAGCCAGCATACTGTATATAGGAGGAGAGCGAATATGACTGGTTCTCCCACTGCTTGTGACTAAAGGAGATTAATAGCAGAGATTAAAGGGGGCTTTATATGCTACAATATCGTTAATGAATTATCGTCGGGGTCACGGTGTTTGTGACGCACATCCGGCGTCATTAACGAGATTGCAGTGTGTGACACTTATGAGCGACCTTAAACGATTGCAAAAGCGGTTAAAATCGTTTACCATGGAGAGGTCGTCCTGAAACAAAAAATCGTTCTCTGCTTATTAGCGATGTTGTTCGTCGTTCCTGCGGCAGCACACATCGCTTTGTGTAACACCGCAGGAACGACGAACATCTCCTTACCTGCCTCCGTCGGCCATGCGGAAGCAAGGAGGTGGGCGGGATGTTACGTCCCGCTCATCTCCACCCCTCCACTTCTATTGGACGCCTGCCGTGTGACGTCGCTGTGACGCCGCACGAACCGCCCCTTAGAAAGGAGGCGGTTTGCCGGCAAGAGCGACGTCGCAGAGCAGGTATGTGCGTGTGACGCTGCCATAGTGATAATGTTCACTACAGCAGCGATCACCACATATTGCACGTACGACGGGGGCGGGTGCTATAGCGCTCGACATCGCCAGCAAATGCTAGCGATGTCGCAGCGTGTAAAGCCCGCTTTACTCTTGCTATCCTGCCTGGGAATTGTAAATCTGTGTGTCGACGCCCGGGTCTGACTGCACAGATCACAAACATCAGAAAAGTTAGAAGGCAGAATACAAGAATCTGAAGTTTCTACAGATCCTGACACCGCTATGACAGTCAGCAAAGCTTGCAAAAACCACCTTGTAACAGTGGAGAAATCTTTCCCCTAAGACTTGGATCACAAATATATTTTCTACATCTGAGAAAATTAGTCCGATTATGCTAATCACATGCTGATCTGAATTTCTCCATCTTCTTGCAGTCCAAGATTTTAAGGGACCAGTTGACTTGAATGGCCAAGTGCCATCTGATTCTTGGAGGCAAATGGACATGTGTACTGCCTCATTGAATTACATTGTTCTGAATGCAATCCATTTTTTTTACGCATAGCACTCTAATGATCGCGGTCGCAGTGATTGCAACCGGGCCCCTGGGTACAGGGAGCCTGCCAGCCCCAGCGTCTGTTTCAGCTGGATGTGCATCCGAAGGTGTGAATACAGCTGAAAATATATCGCAGCACAGAGACCCGTTGGGTACCTGCACGGGAATGTACTGACCGCTGATTAAGGCTATGAATATTCACTGCTCCCCATGCCTATAATCCAGGGTATGGGGAGCAGAGAATATGCAAGCACCCGGCAGGTCACTGTGCTGTAAGTGGGCATGCAATGCATGACAGTGACGTGGTGGCATGCCATCATCAGAGGAGGACACCAGGGGAGCTGGGAAAAGGTACAGTGCCTACAAGTAGTATTCAACCCCCTGCAGATTTAGCAGGTTTACACATTCGGAATTAACTTGGCATTGTGACATTTGGACTGTAGATCAGCCTGGAAGTGTGAAATGCACTGCAGCAAAAAAGATTTTATTTCTTTTTTTATTTTTTTTTTAAATTGTGAAAAGTTTATTCAGAGGGTCATTTATTATTCAACCCCTCAAACCACAAGAATTCTGTTTGGTTCCCCTAAAGTATTAAGAAGTATTTCAGGCACAAAGAACAATGAGCTTCACATGTTTGGATTAATTATCTCTTTTTCCAGCCTTTTCTGACTAATTAAGACCCTCCCCAAACTTGTGAACAGCACTCATACTTGGTCAACATGGGAAAGACAAAGGAGCATTCCAAGGCCATCAGAGACAAGATCGTGGAGGGTCACAAGGCTGGCAAGGGGTACAAAACCCTTTCCAAGGAGTTGGGCCTACCTGTCTCCACTGTTGGGAGCATCATCCGGAAGTGGAAGGCTTATGGAACTACTGTTAGCCTTCCACGGCCTGGACAGCCTTTGAAAGTTTCCACCCGTGCCGAGGCCAGGCTTGTCCGAAGAGTCAAGGCTAACCCAAGGACAACAAGGAAGGAGCTCCGGGAAGAACTCATGGCAGTGGGGACATTGGTTTCAGTCAATACCATAAGTAACGTACTCCACCGCAATGGTCTCCATTCCAGACGAGCCCGTAAGGTACCTTTACTTTCAAAGCGTCATGTCAAGGCTCGTCTACAGTTTGCTCATGATCACTTGGAGGACTCTGAGACAGACTGGTTCAAGGTTCTCTGGTCTGATGAGACCAAGATCGAGATCTTTGGTGCCAACCACACACGTGACGTTTGGAGACTGGATGGCACTGCATTCGACCCCAAGAATACCATCCCTACAGTCAAGCATGGTGGTGGCAGCATCATGCTGTGGGGCTGTTTCTCAGCCAAAGGGCCTGGCCATCTGGTCCGCATCCATGGGAAGATGGATAGCACGGCCTACCTGGAGATTTTAGCCAAGAACCTCCGCTCCTCCATCAAGGATCTTAAGATGGGTCGTCATTTCATCTTCCAACAAGACAACGACCCAAAGCACACAGCCAAGAAAACCAAGGCCTGATTCAAGAGAGAAAAAATCAAGGTGTTGCAGTGGCCTAGTCAGTCTCCTGACCTTAACCCAATTGAAAACTTGTGGAAGGAGCTCAAGATTAAAGTCCACATGAGACACCCAAAGAACCTAGATAACTTGGAGAAGATCTGAATGGAGGAGTGGGCCAAGATAACTCCAGAGACCTGTGCCGGCCTGATCAGGTCTTATAAAAGACGATTATTAGCTGTAATTGCAAACAAGGGTTATTCCACAAAATATTAAACCTAGGGGTTGAATAATAATTGACCCACACTTTTATGTTGAAAATTTATTAAAATTTAACTGAGCAACATAACTTGTTGGTTTGTAAGATTTATGCATCTGTTAATAAATCTTGCTCTTGTTTGAAGTTTGCAGGCTCTAACTTATTTGCATCTTATCAAACCTGCTAAATCTGCAGGGGGTTGAATACTACTTGTAGGCACTGTAAATATATTTGTTTATTTTGTTTACAGTGTACCGCGCCCGGGGGTATGATATGTACCAGGTTGCGGCCAGGATGGGGACATAAAACCGTCTGGGGCCATTATGGGGACATGTATACCAGTCTGGAGCCATTATTAGGACATGTATACCAGGATGGGGCCATTATGGGGACATCTGTTATGATCTGGTCACTGTGGATGATCACAAAACTCCCATCAACAGAAAAAACACAAAAGTAGTTGGAACCTGAGCTGACCGCAATCCCCTATCTGTCAGACCACACTAGAAGTAGTTGTGGAGCGTTCCTAAAAACCTAGATGCCACGTCACAGTCGAAGATACTTACTACACCTCACAGATAGAAATGAGGAAACCTATCTTGCCTCAGAGTAGTCCCCAAAGGAATAGCAAACCCCCAACATATAATGTCAATGGTGATGTAAGAAAGCACAATACACAGATAGGAAATAAAGATTAGCAAAGGCGAGGCCCGATTTCCTAGAAAGAACAGGACAGGACAGATAACTGATTGTGGTCAGTGCAATACCTTGCGGAAAAATGCTAGTCTCCTGATAATAAAAATACTGAGACCACTAGGACTCTTCCCCACTATATCAGGTAGTCTTGTAAATAATGGGAGAAACAAAATACCAAAAAAAACACAAGAATTACAAAAGTGCAAATAATCAAATAGAACAGGAAGAATCTCCCTTTTCTGGCAGTGGGACCTGCAGAGGGAGAACCCCCATGCTCATCAAAACAGAAAGACAATTCCTCTCCTGCAAGAAAACAGACTTTAAGCAAAACAAAAAGAAAAACAAACACCCTTAGGTGTGGATCAGGCAATAAAGCAACTTGCAACTCATCTGGAATGGGACAGGCACAGGATAAATGGAAGGACAACTCCAAGCCAATTTAGAAACTAAGGGCCAAAATGGGGATATAAATACCAGGATGGGACCATATATTCCAGAATATAGCCATGATAAGGTCATACACCAGGATGGGGGACATATTTACCAAGAAGTGGCCCAGGATGGGGGACATTAGTACAGGATAGGGGTCATTACTACACAATGAAGGGGGAGGGGGAGGACAACTCTTATGCCTTTATAGGATTAAGAACGCTACAATGGCCTATACATTTGACCAACATGTGGGGGGCCCAGGCTCAAACTTTGCACTGTGGCCCATCGGACTCTAGTTACGCCACCTCCACCGGGTATCTTTGTTCTAAAACTATCTGGCATTTCAGAGATATAAGGGGGCTTTACACGGTAGCGATATCGCTAGCAATTTCTAGCGATAGCGAGCGTGTAAGTACCCGCCCCCGTCGCACATGCGATTGTTTGTGATCGCTGCCGTAGCGAACATTATCGCTACGCAGCGCCACACATACTTACCTGGTCGGCGGCATCGCTGTGACTGCTGAACAATCCCTCCTTCAAGGGGGAGGGACGTTCGGTATCACAGCGACGTCACCGCAACATCACTAAACGGCCGGCCAATGAAAGCGGAGGGGCGGAGCTGAGCATGATGTAAACATCCCGCCCACCTCTTCCTTTTGCATTGTGGCCGACGGCAGGTAAGGAGACGGTCCTCGCTCATGCGGTGTCACACATAGCGATGTGTGCTGCCGCATGAGCGATGAACCACAACGCTAAACAACCCCGTACCGATTTTTGAGTTTGGGACGACCTCTCCATGGTGAACGATTTTCACCATTTTTGAGGTCGCCTAAGGTCGCTGGTAAGTATTACACGCTGCGATATTGTTAATGACGCCGGATGTGCGTCACTAACAATGTGACCCCGACGATAAAACATTAACGATATCGTAGCGTGTAAAGCCCCCTTTACTGTAAAGACGAGATTGGTTCAGTGCTACCCCTGGCCGACTCTTTCTAGCTCCGCTGCAGGTTACGAACAGGTCTTTTTGGAAATGTAGTTTCCTAGTCAAAAATCATTATTCACATGGTGGGCAATGCAGTGAAGAAGAAGGTGAAGATGAATAAGGGCAACAAAAGTGAGAAGGAAGGCATGTAGTAAGCTTTTATCTGCAGGACTACATATGTATTATATAAGGTTATGTAGCTTTGAGGATTTTACATTTTGTGAATAACCGTTTAACCACAGGATTTATATACCTGTAGTAATTTCACCAAAGAGTGAAACCAGACAAAGGCAAAAGAGGGAATAAAAATATATTACAAAGTAGTCCAGTTTTATTCTTTACAGGCATCAATCGTAGTCTAAGGCGGGCTTTTCACGTTCCGACATCGCTACCGATATATCGTCAGGGTCACGTCATTAGTGACGCACATCCGGCGCCGGTAGCGACATCGCAATGTGTAAATCCTAGGTGTGATGATGAACGAGCGCAAAAGCGTAAAAAATCGCTGATCTGTGTCACGTCATTCATTTCCATAATGCCGTTACTGCTGCAGAAACAATGTTGTTTGTCGTTCCTGCAGCACCACACATCGCTGTGTGTGAAACCGCAGGAGCGACAAACATCTCCTTACCTGCGTCCACCGGCAATGCGGAAGGGAGAAGGTGGGCGGGATGTTATGTCCTGCTCATCTCCGTCCCTCCGCTTCTATTGGCCAGCCACTTAGTGACGTCACGGTGACGTCTCTGTGACGCCAAACGCACCTCCCCTTGAAGGAGGGGATTGTTCGGCGGTCACAGCGACGTCGCCGAGCAGGTAAGTGCGTGTGAAGCTGCCGTAGCGATAATGTTCGCTACGGCCGCAAGTACCAGATATCACATGTACGACGGGGGCGGGTGCTATCACGCTTGACATCGCTAGCAATTGCAATTGCGATGTCGCAGCGTGTAAAGCCCACCTGAGGTGAACTTGTGCTTTAGTATACAGAAGTTTTTATTGTAATTATTGATAGAGACCTGACACAAAAGTACATTTTACAATCATTTGTTGCTTTTTCCTTTCAGTGCCATGTGTTACAAGTAATATAGATTTACAGTATGACTGTGGTGCAGATCATGCTGTGGTGTCCTGGGATGCAGCCCGTGGTGGATTGAATTATACAGCCTCCGTCAGTGCACAGAATGGGGATGGAGGTTCCTGTAGCACAGCAGACACTAAATGTACCGTCAGTAATATACAGTGTGGACAAGTCTATTCTGTGACCGTGGACTCCATTGGGACAGAATGCAGCAGCAGCGCCACCTCTCCACAACTGACGCACACAGGTATCTCTTCGCTTTTTAGGCCTGGTGAAGGTAACACAGTGAATATTAGGCTATTATCACATGCTGCAGATTTGTTGCAGTAATTTCTACAAATGTCCCATTCATCTTAAAGGGAATCTGTCACCAGATTTTCCCAATATAAACTAAAGCCGCTATCTGTACCTGCTCTACTACTGCAATCCATCTAAGCCCTGAACTACCACTGTATGTGCCTAAAAAAAACATATTTTTGGTATACAGCACAACCTAGTTCGATGGGCATCTTTTTTCTTTTCTCAACGCCTCCACTTTGTCCAGAATCACCATCCTCCTGACTTGATTGATGTGAATGACATGTCCTATATCAACCACAGATCAATGGGAATCTTGTGCCTGTGTAAGGAGGTGGTCCGGCTGACATGTTCCCCCTGAAGCCATCGATCACATAGTTGTATTGTGATGTACCTGTTAGGTGGCCTGCTGTGCTAACCGCTGGCCACAAGAGGTCACTGTTTTCTTTTCATAAGTTGTATAATTTTGTGCACTGTGCTGTGAGGAGACAGTTAACTTTGGGACTAGGCCACAGGGGAGGAGGTAGCCTGCAGAAAGAGGGGACTGTGTTCCTGTTAGAAGAGAGTAGGTAGTGAAGATCTGGACAGGATGAGAGAGGTATGAGGTATGTGAGGTATAGCTGGAAGGACAGAAGTAGTGAGATCCAAAAAAGAGGCGACAGAGATCCATTGCGGCCTCCAAGTTATGTGAGACCTGTAAGGAGGAAAAAGCCAAGAACATTGGGAGTTCAGCAGGGCATACATAGAAATCATGGGGCCCCATAGCAGAAGTTCTAATCCCCCCCACTCCGAAAAATAAATAATTATTCATCTGGGTCACTTAACAGCATATCTCCCAATTTTACATCCCTTACAAAGTAATTTTCCTCATATTGAAGCCCCTAGATTCCACTTTCATTGCACCCAGAAAGTATGATGCCAATAAAAGTGCCTCATAAACACTGTATGATACCCCACAGCAAATTCCTCCACAATATCCTCCATATGCACAGTATGATGACCCTACTGAACCCCCCTCAATTACTCCAATAAAGTGTGGTTACCCCCACCCATCCCCATGTGTGATCCCCACACAGCCCTCCATGCCGTATAATGGGATTACATACAGTATAATGGCCACCACATCTCTTCACACTGTATATTGCCCCCTACACAGTCTTCTGCACATAGTGTAGAAAATTATCCAGCATCCAGATCAGTAGATTGGTTTAAAAATCAATTTTTCTTTATTCCAAACTTCATAAAAACATAAAATTCTCCATCATGATGAAGAACGCATCACAAGACGTGTAAGGTGGACGCGTTTCGGACAAAAAACTAGTCCTTAATCTGGTTGTCTCAGTGAGAATGAAATACTTAAAAAAGTGTGAAACAACTGAAATATGTCTTAAGCCCGCTTTACACACTACAATATATCTTACGATGTGTCGGCGGGGGTCACGTCGTAAGTGACGCACATCCGGCATCGTAAGGTACATTGTAGCATGTAACAGCTACGCACTATTGCGATTGAACGGTAAAACGTTCATCGCACGCACGTCATTCATTCCTCATGAATTGAACGTCAGGTTGTTCATCGTACCCGGGGTAGCACACATCGCAGTGTGTGACACTCCGGGAACGATGAACAGATCTTACCTGCGTCCTGCGGCTCCCGGCCAGCAATGCGGAAGGAAGGAGGTGGGCGGAATGTTTACGTCCCGCTCATCTCCGCCCCTCCGCTTCTAGGTTCTTCAAAGTAGCCACCTTTTGCTTTGATTACTGCTTTGCACACTCTTGGCATTCTCTTGATGAGCTTCAAGAGGTAGTCACCGGAAATGGTTTTCCAACAGTCTTGAAGGAATTGCCAGAGATGCTTAGCACTTGTTGGCCCTTTTGCCTTCACTCTGCGGTCCAGCTCACCCCAAACCATCTCGATTGGGTTCAGGTCTGGTGATTGTGAAGGCCAGGTCATCTAGCGTAGCACCCCATCACTCTCCTTCTTAGTCAAATAGCCCTTACACAGCCTGGAGGTGTGTTTGGGGTCATTGTCCTGTTGAAAAATAAATGATGGTCCAACTAAACGCAAACCGGATAGAATAGCATGCCGCTGCAAGATGCTGTGGTAGCCATGCTGGTTCAGTATGCCTTCAATTTTGAATAAAGCCCCAACAGTTTCAGCAGCAAAGCACCCCCACACCATCACACCTCCTCCTCCATGCTTCACGGTGGGAACCAGGCATGTAGAGTCCATCCGTTCACCTTTTCTACAAAGACACGGTGGTTGGATCCAAAGATCTCAAATTTGGACTCATCAGACCAAAGCACAGATTTCAACTGGTCTAATGTCCATTCTTTGTGTTCTTTAGCCCAAACAAGTCTCTTCTGCTTGTTGCCTGTCCTTAGCAGTGGTTTCCTAGCAGCTATTTTACCATGAAGGCCTGCTGCATAAAGCCTCCTCTTAACAGTTGTTCTAGAGATGAGAAGGTGTGTCCAAACTTTTGGTCTGTACTGTATATATATGCAGAACCCATAGTTGTCTATATATTATAATGCACACCTCATAGACCTCCATATAGTATAATGCATCCACATAGTCCTACAAATAGTGTAATGCACAGCCCATAGTCCTCCATATATTATAATGCAGCTCCCATAGTTCTCCATATATTATAATGCAGCTCCCATAGTTCTCCATTTATTATAATGCACACCAAATAGTCCTCTATATATTATAGAGCACCCCCATAGTCTGCATATATTATAATGCACTCCCCATAGTCCTACCTATATTATAATGCACCCCCATAGTCCTCCCTAAATTATAATGCACCCCCATAATCCTTCAGCAGTGTACTCTCTGACTAAAAAAACCCCAAAAACTCACCTCTCCTCTTTTCCCAGCTGCTTCGGACTCCTCAGCGTGTATTCTGCATCTCTGCATAGCGGGCGCACAGAAGTCACATCATAGTATCTGCTATGCTGAGACATCAGAGCTGTCCCTCTGAACAATCCATGTGCGGGTGTCCACCACGCATGCGTGCCATTTGCCCCTCCAGCCTGCTGTATCTTTATGGGCTGGCGGCATCCTGATCATGTGATTTGATCGGCGCTGCCCAGACATGACTCGGCGGCCAGCGGGTGTCAGAGGTTACTATGTTGATGCATGCATCTGTGGCGCCCCTGACCTGGTCAGGCACCACTGAGTACTGCACCCATGCTGGGGGCAGTACAATACAGGTAATCCAGAAGGCTGACCGAGGTGTGACTACACAGGCGCATAGTAATCAGGTCTCACACATGTACCTTTGGGAGGACTCCTGAGAGCTTCCAGGAGGGGGTGTGGCCTCCATGTCCACTCAAGGGGTATGGTAGAGAGCCTGGTTGCTAGGTGGTGTAGGCAAGCACAGTGGGGAAAGAGGAAGAGAAGGAGGAACAAGGAGTCCGGAGCAGAGAGTTGGGAAGTGGAGCTCAGAGAAAGCAGACGTGCAGAACCCACGAGTGAGCCAGTTTAGTGTGCAGCTCAGGGAGAGCAGACGTGAGGAGCATACCCTGGAGCTGTTGCAGTCTAACAGCATCCGCGCAGTGACTACCGACGGGGGAGATCGGTCACCTGGTAGTGCCGCCCGAAATCCACCCAAGGCTAGAGAGAGCACAGGGGTGGCAGAGTAAGGGGACTGCCAGTGAGGTACCAGGCCCGCAAGGGTAACAGGTCCCAGTGCAGAGATAGATTCACCTTTCTTCTGCCAAACCTGCCTGAGGGGGCACTTCAGACCTCCAAGACAACACCACAGAGTCCGCAGCCACGTATCAAAGAGAGGGCCCATAGTTCACAGGAGGCAAGCAGCCGGAGTGATCTGGTCCAGGCTACAAGCAAACGGGCCGAAACGAGGGGAGAACAGGCAGCAGCAACTTCCCCGGGTGACCCCCGTAGGGACTTCAAGTCGGGGTCACCACAAAAACACAAAGGGCTAAGGAAGGCGAGTTGGTAATCACCCTCGTCAGCCAGCCTGAAGGATACCTGGTTCCAGCCTGGTTCATCCCAGCTACGCCCGGGTTACTCACCTGCCATCTACTGTGAGTAAAAACCCTGAAAGACTGTCTGGACTGTGCCTGAGTCATTCTGCGTCCTGTGGTTCCACACACTTACACAGGGCCCTGGGGCTTGCCTCACTCTCGGGAGGCTACTACAACTGACTGCACCCACCATCAGCCGCAGGCACCCCTTAATCTGTAGTGGCGGGCCCCAATGACGGCAATACCGAGAGTGGCGTCACAAAAATCCTAAAAGAAGATTCCATACCTGTGACCAGACCGTCCCGCCACGTGGAGTCCCTGAAGGTAATGCACCGACACAACACCTGTGGGGCTTCACATCTGGCGTCACGAACAGGATAAGGACTAGACCTGTAAAGACAGGTGACCATGTGCCTGGGCGATCCGCTTGAAAAATTGGAAGCGCCGCCATATTGCCACCATGAAAAGCGCGCTGAAAAACAACAGAAGCCCGCGCTAGAAGAAGTTACCGCCCACGAAGAGGTGTGGCTACCCAGAGAACCCCTGCAGAGTCTTGACCTCGCAAGTGATGAGAGCGGAGGTGTGCAGAGACGGCGGGAAGGAAGGGAAGCCACAAGCCTGCTGCTGAGAGAACGCCTGCAGTGTGCTGACCTTGCAAGAGGGGACGAGAGGCGGATCTGTCCTGAGACGGCAGGAAGAAGCAGCGCTGCAAGAAAACAAAAGTCTGCTATTAAAAGAAAAGCTACAGGAAGTGGCAGGCCGGTTGCTGAAAAGAGAGCTGAAGGAAGAAGCAGAGGAGATGGCATCTGAACGCAGAGACCCAGAGCCAGGCTCCGCTGCCTGGTGGGATCGGGAGCTTGCCCAGTTCTGCGACCGACTGGAGGCCAGGATCGTACGGCAGATCAGAGAGGGACGCATGGAGCTTCTGGAGATGGCTACAGCGGTTCGGGCCTACGAGAGGTGGACCACACGACAAGTGCCACACCAGGCGGCGACGACTCAGACCCCGATGATGCTACCGATGGGTGAGTCCTGTGTTGCCCCTGCCCGCTCGAGTGCCCCGACCCCCGCTGCCATGCCCGCGGTCCCTGGAGAGACGCCCGGCACGGCGACACTGAACCAGGCCGCAGCCACGCCAGGTGCGGCCCACCAAGCCCAGACCGCCGCAGCGATTCCCTGCCCGGCCTGCCAAGATCTCGCCGCAGCCGCGACGCAGATCCACACCGCAGGAGCGACTCCAAACAAGGCCGCAGCCACGCCAGGCGCGGCCCGCCAAGACCAGGCCGCTGCCATGCTGGGCGCGGGCCACCTAGACAAGGCTGCAGCCCGCCAAGCCCAGGCCGCCGCAGCGATGCCCTGCCCGGCCCGTCAAGAACCGGCCACAGCAGCGATGCCCGCTGAGACTCCGGCTGCGACCCTGATTGAGACCGCAACAGCGACGCTGATCCAGTCCGCTGCCAGGCCAGGCTTGGCCCGCACAGACCAGGCCGCAGCCATGCCAAGCTCGGCCCGCCAAGACAAGGCTGCACCGCTATCTACCCCGGCCTGTAAGGCCAGAGCAGACACCGCTCCCCAGCCCAAGGAATTGGACCTCCTGCTCACGCTGGGCAAGGACCCCGAATACTGGAGGCTGAAGGCCGACCTAGAGGCTCATTTCCCAAAGGAGATGGTGGACCGGTATCTGCTCCCTCCACATGCCCACAGGAAGACTCCCGTAACCTCCACGGCAAAGAGTCCACCGCCCTGGCCTGCTGACAAAAATCCATCCCCAGCGCTGCCGCAAGAGGAGTGCTCAGGAGAACTAAGGGGGAGGGGAGGCCAGAAGGCTGAGAAGCTGACCCCAGAGCCATCAGCAGTGGATGCAGCACCAGTCCCAGAGCCAAAAATGCTGCCTTATTCTCGCTAGATGAAGAGAGCCCGACACCCCCTGCTGAAGAAGAGCTGACTGTCTTCATGCCCAGTAAGTACATCACCTGGGAGCCTGCACGCAGTGAGGGGGCAGCCCAGCAGGACCCAGCCCACAAGACACGGCGCCGCAGCAGATCGAAGTTTTCTCTGCACAGCAGTCTCCAGATAGGAAGGATGAAGTAACAGCCAGAGACTTGGAGGAGAAGCAGTCATTAAGGAGAGCTAAATCTCAAGTCAGAGGCCCCCTTTGTCGTGGAGTTGTGGAAGACTTCAATTTGAAAAGTGGATACGGCTTCATTGTTGCACCTGGCCTGAAAGAAGGCATCTTTGTAAGCAGGAGAGACATTATAGCACACTTGCCTAGAGGACATCCAGGAAGAAACCTGTACATGGGAGACCTGGTAGAATTCACCAAACACCAAGGAGAACGCGGATGGTACGCACTAGATGTTACACCATGCCCCAGAAATCCCTACAGTAACCCTGCTGTCTCAACACTACAACATAAAGAAAGAGAAAAAGAAACAGAAACAGAAGATGAAGATAGAGAAAATGAAGACAAAATCAAAGATCCCATTGATGACACAACTACTGATGACGACGACAGAAATGTGGAGAATGACAGGTGCCACAGCCCTACAGGCCAAAGCCCTGGTGAGGAGGAATCCATGTAAGGAAGTAAAGAAAAGTACAGCAGTTTGAAAAGTTTGCAACGTTAATGTTCAAGAAATGTGCCCACATAGACTAATGTGAGAAACCCCTTTTTGTACTTTGAAAAATAAGGACTATAGGCTATGAACTGGCTATAGCCACAAACTCTCGCAGTGTGTATAGTTACCTTGAATGCTACCACCACCAGGGAGCATGCCTGTTTATGGGGCCTGGCTCTTCACCACAAAGAGGGTACCTGGTCAGCACCAACTGTGGAGGCCGACCCCACATCCTTCCAGAAGAGGCTGAAGGCGCGGCTCCACCAGGCCAGGTATACCTTGAAACCACCAGACCAAGAAAGCCGCCTCTACATCCTGCCAGAAGTGGCTGAAGGCGCGGCTCGACGGGACAGGAAGATTGGAGGAAAGGTCTGGGGAAGCGGATGGCCCAGACCTAGTTGCTAAAAGGACCGGTGACCTACCTCCTGAGAGGGTTTTGGGTGGGTTAACGGACTTGTGGGTGGAGGGTGGTGATGTATGGTACCTGGTGGTTTTATAATGTTTTTACAATGTTTTACTGTTTTATGCATTTTAAAATGTTGTCTTGCAGCCCCAGGACGTGCTGGTGATAACTAAGAGGGAATGTGGCACCCCTGACCTGGTCAGGCACCACTGAGTACTGCACCCATGCTGGGGGCAGTACAATACAGGTAATCCAGAAGGCTGACCGAGGTGTGATTACACACAGGCGCATAGTAATCCGGTCTCACACATGTACCTTTGGGAGGACTCCTGAGAGCTTCCAGGAGGGGGTGTGGCCTCCATGTCCACTCAAGGGGTGTGGTAGAGAGCCTGGTTGCTAGGTGGCGTAGGCAGGCACAGTGGGGAAAGAAGAAGAGAAGGAGGAACAAGGAGTCTGGAGCAGAGAGTTGGGAAGTGGAGCTCAGAGAAAGCAGACGTGCAGAACCCACGAGTGAGCCACTTTAGTGTGCAGCTCAGGGAGAGCAGACGTGAGGAGCATACCCTGGAGCTGTTGCAGTCTAACAGCGTCCGCGCAGTGACTACCAACGGGGGAGATCGGTCACCTGGTAGTGCCACCCAAAATCCACCTAAGGCTGGAGAGCGCAAAGGGGTGGCAGAGTAAGGGGACTGCCAGGGAGGTACCAGGCCTGCAAGGGTAACAGGTCCAAGTGCAGAGATAGATTCACCTTTCTTCTGCCAAACCTGCCTGAGGGGGCACTTCAGAACTCCAAGACAACACCACAGAGTCCGCAGCCACGTATCAAAGAGAGGGCCCATAGTTCACAGGAGGCAAGCAGCTGGAGTGATCTGGTCCAGACTACAAGCAAACAGGCTGAAACGAGGGGAGAACAGGCAGCAGCAACTTCCCCAGGTGACCCCCGTAGGGACTTCAAGTCGGGGTCACCACAAAAACACAAAGGGCTAAGGAAGGCAAGTTGGTAGTCACCCTCATCAGCCAGCCTGAAGGATACCTGGTTCCAGCCTGGTTCATCCCAGCTACGCCCGGGTTACTCACCTGCCATCTACTGTGAGTAAAAGCCCTGAAAGACTGTCTGGGCTGTGCCTGAGTCATTCTGCGACCTGTGGTTCCACACACTTACACAGGGCCCTGGGGCTTGCCTCACTCTCGGGAGGCTACTACAACTGACTGCACCCACCATCAGCCCCAGGCACCCCTTAATCTGCAGTGGCAGTCCCCAATGACGGCAATACCGAGAGTGGCGTCACAAAAATCCTAAAAGAAGATTCCCTACCTGTGACCAGACCGTCACGCCACGTCGAGTCCCTGAAGGTAATGCACCGACACAACTCTTGTGGGGCTTCACACATCACCACATGAGTCACCGCACTTTGATTAGTGCGCCAGTATAAATAATCTTGCTTACCAACTGATTGTTGCCCCTGGACGAAGGCGTAGCCGAAACGCTCGTAGCTCGTAGGGCAGTCTTTGTGCTCGGCTGACCTCCTCAGTATATTATCACAGGTATCTTTCCTTTTAATTATCAAACTTTGTTGCTCTGTAACATCCCTCCGATGTAGGTGGCTGTACCCGGGGTTATGTATATACAGTATACTGCCAATGTTGCAGCTGGGATTAACATGTATTGTTTCCATCTTCCGGATGTTTTTGATTACTAAGCCCCACTAGGAGATACATGTAGCACAGTGGTTTGGATGCTTGTTTATTTAGACACTTGATTTAATTCTGTCAATTTGACGCCTTTTTGCCACTTACACGCAGAGAGCTTTTTTATTAATTGGCTTTCATATTTATTAGTACACTTGGAACCAACAGTGTATATACCAATTGTGTATTAAATCAACTGTTTGGAGGATTATGCATTCGCACTTTAGTTCATGTTTTTAACAATTACACTGGTGTTTTTTTCCTACTTACCTGTTCAAATAAAATTACAAGATTTTCATTTATTGGACGCTTGATCGTGTCTTTGTTTCTTTGGTTTGTCAATTAATTATATACGATTTTGTCCATCAATACAGTCCTTTATGATCCACATGACTATAATCATTAATACACCGTGTGCAGAATTATTAGGCAAGTTGTATTTTAGAGGATTTTTTTTATTATTGATCAACAACTATGTTCTCAATCAACCCAAAAGACTCAGAAATATTAAAGCTTAATATTTTTGGAAATTGGAGTGGTTTTTTTTTAGATTTGGCTATCTTAGGAAACATTTCTGACATGCAAAAACAAAACCCAAAAAAATTAGTGACCAATATAGCCACCTTTTTTTATGAGGACACTCTACAGCCTACCATCCATAGATTCTGTCAGTTGCTTGATCTGTTTACAATCAATATTGCGTGCAGCAGCCACCACAGCCTCCCAGACACTGTTCCGAGAGGTGTACTGTTTTCCCTCCCTATAGAGCTCACATTTTATGAGGAACCACAAGTTCTCTATGGGGTTCAGATCATTTGAACAAGGGAGCCATGTCATTATTTTGTCATCTTTTAGACCTTTACTGGCCAGCCACGCTGTGGAGTAGTTGGATGCATGTGATGGAGCATTGTCCTGCATGAAAATCATGTTTTTCTTTAACGATACCGACTTCTTCCTGTACCACTGCTTGAGGAAGTTGTCTTCCAGAAACTGGCAGTAGGTCTGGGAGTTGAGCTTCACTCCATCCTCAACCCGAAAAGGTCCCACAAGTTCATCTTTGATGATACCAGCCCATACCAGTACCCAACCGCAACCTTGCTGGTGTCTGAGACGGAGTGGAGCTCTCTGCCCTTTACTGATCCAGCCTCTGGCCCATCCATCTGGCCCATCAAGAGTCACTTTCATTTCATCAGTCCATAAAACCTTTGAAAAATCAGTCTTAAGATATTTCTTGACCCAGTCTTGACTTTTTATCTTATGTTTCTTGTTCAAAGGTGGTCGTTTTTCAGCCTTCCTTACCTTGGCCATGTCCCTGAGTATGGCACACCTTGTGCTTTTCAATACTCCAGTAATGTTGCAGCTCTGAAACATGGCCAAACTGGTGGCAAATGGCATCTTGATATGCTTGATTTTCCTCAATTCATGGGCAGTTATTTTGCGCCTTTTTTGCGCAACACGCTTCTTGCAACCATGTTGGCTACTTGCCATGAAACGCTTGATTGTTCGGTGATCACGCTTCAAAGGTTTGGCAATTTCAAGACTGCTGCATCCCTCTGCAAGACATCTCACAATTTTGGACTTTTCAGAGCACGTCAAATCTCTCTTCTGACCCATTTTGCCAAAGGAAAGGAAGTTGCCTAATAATTAAGCACACCTTATATAAGGTGTTGATGTCATTACACCACACCCTTCCTCATTACAGAGATGCACATCACCTAATTTACTTAATTGGTAGTTGGCTCTCAAGCCTATACAGCTTGGAGTAGGACAACATATATAAAAAGTATCATGTGATCAAAATACTGATTTGCCTAATAATTCTGCACACAGTGTATATACAAGTATATATCTTCTGATACTAATAGATTGTGCATAGGTTTAGTCATGTGGAATTGCACTTTGCCATCAATTTTTGTATGAGATGTCAGAGCGCAGACACAGCGGGAGAATAATGGAGGAGGGAGCGGATAGAGGAGCGCTCTTTCTTTCATCATTGCATTCATCTGTATTGGCAACCGCGATACAGTTGAAAGTGAGATGCCAGGAATGCGGAGTGTCGAAGCCCACAGTGGTGAAATGCATGTTGAGGTGTTTAAGGTCCCACTCTCAGTGTCCCGCTTCACTCCTATTGTACTGCATTATGTCTCAAGGAATTTATCTATACGTGACAGGCACGATCTATAAGGATAATCTGTATGTCTATGAACATTTATGGTTTGATTATTACTGCTCCCAGTCCGTTGTCTGTAGTCTTTTTCTCTTAGATGCTGTGTTGTTTATATCCATAAACTTTGGCAATTTTATATTCTTCTTTTTTCCTCCAGGACCCTGTGTGCCTCAGAATGTCTCTGCTGTTACTGACTGCCAGACAAACGTCGCCTCTGTATCATGGGGCAGCGCTCCTGGATCCATTAATTATACTGCCCTGGTGACCACATCCGATGGCGAGGTTCACACCTGTGATACCACATCAACTGACTGTAATGTCACCGGCCTGAGCTGTGGTGTCACATATACTGTCAGCGTCACAGCATACAATGACCGGTGTCAGGGTGAAAGCAGCCCGGGAGTGGACCTGATCACAGGTATCGTGCACAAAAAGTGCACAGGCATTGTATGGGAGAAGGACCTGATATATACATTATACACTCAGATGATCCACTATACATCTTTTATCTTGTAGTCTTTGCCTGATTTTTTTTTCTTTTCTCTTATGTTCACATTAAAATTGTGATGCTACATATTTCCAACATTCATGTTAAGTTTCCTTTTAATATTCCTTTACTGTTTTATTTTTTTCCTGGAACATTTCTGAGGTGCAGGTGCCATCTTATTTCTTTCTGCAGCCCCCTGTGCTCCGGATCACGTCCATGTAGAGACGGACTGTGCCACAAATGCTCTAGACATTACCTGGAAGCAGAATAACCGTTCGGACATCTTCACCTCCTTTTTAACAACACCGAGTGGGAACATGACTTGTTCATCTGACCAGGCCCACTGCACTTTCTATAACCTGCCGTGTGGAAGTGAATTTGTGGCATCCGTGTCGGCCGCCAACATCCGCTGTAGTGGACCAATAAGCAAATATGTGAAAGCCCAGACTGGTAAGTAGAAGATGTACATATGTATTGCATAGAATAGTGTTTTCAGACCATTTAATACCCACGACAGTATATTGGATCCATCTTGGTAGTACTGGGTACTGTACTATGTTCTTCAGAACAGCTTGGGCTGTTTGTGCTATTGATTCCTTAAATGCTCTTCATGGACCTGGTGTGAGATGAAGTGTGCTTTTTGTTGGAAGCATTAAAAGATTGGTAGAATGGCCATATGATCAACAAACATACTGTGGTACAAGCCTGTGTGCTAAAGCAACATCACCTATACCATTTCATGAGAATGCCTGTTCTAAACCAGTGACACTGGGCAGGATGCCTCCATACATTCTATGATACACACTAATTACTGACTGGGCACATGAAGATACTGAGGTTCCTTAGACAAGGTTATGCCTTTACAATAGTGCTTAGCTGTTTAGTTTTGTTGATCCTGCTAACTATAGTCTTAAGGCCCCCATGACACATGACATAAGGCCTCTATGATACATGACATAAGGCCCCTATGACACATGACATAAGGCCCCCATGACACATTACATAAGGCCCCCATGACACATTACATAAGGCCCCCATGACACATGACATGAGGCCCCCATGACACATGACATGAGGCCCCCATGACACATGATGCATCTATCAGGGATAAACGGGTCTCCAATGTAAAACTCCCCTTCCCAATCTATACTTAAAATAATAACACAACAACGACTTTATTGCTCGAATGGCCACAGATTTTATTTAATCATATATATATGTACCCAAAACTCATGGCTCAACATGCCACCCATTGTTAACACATAACCTGTACATATATATATATATAACCAACACACCTGATAGATCCGTCCGAGAGGCCAACCATCCTTCCTATCCCCCGGCCGTAACCTCCAACCGGCCCAGAGGACCACCTCGGCCGTGACCAACCGACCCGAGGTGTAGGGTAACAACGTTCCATCGTTAATTACCCCTCCCCAGAACCTGCAGGACTTCCGCCCACAAATTCCAAACCAATCCGAAGCCACTCCCCCTGAGTGACTTCATACCAAACAACCGACTGTCGGTACTCCCAACCTCTCTGAATGGACCTATCACCCCGCCACAGACCGGCCAAGTGACACCTTACTTGGCCCAGGCCCTCCACACCCCCATCGCTTGCTCCAAACCATCCCTCAAACCCAACATCCACAAATCCAAACCTATGTCCGTGAGATGGACCCCATCTCGTCTCAGATACTGCTCAGTGGACTCCTCCAGCTCTCTATGTCGCACCACCACACCCCCATTTCGCACCACAAACCTACCAATCGCCCGATTCAATTTGACCCGGGCCCTGTTGATCCGATCAACCGACCTTGCAAAACGCCACCGCGTCCGGGCTATAATATCGGACCAGACAATTACATTCCCGGGAAAGCCCTCCACAAATGCAACAAGTCCATCTTAATATCCCTCTTCACATCCCTCGCCGCCCTCACTCCAAGGTCATTTCCTTCCACATGCAGAATTAAAATATCAGGTTCACGATCAATGCGGCTATAATATGCCACCTCAGGACATGCCCCGAACTCCGAGCCATTTCACACGGGCTTCCGACATTGCCATTCCGAGCTGCCGACCTTCGCGACGAACATCCGCCCGCAACGCTCCCCAATAAACAAAGGAGTGCCCCAGAATCCAAACGAGGCATGGACCTATGAAAATATAAAACCATAAATAACAGACCAAACAAGGAAAACCACACTCCAAGACCCTAACTCAAGCCATTTAACCCCCCCACACCAACCCTCACCTGACCAGGTGTGGTCTAACATACAGGCGAAACCTGGAAGATTCCCATCTCCCAATCCGCCGAATCCAATCGTCACTCAACCCCCACCGGGCAGCTTCCGTTGCTGCCCCAATCCGGAAGGAGTGAGATCCGTAATCCCTCGTCTCTTCCCCCGCCCGTGCCAAAGCCGTCTTCAGCACTGCAATGAACTGAAATCGTGATAACACAGTTCCATCCACATGCCTAAGGAAAACACCGGGATAACCACCTCGCACCTTCAAAAACTCAGACACCTGCACCACCGGGCATAACTGGTGCCCTGGCAATTCAAACAACACCACAAGGCGACCCCGGCCCATCTGATCCGTTTTAGAAAAACGTAGCCGGCATTCCACTCTATCCACCCCAAGCATCACGTCCTCCATCAACAGACCACCAATCGCTTGCCTAGCAGGGCTAACCAACTCGCCAATGCGAAAGGCACCAAAAAACGCCAATACGAACGCTACCGAAAACAATGCCCGTTCATAAGGGGACGAACAGAGCTCCCCCAAACACCCCACCAAACGAACCAACAAAGGAAACGATATAGGCCGACGCGTGTCACGTGACCGTACCCCTTTTCGAAAGCCCCTCATCGCCTGCCGCACCAAGAAATCCTTTGTCGCGTCCCGAACCCCCTGCATTTTAAACAAGAAAACCAACGCCGCCAACTTGAAACCTATCACCGCGACAGACCGACCTGCTGAAAATTCCCCACTAATCAACGTCAAGACCCCTAAAACCCGACCAGTGTACCCGGGCTCCATAAAATCCGACCTTTCCAACTCCTCCCATGCATGCCACACCGTCTGATAACGGCACCAAGTAGCCTCGGCCACCGATCTCCTAATTCCTTCAAATGCTACACTGACGCCAGGTCCCACAGCCATTCTGGGCACGGTTCTCCATCCTCCTCTGCTCCTGGCACCAGTCTCCTGAACCTGTGAAACTGAAATCGAGATAGCGCATCAGCCACCTCGTTTTGAACCCCGGGAACATGCCACGCCACCACACAGATGTTTAGAGCCAAGCAACGTAACACCAGATGCCTCAAATACCCCACTACCGGAGGTGATTTGGCCGACAGTGCATTAATAGAATTCACCACCGCCATGTTATCACAATGCATGCAAACCTTCTTGCCTGCAAATTCCGGGCCCCACAACTCCACTGCCACTATAATGGGAAACAGTTCAAGCAGCGCCAAATTCTTTACCAACCCGGTTTCCATCCACAGCCGTGGCCATTTCCCAATGCCCCAACGTGTTTGGAAGTTCGCTCCAAAACCCGTCGCTCCTGCAGCGTCCGTAAACAATTCCAGCTGGAATAGCTATTGGACAATGCCCTGCTCATCCACAACGTCTTTCCGTTATATTGGTCGAGAAAAGTATCCCACACCAGCAGATCCCCTTTCATCACCTTTGTCACTCTGACAAAATGATTCGGAGCAGACACCCCCGCGGTCGCACTTGCCAATCTCCTATTAAATATCCGCGCCATCGGAATAATACGACAGGCGAAATTCAATTTTCCAAGCACCGACTGAAAGTCCCGCAACTTCACCTTCTTAGACCGATATAACGACCGCACCGACGCCTTCAGATCACGCAGCTTGCCCTCCGGCAACCTGCATTTCATAGCCACTGTATCAATTTCGATACCTAAAAAACACAGGGCCGTCACCGGCCCTTCCGTTTTTTCCTTTGCCAATGGAATACCCAGACTCCGTGCTGTTCGCTCTAACGTAAATAACAACAAGGAGCAAACCGAGGAGCCCGCCGGTCCAACGCAAAGGAAATCATCCAAATAGTGAATCACTGAATGGACTCCTGTCACGTCCCTGACTACCCATTCCACGAAAGAACTGAACGCCTCAAAATAAGCGCATGAAATGGAACAGCCCATGGGCAGGTAACGATCCACGTAGTATCCCCCATCCCACATGCACCCCAAGAGATGAATACTCTCTGGGTGCACCGGTAGTAAACGAAAAGCTGCTTCCACGTCCGCCTTCGCCATCAGGGCCCCTCGCCCGGCTACCCGCACTAGCTCCAAAGCCTTGTCAAACGATACATAATTGACTGCTGACAACTCAGGTGAGATCCCATCATTTACAGACAAACCTGCCGGATACGATAAATGATGAATGAGCCGAAATGTATTTGGCTCCTTCTTGGTTACCACCCCCAGTGGCGAAATCCTTAAGTTGGAGAACGGCGGGTCCTTGAACGGGCCCGCCATCCTCCCCAACTCCACTTCCTTTTGCAGCTTTTCCCTCACCACCTCCGGATGTTCTTTTGCGGATCTCAAGTTACTCGGGCGAAACACCGGCGCTTCAGATTCGAACGGAATCCGAAAACCCTCCGTAAAACCTTTCAACAACAGCTCCGCCACCCGCACATCCGGATATCTATTTAAATAGGGAAGCATCACCTCTACCCTCACTGGCGTCCTCCCTTTTACCAGACCCCTCTCCTGCCTTTCCTTTTCCTTTTTTGAAACACCTGGCCAAAGAGTGGGAACCTCCACAACCAGAACACTCGTGTTTAAACCGACATGACGCCCCAAACTTACATTGCCGTTCATTAAATTGCCAACAGGCACCTTTTCTCAGGCCAGCCGGGGACCCGCCACTCGCACTCGGGCTCCCGGTACCCCCACGAAAGGGCTGAGCCGGAGCCGTCATCAATCGCATCCACAGGGAAATATCCTTGTGGTCCCACCGGATGCCAGGCCGCAGAGCCTGCCATTTCCAGAACTGCTCGTCATATCTCAGCCACCCTAAACCACCATACACTCTATACGCCTCCCCAATGGAATCCATGTAACCAAAAAGGGCGGAGCAATGCTCCGGCTCCTTTTCCCCAATCACGCTGGCTAAAATCGCAAACGCCTGTAGCCAGTTAGTAAAAGTTCTCGGTATCAGCCTGTACCTCCTCTTCTCCTGTACCTCCTCTTCCCCCCAGCCCATCCTCCTTTTCTTTCTTGGAGTCACTTGGCTTCACTTTGTCCAAGTTAAACTTCTCCAAGGGGAGCAAGGAAAAAAGTTCCACATACTCCCCTTTCCATATCTTCTCCCTCACCTCCTTTTTCAAATGCACCCCTAATGGACTTTCAAAGCACACATAAACTTCACTTCGTGCCCTATCATCCAACCGCACAACCTCGTCCTCTTTTTCTGCGTCCTTACTCACCGCAGCCGCTACGCCGTCCGCCTGCCCCACCACAACCGCCGACGCAGCCTCTGGAACTTCAACCTCTCGCGCCGGCACCACCGGCGGACCACCAACTGGGGGGCCCACCCAAGCCCCTGCCGGAGACCCAGGCCCGCTCTGTCCCGACCTCTCCGCCGACAACCCCTGCAACACCCCTAACAGCTGACCCCAAAAATTCCGACCCCGGTACCACCGACTGTCTGACCGTACCTGCGCCCTGCATACCGCCCCCTGCAGAGGAACCCACGCCCCCACCCCCAGACCCCGCAACATTAAACATATCAGTCGTCTTCTCACCAAGCTGCCTCTGAACCGAATCCGGAGCAGCCGTACCACGAACGTCCCTCAGCCGATCCATCCGTCCTGCCGCCTCCTCCTGTCCTTCTTCCTCTCCAGAATCCGAAACGCCGCTGAGGTCCTCAGGGGGGACCAGTGAGGGGACAGCCTGCACCTGGCGGCCGTCGACCCCCACGGTCACCGCACCCTGCGCCTCCGGGCGTCCCCTGCTGGGCCTTCTCCTCTTGACGCAACGTGGCGTCCTGCCGCCACTCTTCTTTGCAGGTCCCACGCCTGCCTGCTGCGTCGTCATCACGACGCTTGCAGATCCTGTGGATCTCCCACCCTGCCGACTGCAGGGAGGCCGTGCTGCTCCCGCTGCTTGTAGGGAACTCCCCCCAGCCCGATCCTCGCTGGGGGGGACCGTGATCACTGATCGCAGCGCCGGGCCCTGCGGACTGCAAGACCCTGCCTCCGGACCCCTCATGCTGCCACCCCGATCTGCACCGCCGCTCCGTCCGCTCCATCTCCCCTGCCGTCTGCAGGGAATCTCCGCCTCTGTTTCCTGATGCCGGGCACCACCCCCAGCCCGCACTTCACTGGGGGCTGCCGTCGCTCCGGTCCGGGGCCGTGCAGACCACCGAAGCTCCGCCCACTTCCGGCCCACGGGATCTCCGGCGAGGATTCCTCCCGGCGGCCGGTACCTCTCCCAGAGGTAAGTAAGGAGGGCTACGCTGCCCCGGAGGGTCCCCAAGGGGGCTCCTGGATCTTGTTCTTCTCCCCACGCCGGGGGAGTAGCGCTCCGGCGGTCGCGCCCACCGAGCGCGCAGCACCGGCCCGGGTGCTGGAGCAGCAGGCATTACCGCTCCAGCCCCGCAGATCGCCGCCAGCTGCTCCCGCAGCGCATCCACGCCAAGGACCTCAGAGGCCCCGCGCACCATGTCCAGTAAAGCTGCCAAGTCAGCCATTGTCCCGTCGGCGAGCAGCAGCACAGGTGGGACACACAGCTTGGGCAGCAAAGAGGAGGTCACCAGGGCACAGCCCCCTTTATACCCCCTAGTACCACCCCACCCCTTCCTTGGTTCCCCCCAATCACCTCCACCGACACTCCCACCAATCCTAAAGCCCCATACACTGCCCCCTAACCAAATCCCTTAACCCCTTCCTACCCTGACCCTTCCGCTCGTCATGGGGCCTATTCACCCCTATGGGGCTCACTGCCCATCTTGACAATGCTTCAGTTGATTGTTCGTCCAACAGCCATCTCAGCTATACTTCCATTTGGCTGAGTGCTCCTGTGTTCTCTGAGAAAGCCACTGACAGACATCTCTACCGGGGGCTTTATCTTTTAGACATGACCGATCAACAACTCATATTTGTTCTAACTTTCACCTATTCATTCCTTATTTTACTTGTTTCCTGTGAATGAGACACTCAGTGTGTTATACTCACATTTCCTCCCCTTTATATCTCCATCCCGGGGGCCGGTGGCTTTATAGTGCCCTCATTATATGAGTTAAACTCCTTGCATTACACAGCTTCTATTCCCTGGATTTCATTCATTATAAATGCACACATTTTTATTTCTGTGAATAAATTGGCAAATGTTACAAACTGACACAAGTCATCTGAATAAGACCTGACGAGTTGCTCTGCTGTGGCCTTAAGCTCGTCTGAAGACAGTTCTTTCAGATGGCTAAAAAAGCTAGATTTGCTTGATATATCTTTATATGCTTGAAGATGTTGGTCAAGAGAAGCGATAAACTGATCAAAGATAGGCAAGAAAGTTTCTGTTCTGTATTTTTCAGAAGGGCTGAGTTGTACTTCCGTATAGCCATAATCCAATGGATTGAGACACACGTTTTGGTGTGTTCCCCCATGCTGGTAAATGACCCCATCCTGGTAAATGTCCCCCTTCCTGGTAAATGTCCCCCTTTCTGGTAAATGTACACCATCCTGGTACATTACCCCATCCTGATAAATGTACCCCTATCCTGGAAAATGTACCCCCATCCTGGCATGTTTCCTGCATCCTGGCATGTTTCCCATATCCTAGCATATTTCCCCCATGCTGTCATGTTTCCCCCATCCTTGCATGTTTTCCCCATGCTGTCATGTTTTCCCCCATCCTGCCATGTTTCCCCAATCCTGCCATGTTTCCCCCATCCTCTGCCATGTTTTCCCCATCCATCCTTGCATGTTTTCCCCCATGCTGCTATGTTTTCCCACCCTGCCATGTTTTCCCACATCCTGCCATGTTGTCCCCCATCCATCCTTGCATGTTTTCCCCCATGCTGCTGTGTTTCCCTCATCCTGCCATGTTTTCCCCCATGCTGCTATGTTTTCCCACCCTGCCATGTTTTCCCACATCCTGCCATGTTGTCCCCCATCCATCCTTGCATGTTTTCCCCCATGCTGCTGTGTTTCCCTCATCCTGCCATGTTTTCCCCCATCCTTGAATGTTTTCCCAATCCTTCCATGTTTCCCCCATCCTTGCATGTTTACCCCATGCTGCCATGTATTTCCCCATCCTTCCATGTTTTCCCCCATACTGCCATGTTCTCGCCCACCTTGACACAGCCGCTGCCACACACAGTTTAAAAAAAACAAACTTCACCTTCCAGCACCCGCTCCACCACTGCGCGCCACTGGGTTGGGTCCTCAGTTCCCGCGCTGCCACCAGTCATCATTATGCCGATGCCGCTTACTGACGCTCCCGCCGTCTCCTAGGCAACAGGCCTGCGGCCTAGGAGAGGATGAGTGTCAGAGCGAGGAGAAATGTCTCCTCTACTTCAACACAACTTTGAACTGCCGGCACGACCGCGCCAGCAGTGCAACGTGGCATGATCAGGCGACAGCGCACGTGCCGACAGAATAAGCTCTGCATACACAGTCTGGCATGCGTGCCATACGTTCGCCATCAATGGCCTAGAAGCTTCTGTTGGGATCAGAGAAGGCTGCCGCATGCCATAAGCTAAGCATTAGGTACAGGTGTACTAAGGAGTCTGGCTAGCCAGGTCAGTGGATGCTGATGCAGGTGCCATGACTCTGCGCCAGCCACTGAGATGTAGGACTGTAGCCAGGTCCCTACACTTTTAATAGTTTCTCTTTTGTTAAATGTTCCTTATCATTCGAAATGGTTCACAGCAAAGAGACGTGTATTTTACATGTTTTGAGATATTTATCCCTATATTGGTGGGTGGCCCAGGGCCCGGGCCCCTTGGGCCCCCCCTAAATCCGAGCCTTCTTCCATCCTAACTTGGCCATCACATTCTTTAGTCTAATGTCAGCTGAACCCACTGATATTGGTAAGATCAGCTGACAGTCTATTGTGTATGTGTGAGTTTAGTTCAATGATGATATCAGTGGAAAAGAGGGATGCCGCCTATTGAGTTTCAGCAGTGGATCCTTTTGTTTGTTTAGCCGACAGCTATCTAATGTGTATGGGCCTGTGCTTTAGCTTGAACCATGCCTATTTGACTTGCATTACAGCACTTTTCCCCACTAAAAACATTTAAGGCAGATCCAAACAATACAAAATATTGGAAATGGTCTTTGGAGGTATTCTTTGTGTTCTATAATATTAAAGGAAATCTGTCATGTGAAAAAACACTATTAATCTACAGATATGGGGTTAATCTGCAGGCTAAAAGCATTTGAATCCTTTACCAGGCCCACACCTGAAACCCCGCTGACGGTAGGAAAATAACTTTAATCCCCCATACAGCGTTTGAGTTTTAGTCATCAGGCAGGTGCCAGCGCAGGTTCTGTCACCGCTCTGTGTATGGAGAGCGGCGGCTGTAACCACACCCCCACACTGATGGACAGCCTCGTCTAATGCTGAGAGGCTGTCAGTCAGTGTAGTGGGCGTGGCTTTAGCCGCCGTTCTCCATACACAGAGCGGTGACTGAAATGCTGCCTGGGGGATTAAAGTTCTTTTCCTCCAGGCAGCGGGGTTTGATGTGCGGGCATCAGGCAAAGTTCAAACACTATTGACCTGCAGATTAACCCCATATCTGCAGGCCAATAACATTCTTCCACGGGAAAGCTTCCCTTTAAAGAGTAATAACATTTTTAAACATTTTTATATGTTGTTTCTCTTATTGATCAGTAGTTGACAGGGGCTTCAGCTCCTGACTGATAAGTCAAATCAAGAAGGAGAAATGCTCATCTTTATCCCCAAGTATGAGCAGAGTGATGTACAGACCTATAGAGTTTTTTTTTTGACCATACATCACTCTGCTCGCTTCCAGTTAAGTTTAGGCTTGACCATTTGGTGGGGTCTTAAGACTAACATCAACACTAATGAAAGAAATCTATAACATATCAGAAAATGTTTTAAAGTTTAGTTGCGCTGTAAGTTTATTCACTTTTTGCTTTATTTTGCAATCTACAGCTCCTTGTATCCCAATGAAAGTGAACACAGCCCTGGACTGCATTAGTAATTCAGCCCTGATTTCCTGGAGCAATTCTCGGGGAGCATTAAATTATGTTTCCTCATTGAATGGATCAGTTGGAGAACGGTACAACTGTAGCAGCCCGGCCACGTCATGCTGGATCAGAAGTGTCCCCTGCGGTGGACTATACACTGTTGTCATGATGGCTCAGAACGACATCTGTAGCAGTGTAGAAAACAGCGTGGCTGTGCTGGAGACATGTAAGATACTCCACATTGTATAGTGTGCTGATACATGTTATATAGGCCATCAACAGGCTAGATGTGAAAATCACATGAATTGTATAAGGTCTGATATTGTATTATCTAAATTGTTCTCTCTTCTTAGGTCCTTGTGCCCCACAAAATATGTCTATATTTTCCCCCTGTAACACAAATGAGGCTTTGCTGCAGTGGGTGGCCGCCCCGGGGGCTGTGCGTTATACAGCCAGTGTAATATCATCAGAAGGAAGAAATTATATCTGCAACACAACAAACACCACTTGCACCATCGGAGGACTTCAGTGTGGAGAGACATACAATGTCACTGTCACCGTATTCAACGATTTTATGGCAAATGTAAGCCTAGAAGGGAAGACATTCACCAAAGGTAATAACAAAATAAGAAAATGCATTGCCGTAGTGCTGATCTTTATGGCCTAAGACACACGGCGAGAAAAACGGTGCGAGTGGAGTGCGATAAAAGAAATCGCATTTCACTCGGACCAATATTATCCTGTGTGTCAGCGCACATAAGCGAATATTTTCTCAGCCCTAATCGGACCGAGAAAACAATCACAGCATGCTGCGATTCTAATGCGATCATTGTGTCTCTCGCACGCATTCAAGTCAATGGGGCGAGAGAAAAATCGCACTGTACTCGTGGTACACTGGTGTACAACGAGTGTAGTGCGAGAATGGCAATACCCGGCTACGGAGGAGAGAGGGGGATAAATCCCTCCCTCCCCTCCTCAGTGCCGGCCCGCCCCTCCGCAGCGCTAGCCTGTCCCTCCGGTTGCTGGCCTGCCCCTCCTCAGAGCCGGCCCACCCCCCCCTCAGAGCCAGCCCGCCCCCAGCAGCTGAGGTCCGCTCGCATGATCGGATCTCAGTCGCAGGAAGACTTGCATGACACTCGGCTCTGCTGTACTGCCAGCATTAACTGAGTGTCATGCGAGGGGATCGCAGTAATCCCCATGTGGCCCCAGCCTTAAGCGGGCTTTACACGCTGCGACATCACTAGCATCGGCTAGCGATGTCGAGCGTGATAGCACCCGCCCCCGTCGTACGTGCGATATTGTGTGATCGCTGCCGTAGCGAACATTATCACTACGGCAGCGTCACACGCACATACCTGTGCAGTGACGTCGCTATGACCGCCAAACAATACCTCCCTCAAGGGGGAGATGCGTTCGACATCATAGCGATGTCACTGCGGCGTCACTAAGCGGCCGGGCAATAGGAGCAGAGGGGCGGCGATGAGCGGGACGTAACATCCCGCTCACCTCTTTCCTTCCACATTACCGGTGGACGGAGGTAAGGAGATGTTCGTCGCTCCTGCGGTGTCACACATAGTGATGTGTGGTGCCGCCGGAACGACGAACAACATCGCTAATAAGCAATTAACGATTTTTTGATTCAGGACGACCTCTCCATGGCGAACGATTTTGGCCACTTTTGCGATCGACTAAGGTCGCTCGTACGTGTCACATGCTGTGCGTCACAAACACCATGACCCCGATGATAATACGTTAACGATATCGTAGCGTGTAAAGCCCGCTTTACTGTTACAGTTCTGAATTCCACTACACTTCACACCACCTGCATCATGTGGGAAGGAGACCCTGTATAATAGGGATTTAATGCAGTCTGTGATTACTTTATACACTGTATATACATTAGTTTCTAGGCATTAGTTATGTGATACTCAACCTCCTAACCTGCACAATATATGTATGTAATCAGTAGTTATCACAAACAGTAGGTTTTTAGATGAACCACTTCACGACATCCGCCGTACATGTACGGCAAGTGTATAGAGCGCAGGCTCCCGGGTTCAAACTGTGACAGCGGGATTTCTCATGTGCCAGCATAGGGGCGTGTCATTCGAAGCACCAATCTACGCACCTGTGGCATGATCGTGGCTTGCTATGACAGCAGGGGGCCTACTGAAGACCTCCATACTTGTCATAGCAATGCTCATTTGAATCCTGAAGTGGCCGGGCTTCAAAAGGAGACAGTGATTTCTGCTATATACAGCAATGGTGGGGCATTACTGGATATAGCACAAGTGATCAGACGATCACGGGTTATAGCCCCCTAAGGGGACTTTTAAAAACCGTGAAAAATACATTTTTTTTAAAAAAAAATATGAAAAAAAAAACCTGTTGCCCCATTAAAAATACTAAAAGAAAAATTTAAAAAAATACACATATATGGTATCGACAGGTTCAAAATATAAAATTAGTTAAACACTGTATATACAGTATATATAAAATTAGAAAATTAAGCACTGTAAACAAAAAAATTAAGAACGCCAAAATTATGTTTTTTTTGGGGCCGCGGCAATAACCACCAAAAATGCTGTAACAAGCGATCAAAACGCCATATATATTCTAAAATGGCATCAGTAAAAACATAATAATGTATATTACATTATTATGATGACTCTTTTATAAACTTTTTGTATGTTTTTGTATTCAATAAAATTATGATACTGTTATGAATATGGAACTCCATGTGTGTTTTTTGCACACCTCTATAGATCAGTAAAACCATCGTCTTGGCCCTCAAAACATAATCATCACAATGCTCCATCATCCAAAAAATGAAAACGTTACGAAAAATTGGAAAATAGGAACAAAACCACCACAATTTATTTTTTCAAACTTTTTTCACCAATAAAACAATGAAAAAATATGGACATGTGTGATGTCGCCGTAATCGTACTGAGGGTGAGAATCATATTTCGAGCTAATTTTTATCACAAGATGTACACTGTAAAAACAATTCCCCAAAACCATGTCAGAATTCAGTTTTTTTCACAATTTCTCCAAATTTGAAATTTTTCCCCCGTTTTACAGAACACTGTGGTAAAATGAATGATGCCATTCAAAAGTACATCTAATCCCGCTAAATACAAGCCCAACTATGTCTATGTGGACAGACACATAAGTTACAGCTATGGGAAGAAGAGGAGGAAAAAACGAAAACACAAATTGACCCCATTGTGAAGGGGTTAATGGTCAACTAACACGCGATATATGTATAACATACAGCTAATAGTCTCTGAATAATAAATGTGCTAAGTATGGGTCACTGCAGATTGCCTATTAGAACAAGCAAGTTCCTACCGGTCGCTGCGTCCTCTCATCTTTTCAGTTGCTTCTTGTAAATGTTCTTCTCATATATCCCATGTTGCATGCCATTATTTTGATGTCATAAACGCATGTTTTCTGCACCTAAAAAGCATGTAAAACGCTGGAATTTTGATGTTTCTTGCTTTTTGCAACTTCTCATTGACTTCAATGTTAGCAAAACGCAGCCCAAATGGCAAAAACAATTGACATGCTGCTTCTTTGGACGCTGAGTTTTTGCCCAAAATTAGGCAAATTAAATGCAGCGTTTAGAAAAGCAAAGTGCTCACAAGAAATCCACTTTTCCCATAGACTTTGCTGGAAAATCAAAATGCATGCATAATCAAAAAAAATCTGATTTTTTTGATGTTGTCTTTTCTATGGTCCTGAGGAAGGGGGCAGAGTTCCTGAAATGCGTAGACCTATGCAACAGTAAAGCCACATTAATCTGATCTTCAGACTTGTGATCATTGGCGCGGCTTACAGAAACCCGTTTTCTACTTTTCTCTGTTATCTGCCACTTGGGTTGCCGCTGCCGTGATCCATTTCTACATGCGATTATAGTAGTTGTGACTGTCACAACTACAGTTGGTGAGTATTATTGCTCCCCCCACCTTTGCCCTGTACCTATAAGGGTAAGACCCTATTGCGCTTTATTTTCCACAGCTTTTTTTTCCTATAAATCCCACCAAAAATGAAGTGAAAAAAATCTTTAATTTCAACAAATAGTAAATTTTATTAGCTACATTTGTTTTTTCATAAAATACAAGGAGACACTGACTACATAAACTGGACAACCCCGGACTAGATTTACCCAAAGTATCGTAACTCCAAAATGAAGCCAAATTTCACAAGGTAATTACGGTGTTCCCCCACTAGATGGTGGCAGTGTGCAGCTATGCCTATATATAGTGACAAACAGGTAATTGCTGTGTTCCCCCACTAGATGGTGGCAGTGTGCAGCTATGCCTATATATAGTGACACAGGTAATTGCTGTGTTCCTCCACTAGATGGTAGCAGTGTACAGCTATGCCTATATATAATGATAAACAGGTAATTGCTGTGTTCCTCCACTAGATGGTGGCAGTGTGCAGCTATGCCAATATATAATAATAAACAGGTAATTGTTGTATTCCTCCACTAGATGGTGGCAGTGTGCAGCTATGCCTATATATAGTGACAAACAGGTAATTGCTGTGCTCCTCCACTAGATGGTGGCAGTGTACAGCTATGCCTATATATAGTGACAAACAGGTAATTGCTGTATTCCTCCACTAGATAGTGGCAGTGTACAGCTATGCCTGTATATAGTGACAAACAGGTAATTGCTGTGTTCCTCCACTAGATGGTGGCAGTGTACAGCTATGCCTATATATAGTGACAAACAGGTAATTGCTGTGTTCCTCCACTAGATGGTGGCAGTGTACAGCTATGCCTATATATAGTGACAAACAGGTAATTACTGTATTCCTCCACTAGATGGTGGCAGTGTGCAGCTATGCCTATATATAGTGACAAACAGGTAATTGCTGTATTCATCCACTAGATGGTAGCAGTATACAGCTATGCCTATATATAGTGACAAACAGGTAATTGCTGTATTAATCCACTAGATGGTGGCAGTGTGCTGCTATGCCTATATATAGTGACAAACAGGTAATTGCTGTGTTCCTCCACTAGATGGTGGCAGTGTACAGCTATGCCTATATATAGTGACAAACAGGTAATTGCTGTGTTCCTCCACTAGATGGTGGCAGTGTGCAGCTATGCCTATATATAGTGACAAATAGGTAATTGCTGTATTCATCCACTAGATGGTGGCAGTGTGCAGCTATGCCTATATAGCCTATATATAGTGACAAACAGGTAATTGCTGTGTTCCTCCACTAGATGGTGGCAGTGTGCAGCTATGCCTATATATAGTGACAAACAGGTAATTGCTGTATTAATCCACTAGATGGTGGCAGTGTGCAGCTATGCCTATATATAGTGACAAACAGGTAATTGCTGTATTCATCCACTAGATGGTAGCAGTATACAGCTATGCCTATATGTAGTGACAAACAGGTAATTACTGTATTCCTCCACTAGACGGTGGCAGTGTGCAGCTATGCCTATATATAGTGGCAAACAGGTAATTACTGTGTTCATCCACTAGATGGTGGCAGTGTACAGCTATGCCTATATATAGTGGCACAGGTAATTGCTGTATTCCTCCTCTAGATGGTGGCAGTGTGCAGCTATGCCTATATATAGTGACACAGGTAATTGCTGTATTCCTCCTCTAGATGGTGGCAGTGTACAGCTATGCCTATATATAGTGACAAACAGGTAATTACTGTGTTCCTCCACTAGATGGTAGCAGTGTACAGCTATGCCTATATATAGTGGCACAGGTAATTTCTGTATTCCTCCACTAGATGGTGGCAGTGTACAGTTATGCCTATATATATAGTGACAAACAGGTAATTGCTGTATTAATCCACTAGATGGTGGCAGTGTACAGCTATGCCTATATATAGTGACAAACAGGTAATTGCTGTATTCATCCACTAGATGGTGGCAGTGTGCAGCTATGCCTATATATAGTGACAAACAGGTAATTGCTGTGTTCCTCCACTAGATGGTAGCAGTGTACAGCTATGCCTATATATAATGATAAACAGGTAATTACTGTATTTCTCCACTAGATGGTGGCAGTGTGCAGCTATGCCTATATATAGTGACAAACAGGTAATTGCTGTGTTCCTCCACTAGATGGTGGCAGTGTGCAGCTATGCCTATATATAGTGACAAACAGGTAATTGCTGTATTAATCCACTAGATGGTGGCAGTGTGCAGCTATGCCTATATATAGTGACAAACAGGTAATTGCTGTATTCATCCACTAGATAGTAGCAGTATACAGCTATGCCTATATATAGTGACAAACAGGTAATTGCTGTATTAATCCACTAGATGGTGGCAGTGTGCTGCTATGCCTATATATAGTGACAAACAGGTAATTGCTGTGTTCCTCCACTAGATGGTGGCAGTGTACAGCTATGCCTATATATATAGTGACAAACAGGTAATTGCTGTGTTCCTCCACTAGATGGTGGCAGAGTGCAGCTATGCCTATATATAGTGACAAATAGGTAATTGCTGTATTCATCCACTAGATGGTGGCAGTGTACAGCTATGCCTATACATATAGTGACAAACAGGTAATTGCTGTGTTCCTCCACTAGATGGTGGCAGTGTGCAGCTATGCCTATATAGCCTATATATAGTGACAAACAGGTAATTGCTGTGTTCCTCCACTAGATGGTGGCAGTGTGCAGCTATGCCTATATATAGTGACAAACAGGTAATTGCTGTATTAATCCACTAGATGGTGGCAGTGTGCAGCTATGCCTATATATAGTAACAAACAGGTAATTGCTGTATTCATCCACTAGATGGTAGCAGTATACAGCTATGCCTATATATAGTGACAAACAGGTAATTGCTGTATTAATCCACTAGATGGTGGCAGTGTGCCGCTATGCCTATATATAGTGACAAACAGGTAATTGCTGTGTTCCTCCACTAGATGGTGGCAGTGTACAGCTATGCCTATATATAGTGACAAACAGGTAATTGCTGTATTCCTCCACTAGATGGTGGCAGTGTGCAGCTATGCCTATATATAGTGACAAATAGGTAATTGCTGTATTCATCCACTAGATGGTGGCAGTGTACAGCTATGCCTATATGTAGTGACAAACAGGTAATTACTGTATTCCTCCACTAGACGGTGGCAGTGTGCAGCTATGCCTATATATAGTGGCAAACAGGTAATTACTGTGTTCATCCACTAGATGGTGGCAGTGTACAGCTATGCCTATATATAGTGGCACAGGTAATTGCTGTATTCCTCCTCTAGATGGTGGCAGTGTGCAGCTATGCCTATATATAGTGACACAGGTAATTGCTGTATTCCTCCTCTAGATGGTGGCAGTGTACAGCTATGCCTATATATATAGTGGCACAGGTAATTTCTGTATTCCTCCACTAGATGGTGGCAGTGTGCAGCTATGCCTATATATAGTGACAAATAGGTAATTGCTGTATTCATCCACTAGATGGTGGCAGTGTACAGCTATGCCTATATGTAGTGACAAACATGTAATTACTGTATTCCTCCACTAGACGGTGGCAGTGTGCAGCTATGCCTATATATAGTGGCAAACAGGTAATTACTGTGTTCATCCACTAGATGGTGGCAGTGTACAGCTATGCCTATATATAGTGGCACAGGTAATTGCTGTATTCCTCCTCTAGATGGTGGCAGTGTGCAGCTATGCCTATATATAGTGACACAGGTAATTGCTGTATTCCTCCTCTAGATGGTGGCAGTGTACAGCTATGCCTATATATATAGTGGCACAGGTAATTTCTGTATTCCTCCACTAGATGGTGGCAGTGTACAGTTATGCCTATATATAGTGACAAACAGGTAATTGCTGTATTAATCCACTAGATGGTGGCAGTGTACAGCTATGCCTATATATAGTGACAAACAGGTAATTGCTGTATTAATCCACTAGATGGTGGCAGTGTGCAGCTATGCCTATATATAGTGACAAACAGGTAATTGCTGTATTAATCCACTAGATGGTGGCAGTGTGCAGCTATGCCTATATATAGTGACAAACAGGTAATTGCTGTATTCATCCACTAGATGGTGGCAGTGTGCAGCTATGCCTATATATAGTGACAAACAGGTAATTGCTGTGTTCCTCCACTAGATGGTGGCAGTGTACAGCTATGCCTATATATAGTGACAAACAGGTAATTGCTGTGTTCCTCCACTAGATGGTGGCAGTGTGCAGCTATGCCTATATATAGTGACAAACAGGTAATTGCTGTATTCATCCACTAGATGGTGGCAGTGTACAGCTATGCCTATATATAGTGACAAACAGGTAATTTCTGTATTCCTCCACTAGATGGTGGCAGTGTGCAGCTATGCCTATATATAGTGGCAAACAGGTAATTACTGTGTTCATCCACTAGATGGTGGCAGTGTACAGCTATGCCTATATATAGTGGCACAGGTAATTGCTGTATTCCTCCTCTAGATGGTGGCAGTGTGCAGCTATGCCTATATATAGTGACACAGGTAATTGCTGTATTCCTCCTCTAGATGGTGGCAGTGTGCAGCTATGCCTATATATAGTGACAAACAGGTAATTACTGTGTTCCTCCACTAGATGGTGGCAGTGTACAGCTATGCCTATATATAGTGACAAACAGGTAATTGCTGTGTTCCTCCACTAGATGGTAGCAGTGTGCAGCTATGCCTATATATAGTGACAAACAGGTAATTGCTGTATTCATCCACTAGATGGTGGCAGTGTACAGCTATGCCTATATATAGTGACAAACAGGTAATTACTGTGTTCATCCACTAGATGGTGGCAGTGTACAGCTATGCCTATATATAGTGACACAGGTAATTGCTGTATTCATCCACTAGATGGTGGCAGTGTGCAGCTATGCCTATATATAGTGACAAACAGGTAATTGCTGTGTTTCTCCACTAGATGGTAGCAGTGTGCAGCAATACCTAGATATATAGTGACAAACAGGTAATTTCTGTATTCCTCCACTAGATGGTAGCAGTATACAGCTATGCCTATATATAGTGACAAACAGGTAATTACTGTGTTCCTCCACTAGATGGTGGCAGTGTGCAGCTATGCCTATATATATAGTGACAAACAGGTAATTGCTGTATTCCTCCACTAGATGGTAGCAGTATACAGCTATGCCTATATATAGTGACAAACAGGTAATTACTGTGTTCCTCCACTAGATGGTGGCAGTGTACAGCTATGCTTATATATAGTGACAAACAGGTAATTGCTGTATTCCTCCACTAGATGGTGGCAGTGTACAGCTATGCCTATATATAGTGACACAGGTAATTGCTGTATTCATCCACTAGATGGTGGCAGTGTGCAGCTATGCCTATAATATAGCTACAAACAGGTAATTGCTGTGTTTCTCCACTAGATGGTGGCAGTGTGCAGCAATACCTATATATATAGTGACAAACAGGTAATTTCTGTATTCCTCCACTAGTTGGTAGCAGTATACAGCTATGCCTATATATAGTGACAAACAGGTAATTACTGTGTTGCTCCACTAGATGGTGGCAGTGTACAGCTATGCCTATATATAGTGACAAACAGGTAATTGCTGTGTTCATCCACTAGATGGTGGCAGTGTACAGCTATGTCTATATATAGTGGCACAGGTAATTGCTGTATTCCTCCTCTAGATGGTGGCAGTGTGCAGCTATGCCTATATATAGTGACACAGGTAATTGCTGTATTCCTCCTCTAGATGGTAGCAGTGTGCAGCTATGCCTATATATAGTGACACAGGTAATTGCTGTATTCCTCCTCTAGATGGTGGCAGTGTGCAGCTATGCCTATATATAGTGACAAACAGGTAATTACTGTGTTCCTCCACTAGATGGTGGCAGTGTACAGCTATGCCTATATATAGTGACAAACAGGTAATTGCTGTGTTCCTCCACTAGATGGTAGCAGTGTGCAGCTATGCCTATATATAGTGACAAACAGGTAATTGCTGTATTCATCCACTAGATGGTGGCAGTGTACAGCTATGCCTATATATAGTGACAAACAGGTAATTACTGTGTTCATCCACTAGATGGTGGCAGTGTACAGCTATGCCTATATATAGTGACAAACAGGTAATTGCTGTATTCATCCACTAGATGGTGGCAGTGTACAGCTATGCCTATATATAGTGACACAGGTAATTGCTGTATTCATCCACTAGATGGTGGCAGTGTGCAGCTATGCCTATATATAGTGACAAATAGGTAATTGCTGTGTTTCTCCACTAGATGGTAGCAGTGTGCAGCAATACCTATATATATAGTGACAAACAGGTAATTTCTGTATTCCTCCACTAGATGGTAGCAGTATACAGCTATGCCTATATATAGTGACAAACAGGTAATTACTGTGTTCCTCCACTAGATGGTGGCAGTGTGCAGCTATGCCTATATATATAGTGACAAACAGGTAATTGCTGTATTCCTCCACTAGATGGTAGCAGTATACAGCTATGCCTATATATATAGTGACAAACAGGTAATTACTGTGTTCCTCCACTAGATGGTAGCAGTGTACAGCTATGCTTATATATAGTGACAAACAGGTAATTGCTGTATTCCTCCACTAGATGGTGGCAGTGTACAGCTATGCTTATATATAGTGACAAACAGGTAATTGCTGTATTCCTCCACTAGATGGTGGCAGTGTACAGCTATGCTTATATATAGTGACAAACAGGTAATTGCTGTATTCCTCCACTAGATGGTGGCAGTGTACAGCTATGCCTATATATAGTGACACAGGTAATTGCTGTATTCATCCACTAGATGGTGGCAGTGTGCAGCTATGCCTATAATATAGCTACAAACAGGTAATTGCTGTGTTTCTCCACTAGATGGTAGCAGTGTGCAGCAATACCTATATATATAGTGACAAACAGGTAATTTCTGTATTCCTCCACTAGATGTTAGCAGTGTACAGCTATGACTATATATAGTGACAAACAGGTAATTGCTGTGTTCCTCCACTAGATGGTGGCAGTGTGCAGCTATGCCTATATATAGTGACAAATAGGTAATTGCTCTATTCATCCACTAGATGGTGGCAGTGTACAGCTATGCCTATATGTAGTGACAAACAGGTAATTGCTGTGTTCCTCCACTAGATGGTGGCAGTGTGCAGCTATGCCTATATAGCCTATATATAGTGACAAACAGGTAATTGCTGTGTTCCTCCACTAGATGGTGGCAGTGTGCAGCTATGCCTATATATAGTGGCAAACAGGTAATTACTGTGTTCATCCACTAGATGGTGGCAGTGTACAGCTATGCCTATATATAGTGGCACAGGTAATTGCTGTATTCCTCCTCTAGATGGTGGCAGTGTGCAGCTATGCCTATATATAGTGACACAGGTAATTGCTGTATTCCTCCTCTAGATGATGGCAGTGTACAGCTATGCCTATATATAGTGACAAACAGGTAACTACTGTGTTCCTCCACTAGATGGTAGCAGTGTACAGCTATGCCTATATATAGTGACAAACAGGTAATTGCTGTATTAATCCACTAGATGGTGGCAGTGTACAGCTATGCCTATATATAGTGACAAACAGGTAATTGCTGTATTAATCCACTAGATGGTGGCAGTGTGCAGCTATGCCTATATATAGTGACAAACAGGTAATTGCTGTATTCATCCACTAGATGGTGGCAGTGTGCAGCTATGCCTATATATAGTGACAAACAGGTAATTGCTGTGTTCCTCCACTAGATGGTAGCAGTGTACAGCTATGCCTATATATAATGATAAACAGGTAATTACTGTATTCCTCCACTAGATGGTGGCAGTGTGCAGCTATGCCTATATATAGTGACAAACAGGTAATTGCGGTGTTCCTCCACTAGATGGTGGCAGTGTGCAGCTATGCCTATATATAGTGACAAACAGGTAATTGCTGTATTAATCCACTAGATGGTGGCAGTGTGCAGCTATGCCTATATATAGTGACAAACAGGTAATTGCTGTATTCATCCACTAGATGGTAGCAGTATACAGCTATGCCTATATATAATGACAAACAGGTAATTGCTGTATTAATCCACTAGATGGTGGCAGTGTACAGCTATGCCTATATATAGTGACAAACAGGTAATTGCTGTGTTCCTCCACTAGATGGTGGCAGTGTGCAGCTATGCCTATATATAGTGACAAATAGGTAATTGCTGTATTCATCCACTAGATGGTGGCAGTGTACAGCTATGCCTATATGTAGTGACAAACAGGTAATTGCTGTGTTCCTCCACTAGATGGTGGCAGTGTGCAGCTATGCCTATATATAGTAACAAACAGGTAATTGCTGTATTAATCCACTAGATGGTGGCAGTGTGCCGCTATGCCTATATATAGTGACAAACAGGTAATTGCTGTGTTCCTCCACTAGATGGTGGCAGTGTACAGCTATGCCTATATATAGTGACAAACAGGTAATTGCTGTGTTCCTCCACTAGATGGTGGCAGTGTGCAGCTATGCCTATATATAGTGACAAATAGGTAATTGCTGTATTCATCCACTAGATGGTGGCAGTGTACAGCTATGCCTATATGTAGTGACAAACAGGTAATTACTGTATTCCTCCACTAGACGGTGGCAGTGTGCAGCTATGCCTATATATAGTGGCAAACAGGTAATTACTGTGTTCATCCACTAGATGGTGGCAGTGTACAGCTATGCCTATATATAGTGGCACAGGTAATTGCTGTATTCCTCCTCTAGATGGTGGCAGTGTGCAGCTATGCCTATATATAGTGACACAGGTAATTGCTGTATTCCTCCTCTAGATGGTGGCAGTGTACAGCTATGCCTATATATAGTGGCACAGGTAATTTCTGTATTCCTCCACTAGATGGTGGCAGTGTACAGTTATGCCTATATATAGTGACAAACAGGTAATTGCTGTATTAATCCACTAGATGGTGGCAGTGTACAGCTATGCCTATATATAGTGACAAACAGGTAATTGCTGTATTAATCCACTAGATGGTGGCAGTGTGCAGCTATGCCTATATATAGTGACAAACAGGTTATTGCTGTGTTCCTCCACTAGATGGTGGCAGTGTACAGCTATGCCTATATATAGTGACAAACAGGTAATTGCTGTGTTCCTCCACTAGATGGTGGCAGTGTGCAGCTATGCCTATATATAGTGACAAACAGGTAATTGCTGTATTCATCCACTAGATGGTGGCAGTGTACAGCTATGCCTATATATAGTGACAAACAGGTAATTACTGTGTTCATCCACTAGATGGTGGCAGTGTACAGCTATGCCTATATATAGTGACAAACAGGTAATTTCTGTATTCCTCCACTAGATGGTGGCAGTGTGCAGCTATGCCTATATATAGTGGCAAACAGGTAATTACTGTGTTCATCCACTAGATGGTGGCAGTGTACAGCTATGCCTATATATAGTGGCACAGGTAATTGCTGTATTCGTCCTCTAGATGGTGGCAGTGTGCAGCTATGCCTATATATAGTGACACAGGTAATTGCTGTATTCCTCCTCTAGATGGTGGCAGTGTGCAGCTATGCCTATATATAGTGACACAGGTAATTGCTGTATTCCTCCTCTAGATGGTGGCAGTGTGCAGCTATGCCTATATATAGTGACAAACAGGTAATTACTGTGTTCATCCACTAGATGGTGGCAGTGTACAGCTATGCCTATATATAGTGACAAACAGGTAATTGCTGTATTCATCCACTAGATGGTGGCAGTGTACAGCTATGCCTATATATAGTGACACAGGTAATTGCTGTATTCATCCACTAGATGGTGGCAGTGTGCAGCTATGCCTATATATAGTGACAAACAGGTAATTGCTGTGTTTCTCCACTAGATGGTAGCAGTGTGCAGCAATACCTATATATATAGTGACAAACAGGTAATTTCTGTATTCCTCCACTAGATGGTAGCAGTATACAGCTATGCCTATATATAGTGACAAACAGGTAATTACTGTGTTCCTCCACTAGAAGGTGGCAGTGTGCAGCTATGCCTATATATATAGTGACAAACAGGTAATTGCTGTATTCCTCCACTAGATGGTAGCAGTATACAGCTATGCCTATATATATAGTGACAAACAGGTAATTACTGTGTTCCTCCACTAGATGGTAGCAGTGTACAGCTATGCTTATATATAGTGACAAACAGGTAATTGCTGTATTCCTCCACTAGATGGTGGCAGTGTACAGCTATGCCTATATATAGTGACACAGGTAATTGCTGTATTCATCCACTAGATGGTGGCAGTGTGCAGCTATGCCTATAATATAGCTACAAACAGGTAATTGCTGTGTTTCTCCACTAGATGGTAGCAGTGTGCAGCAATACCTATATATATAGTGACAAACAGGTAATTTCTGTATTCCTCCACTAGATGGTAGCAGTATACAGCTATGCCTATATATAGTGACAAACAGGTAATTACTGTGTTCCTCCACTAGATGGTGGCAGTGTACAGCTATGCCTATATATAGTGACAAACAGGTAATTGCTGTGTTCATCCACTAGATGGTGGCAGTGTGCAGCTATGCCTATATATAGTGACACAGGTAATTGCTGTATTCCTCCTCTAGATGGTAGCAGTGTGCAGCTATGCCTATATATAGTGACACAGGTAATTGCTGTGTTCATCCACTAGATGGTGGCAGTGTACAGCTATGTCTATATATAGTGGCACAGGTAATTGCTGTATTCCTCCTCTAGATGGTGGCAGTGTGCAGCTATGCCTCTATATAGTGACACAGGTAATTACTGTATTCCTCCACTAGATGGTAGCAGTGTGCAGCTATGCCTATATATAGTGACACAGGTAATTGCTGTATTCCTCCTCTAGATGGTAGCAGTGTGCAGCTATGCCTATATATAGTGACACAGGTAATTGCTGTATTCCTCCTCTAGATGGTGGCAGTGTGCAGCTATGCCTATATATAGTGACAAACAGGTAATTACTGTGTTCCTCCACTAGATGGTGGCAGTGTACAGCTATGCCTATATATAGTGACAAACAGGTAATTGCTGTGTTCCTCCACTAGATGGTAGCAGTGTGCAGCTATGCCTATATATAGTGACAAACAGGTAATTGCTGTATTCATCCACTAGATGGTGGCAGTGTACAGCTATGCCTATATATAGTGACAAACAGGTAATTACTGTGTTCATCCACTAGATGGTGGCAGTGTACAGCTATGCCTATATATAGTGACAAACAGGTAATTGCTGTATTCATCCACTAGATGGTGGCAGTGTACAGCTATGCCTATATATAGTGACACAGGTAATTGCTGTATTCATCCACTAGATGGTGGCAGTGTGCAGCTATGCCTATAATATAGCTACAAACAGGTAATTGCTGTGTTTCTCCACTAGATGGTAGCAGTGTGCAGCAATACCTATATATATAGTGACAAACAGGTAATTTCTGTATTCCTCCACTAGTTGGTAGCAGTATACAGCTATGCCTATATATAGTGACAAACAGGTAATTACTGTGTTCCTCCACTAGATGGTGGCAGTGTACAGCTATGCCTATATATAGTGACAAACAGGTAATTGCTGTGTTCATCCACTAGATGGTGGCAGTGTACAGCTATGTCTATATATAGTGGCACAGGTAATTGCTGTATTCCTCCTCCAGATGGTGGCAGTGTGCAGCTATGCCTATATATAGTGACACAGGTAATTGCTGTATTCCTCCTCTAGATGATGGCAGTGTACAGCTATGTTTATATATAGTGACAAACAGGTAATTACTGTGTTCCTCCACTAGATGGTAGCAGTGTACAGCTATGCCTATATATAGTGACAAACAGGTAATTGCTGTATTAATCCACTAGATGGTGGCAGTGTACAGCTATGCCTATATATAGTGACAAACAGGTAATTGCTGTATTAATCCACTAGATGGTGGCAGTGTGCAGCTATGCCTATATATAGTGACACACAGGTAATTGCTGTATTCATCCACTAGATGGTGGCAGTGTGCAGCTATGCCTATATATAGTGACAAACAGGTAATTGCTGTGTTCCTCCACTAGATGGTAGCAGTGTACAGCTATGCCTATATATAATGATAAACAGGTAATTACTGTATTCCTCCACTAGATGGTGGCAGTGTGCAGCTATGCCTATATATAGTGACAAACAGGTAATTGCGGTGTTCCTCCACTAGATGGTGGCAGTGTGCAGCTATGCCTATATATAGTGACAAACAGGTAATTGCTGTATTAATCCACTAGATGGTGGCAGTGTGCAGCTATGCCTATATATAGTGACAAACAGGTAATTGCTGTATTCATCCACTAGATGGTAGCAGTATACAGCTATGCCTATATATAGTGACAAACAGGTAATTGCTGTATTAATCCACTAGATGGTGGCAGTGTACAGCTATGCCTATATATAGTGACAAACAGGTAATTGCTGTGTTCCTCCACTAGATGGTGGCAGTGTGCAGCTATGCCTATATATAGTGACAAATAGGTAATTGCTGTATTCATCCACTAGATGGTGGCAGTGTACAGCTATGCCTATATGTAGTGACAAACAGGTAATTGCTGTTTTCCTCCACTAGATGGTGGCAGTGTGCAGCTATGCCTATATAGCCTATATATAGTGACAAACAGGTAATTGCTGTGTTCCTCCACTAGATGGTGGCAGTGTGCAGCTATGCCTATATATAGTAACAAACAGGTAATTGCTGTATTCATCCACTAGATGGTAGCAGTATACAGCTATGCCTATATATAGTGACAAACAGGTAATTGCTGTATTAATCCACTAGATGGTGGCAGTGTGCCGCTATGCCTATATATAGTGACAAACAGGTAATTGCTGTGTTCCTCCACTAGATGGTGGCAGTGTACAGCTATGCCTATATATAGTGACAAACAGGTAATTGCTGTGTTCCTCCACTAGATGGTGGCAGTGTGCAGCTATGCCTATATATAGTGACAAATAGGTAATTGCTGTATTCATCCACTAGATGGTGGCAGTGTACAGCTATGCCTATATGTAGTGACAAACAGGTAATTACTGTATTCCTCCACTAGACGGTGGCAGTGTGCAGCTATGCCTATATATAGTGGCAAACAGGTAATTACTGTGTTCATCCACTAGATGGTGGCAGTGTACAGCTATGCCTATATATAGTGGCACAGGTAATTGCTGTATTCCTCCTCTAGATGGTGGCAGTGTGCAGCTATGCCTATATATAGTGACACAGGTAATTGCTGTATTCCTCCTCTAGATGGTGGCAGTGTACAGCTATGCCTATATATAGTGGCACAGGTAATTTCTGTATTCCTCCACTAGATGGTGGCAGTGTACAGTTATGCCTATATATAGTGACAAACAGGTAATTGCTGTATTAATCCACTAGATGGTGGCAGTGTACAGCTATGCCTATATATAGTGACAAACAGGTAATTGCTGTATTAATCCACTAGATGGTGGCAGTGTGCAGCTATGCCTATATATAGTGACAAACAGGTAATTGCTGTATTAATCCACTAGATGGTGGCAGTGTGCAGCTATGCCTATATATAGTGACAAACAGGTAATTGCTGTATTCATCCACTAGATGGTGGCAGTGTGCAGCTATGCCTATATATAGTGACAAACAGGTAATTGCTGTGTTCCTCCACTAGATGGTGGCAGTGTACAGCTATGCCTATATATAGTGACAAACAGGTAATTGCTGTGTTCCTCCACTAGATGGTGGCAGTGTGCAGCTATGCCTATATATAGTGACAAACAGGTAATTGCTGTATTCATCCACTAGATGGTGGCAGTGTACAGCTATGCCTATATATAGTGACAAACAGGTAATTACTGTGTTCATCCACTAGATGGTGGCAGTGTACAGCTATGCCTATATATAGTGACAAACAGGTAATTTCTGTATTCCTCCACTAGATGGTGGCAGTGTGCAGCTATGCCTATATATAGTGGCAAACAGGTAATTACTGTGTTCATCCACTAGATGGTGGCAGTGTACAGCTATGCCTATATATAGTGGCACAGGTAATTGCTGTATTCGTCCTCTAGATGGTGGCAGTGTGCAGTTATGCCTATATATAGTGACACAGGTAATTGCTGTATTCCTCCTCTAGATGGTGGCAGTGTGCAGCTATGCCTATATATAGTGACACAGGTAATTGCTGTATTCCTCCTCTAGATGGTGGCAGTGTGCAGCTATGCCTATATATAGTGACAAACAGGTAATTACTGTGTTCCTCCACTAGATGGTGGCAGTGTACAGCTATGCCTATATATAGTGACAAACAGGTAATTGCTGTGTTCCTCCACTAGATGGTAGCAGTGTGCAGCTATGCCTATATATAGTGACAAACAGGTAATTGCTGTATTCATCCACTAGATGGTGGCAGTGTACAGCTATGCCTATATATAGTGACAAACAGGTAATTACTGTGTTCATGCACTAGATGGTGGCAGTGTACAGCTATGCCTATATATAGTGACAAACAGGTAATTGCTGTATTCATCCACTAGATGGTGGCAGTGTACAGCTATGCCTATATATAGTGACACAGGTAATTGCTGTATTCATCCACTAGATGGTGGCAGTGTGCAGCTATGCCTATATATAGTGACAAACAGGTAATTGCTGTGTTTCTCCACTAGATGGTAGCAGTGTGCAGCAATACCTATATATATAGTGACAAACAGGTAATTTCTGTATTCCTCCACTAGATGGTAGCAGTATACAGCTATGCCTATATATAGTGACAAACAGGTAATTACTGTGTTCCTCCACTAGATGGTGGCAGTGTGCAGCTATGCCTATATATATAGTGACAAACAGGTAATTGCTGTATTCCTCCACTAGATGGTAGCAGTATACAGCTATGCCTATATATAGTGACAAACAGGTAATTACTGTGTTCCTCCACTAGATGGTGGCAGTGTACAGCTATGCTTATATATAGTGACAAACAGGTAATTGCTGTATTCCTCCACTAGATGGTGGCAGTGTACAGCTATGCCTATATATAGTGACACAGGTAATTGCTGTATTCATCCACTAGATGGTGGCAGTGTGCAGCTATGCCTATAATATAGCTACAAACAGGTAATTGCTGTGTTTCTCCACTAGATGGTAGCAGTGTGCAGCAATACCTATATATATAGTGACAAACAGGTAATTTCTGTATTCCTCCACTAGATGGTAGCAGTATACAGCTATGCCTATATATAGTGACAAACAGGTAATTACTGTGTTCCTCCACTAGATGGTGGCAGTGTACAGCTATGCCTATATATAGTGACAAACAGGTAATTGCTGTGTTCATCCACTAGATGGTGGCAGTGTACAGCTATGTCTATATATAGTGGCACAGGTAATTGCTGTATTCCTCCTCTAGATGGTAGCAGTGTGCAGCTATGCCTATATATAGTGACACAGGTAATTGCTGTGTTCATCCACTAGATGGTGGCAGTGTACAGCTATGTCTATATATAGTGGCACAGGTAATTTCTGTATTCCTCCACTAGATGGTAGCAGTATACAGCTATGCCTATATATAGTGACAAACAGGTAATTACTGTGTTCCTCCACTAGATGGTGGCAGTGTGCAGCTATGCCTATATATATAGTGACAAACAGGTAATTGCTGTATTCCTCCACTAGATGGTAGCAGTATACAGCTATGCCTATATATATAGTGACAAACAGGTAATTACTGTGTTCCTCCACTAGATGGTAGCAGTGTACAGCTATGCTTATATATAGTGACAAACAGGTAATTGCTGTATTCCTCCACTAGATGGTGGCAGTGTACAGCTATGCTTATATATAGTGACAAACAGGTAATTGCTGTATTCCTCCACTAGATGGTGGCAGTGTACAGCTATGCTTATATATAGTGACAAACAGGTAATTGCTGTACTCCTCCACTAGATGGTGGCAGTGTACAGCTATGCCTATATATAGTGACACAGGTAATTGCTGTATTCATCCACTAGATGGTGGCAGTGTGCAGCTATGCCTATAATATAGCTACAAACAGGTAATTGCTGTGTTCCTCCACTAGATGTTAGCAGTGTACAGCTATGACTATATATAGTGACAAACAGGTAATTGCTGTGTTCCTCCACTAGATGTTAGCAGTGTACAGCTATGACTATATATAGTGACAAACAGGTAATTTCTGTATTCCTCCACTAGATGTTAGCAGTGTGCAGCTATGCCTATATATAGTGACAAATAGGTAATTGCTGTATTCATCCACTAGATGGTGGCAGTGTACAGCTATGCCTATATGTAGTGACAAACAGGTAATTGCTGTGTTCCTCCACTAGATGGTGGCAGTGTGCAGCTATGCCTATATATAGTGACAAACAGGTAATTGCTGTATTAATCCACTAGATGGTGGCAGTGTGCAGCTATGCCTATATATAGTGACAAACAGGTAATTGCTGTATTCATCCACTAGATGGTAGCAGTATACAGCTATGCCTATATATAGTGACAAACAGGTAATTGCTGTATTAATCCACTAGATGGTGGCAGTATACAGCTATGCCTATATATAGTGACAAACAGGTAATTGCTGTGTTCCTCCACTAGATGGTGGCAGTGTACAGCTATGCCTATATATAGTGACAAACAGGTAATTGCTGTGTTCCTCCACTAGATGGTGGCAGTGTGCAGCTATGCCTATATATAGTGACAAATAGGTAATTGCTGTATTCATCCACTAGATGGTGGCAGTGTACAGCTATGCCTATATGTAGTGACAAACAGGTAATTACTGTATTCCTCCACTAGACGGTGGCAGTGTGCAGCTATGCCTATATATAGTGGCAAACAGGTAATTACTGTATTCCTCCACTAGACGGTGGCAGTGTGCAGCTATGCCTATATATAGTGACAAATAGGTAATTGCTGTATTCATCCACTAGATGGTGGCAGTGTACAGCTATGCCTATATGTAGTGACAAACAGGTAATTACTGTATTCCTCCTCTAGATGGTGGCAGTGTGCAGCTATGCCTATATATAGTGACAAACAGGTAATTACTGTGTTCCTCCACTAGATGGTAGCAGTGTACAGCTATGCCTATATATAGTGACAAACAGGTAATTGCTGTATTAATCCACTAGATGGTGGCAGTGTACAGCTATGCCTATATATAGTGACAAACAGGTAATTGCTGTATTAATCCACTAGATGGTGGCAGTGTGCAGCTATGCCTATATATAGTGACAAACAGGTAATTGCTGTATTCATCCACTAGATGGTGGCAGTGTGCAGCTATGCCTATATATAGTGACAAACAGGTAATTGCTGTGTTCCTCCACTAGATGGTAGCAGTGTACAGCTATGCCTATATATAATGATAAACAGGTAATTACTGTATTCCTCCACTAGATGGTGGCAGTGTGCAGCTATGCCTATATATAGTGACAAACAGGTAATTGCGGTGTTCCTCCACTAGATGGTGGCAGTGTGCAGCTATGCCTATATATAGTGACAAACAGGTAATTGCTGTATTAATCCACTAGATGGTGGCAGTGTGCAGCTATGCCTATATATAGTGACAAACAGGTAATTGCTGTATTCATCCACTAGATGGTAGCAGTATACAGCTATGCCTATATATAGTGACAAACAGGTAATTGCTGTATTAATCCACTAGATGGTGGCAGTGTACAGCTATGCCTATATATAGTGACAAACAGGTAATTGCTGTGTTCCTCCACTAGATGGTGGCAGTGTGCAGCTATGCCTATATATAGTGACAAATAGGTAATTGCTGTATTCATCCACTAGATGGTGGCAGTGTACAGCTATGCCTATATGTAGTGACAAACAGGTAATTGCTGTGTTCCTCCACTAGATGGTGGCAGTGTACAGCTATGCCTATATGTAGTGACAAACAGGTAATTGCTGTGTTCCTCCACTAGATGGTGGCAGTGTGCAGCTATGCCTATATAGCCTATATATAGTGACAAACAGGTAATTGCTGTGTTCCTCCACTAGATGGTGGCAGTGTGCAGCTATGCCTATATATAGTAACAAACAGGTAATTGCTGTATTCATCCACTAGATGGTAGCAGTATACAGCTATGCCTATATATAGTGACAAACAGGTAATTGCTGTATTAATCCACTAGATGGTGGCAGTGTGCCGCTATGCCTATATATAGTGACAAACAGGTAATTGCTGTGTTCCTCCACTAGATGGTGGCAGTGTACAGCTATGCCTATATATAGTAACAACAAAGAGCCAGCACCAGTGTGCACTAAGGCATCAAATATTCCAAACTGCATTATAAAAAATTTTTTTTGAGATTTTTGGCAAAAAATTGCAATTTCTTGAGCTGCTTCGCCACGTCACGGCAAATCTCATTTGAAGCAGTCCTACACTAAAATATTTTTATAAAATGTGCCATGCGGCCTCACATATAAATAGCAGAACTGCTCTCAGCAGCACTCACCTGGTCTATTGCAGTCCCGTACCCATGACTGAGTCATGGCTGTGGGCGGGACAGGTCCAAGCAAATGCTGCATGAAGTATATATATAGCCTGTGGACAAAGCCTGATGACCCAATGTGAACAGTCACCAAACGCCAAAATCTATACAGATGGAATACATCCCAAATTGGGGTGCATAGCAAGGTGGAGGTCAACCACCGACCAATTCAACAAAGAAACAACAAAGAGCCAGCACCAGTGTGCACTAAGGCATCAAATATTCCAAACTGCATTATAAAAAAATTTTTTGAGATTTTTGGCAAAAAATTGCAATTTCTTGAGCTGCTTCGCCACGTCACGGCAAATCTCATTTGAAGCAGTCCTACACTAAAATATTTTTATAAAATGTGCCATGCGGCCTCACATATAAATAGCAGAACTGCTCTCAGCAGCACTCACCTGGTCTATTGCAGTCCCGTACCCATGACTGAGTCATGGCTGTGGGCGGGACAGGTCCAAGCAAATGCTGCATGAAGTATATATATAGCCTGTGGACAAAGCCTGATGACCCAATGTGAACAGTCACCAAACGCCAAAATCTATACAGATGGAATACATCCCAAATTGGGGTGCATAGCAAGGTGGAGGTCAACCACCGACCAATTCAACAAAGAAACAACAAAGAGCCAGCACCAGTGTGCACTAAGGCATCAAATATTCCAAACTGCATTATAAAAAATTTTTTTTGAGATTTTTGGCAAAAAATTGCAATTTCTTGAGCTGCTTCGCCACGTCACGGCAAATCTCATTTGAAGCAGTCCTACACTAAAATATTTTTATAAAATGTGCCATGCGGCCTCACATATAAATAGCAGAACTGCTCTCAGCAGCACTCACCTGGTCTATTGCAGTCCCGTACCCATGACTGAGTCATGGCTGTGGGCGGGACAGGTCCAAGCAAATGCTGCATGAAGTATATATATAGCCTGTGGACAAAGCCTGATGACCCAATGTGAACAGTCACCAAACGCCAAAATCTATACAGATGGAATACATCCCAAATTGGGGTGCATAGCAAGGTGGAGGTCAACCACCGACCAATTCAACAAAGAAACAACAAAGAGCCAGCACCAGTGTGCACTAAGGCATCAAATATTCCAAACTGCATTATAAAAAATTTTTTTTGAGATTTTTGGCAAAAAATTGCAATTTCTTGAGCTGCTTCGCCACGTCACGGCAAATCTCATTTGAAGCAGTCCTACACTAAAATATTTTTATAAAATGTGCCATGCGGCCTCACATATAAATAGCAGAACTGCTCTCAGCAGCACTCACCTGGTCTATTGCAGTCCCGTACCCATGACTGAGTCATGGCTGTGGGCGGGACAGGTCCAAGCAAATGCTGCATGAAGTATATATATAGCCTGTGGACAAAGCCTGATGACCCAATGTGAACAGTCACCAAACGCCAAAATCTATACAGATGGAATACATCCCAAATTGGGGTGCATAGCAAGGTGGAGGTCAACCACCGACCAATTCAACAAAGAAACAACAAAGAGCCAGCACCAGTGTGCACTAAGGCATCAAATATTCCAAACTGCATTATAAAAAATTTTTTTTGAGATTTTTGGCAAAAAATTGCAATTTCTTGAGCTGCTTCGCCACGTCACGGCAAATCTCATTTGAAGCAGTCCTACACTAAAATATTTTTATAAAATGTGCCATGCGGCCTCACATATAAATAGCAGAACTGCTCTCAGCAGCACTCACCTGGTCTATTGCAGTCCCGTACCCATGACTGAGTCATGGCTGTGGGCGGGACAGGTTCAAGCAAATGCTGCATGAAGTATATATATAGCCTGTGGACAAAGCCTGATGACCCAATGTGAACAGTCACCAAACGCCAAAATCTATACAGATGGAATACATCCCAAATTGGGGTGCATAGCAAGGTGGAGGTCAACCACCGACCAATTCAACAAAGAAACAACAAAGAGCCAGCACCAGTGTGCACTAAGGCATCAAATATTCCAAACTGCATTATAAAAAATTTTTTTTGAGATTTTTGGCAAAAAATTGCAATTTCTTGAGCTGCTTCGCCATGTCACGGCAAATCTCATTTGAAGCAGTCCTACACTAAAATATTTTTATAAAATGTGCCATGCGGCCTCACATATAAATAGCAGAACTGCTCTCAGCAGCACTCACCTGGTCTATTGCAGTCCCGTACCCATGACTGAGTCATGGCTGTGGGCGGGACAGGTCCAAGCAAATGCTGCATGAAGTATATATATAGCCTGTGGACAAAGCCTGATGACCCAATGTGAACAGTCACCAAACGCCAAAATCTATACAGATGGAATACATCCCAAATTGGGGTGCATAGCAAGGTGGAGGTCAACCACCGACCAATTCAACAAAGAAACAACAAAGAGCCAGCACCAGTGTGCACTAAGGCATCAAATATTCCAAACTGCATTATAAAAAATTTTTTTTTTGAGATTTTTGGCAAAAAATTGCAATTTCTTGAGCTGCTTCGCCACGTCACGGCAAATCTCATTTGAAGCAGTCCTACACTAAAATATTTTTATAAAATGTGCCATGCGGCCTCACATATAAATAGCAGAACTGCTCTCAGCAGCACTCACCTGGTCTATTGCAGTCCCGTACCCATGACTGAGTCATGGCTGTGGGCGGGACAGGTCCAAGCAAATGCTGCATGAAGTATATATATAGCCTGTGGACAAAGCCTGATGACCCAATGTGAACAGTCACCAAACGCCAAAATCTATACAGATGGAATACATCCCAAATTGGGGTGCATAGCAAGGTGGAGGTCAACCACCGACCAATTCAACAAAGAAACAACAAAGAGCCAGCACCAGTGTGCACTAAGGCATCAAATATTCCAAACTGCATTATAAAAAATTTTTTTTGAGATTTTTGGCAAAAAATTGCAATTTCTTGAGCTGCTTCGCCACGTCACGGCAAATCTCATTTGAAGCAGTCCTACACTAAAATATTTTTATAAAATGTGCCATGCGGCCTCACATATAAATAGCAGAACTGCTCTCAGCAGCACTCACCTGGTCTATTGCAGTCCCGTACCCATGACTGAGTCATGGCTGTGGGCGGGACAGGTCCAAGCAAATGCTGCATGAAGTATATATATAGCCTGTGGACAAAGCCTGATGACCCAATGTGAACAGTCACCAAACGCCAAAATCTATACAGATGGAATACATCCCAAATTGGGGTGCATAGCAAGGTGGAGGTCAACCACCGACCAATTCAACAAAGAAACAACAAAGAGCCAGCACCAGTGTGCACTAAGGCATCAAATATTCCAAACTGCATTATAAAAAATTTTTTTTGAGATTTTTGGCAAAAAATTGCAATTTCTTGAGCTGCTTCGCCACGTCACGGCAAATCTCATTTGAAGCAGTCCTACACTAAAATATTTTTATAAAATGTGCCATGCGGCCTCACATATAAATAGCAGAACTGCTCTCAGCAGCACTCACCTGGTCTATTGCAGTCCCGTACCCATGACTGAGTCATGGCTGTGGGCGGGACAGGTCCAAGCAAATGCTGCATGAAGTATATATATAGCCTGTGGACAAAGCCTGATGACCCAATGTGAACAGTCACCAAACGCCAAAATCTATACAGATGGAATACATCCCAAATTGGGGTGCATAGCAAGGTGGAGGTCAACCACCGACCAATTCAACAAAGAAACAACAAAGAGCCAGCACCAGTGTGCACTAAGGCATCAAATATTCCAAACTGCATTATAAAAAATTTTTTTTGAGATTTTTGGCAAAAAATTGCAATTTCTTGAGCTGCTTCGCCACGTCACGGCAAATCTCATTTGAAGCAGTCCTACACTAAAATATTTTTATAAAATGTGCCATGCGGCCTCACATATAAATAGCAGAACTGCTCTCAGCAGCACTCACCTGGTCTATTGCAGTCCCGTACCCATGACTGAGTCATGGCTGTGGGCGGGACAGGTCCAAGCAAATGCTGCATGAAGTATATATATAGCCTGTGGACAAAGCCTGATGACCCAATGTGAACAGTCACCAAACGCCAAAATCTATACAGATGGAATACATGGGCACGGGATTGAAATAGACCAGGTGAGTGCTGCTGAGAGCAGTTCTACTATTCATATGTGAGGCCGTATGGCACATTTTATAAAAATATTTTAGTGTAGGACTGCCTCTAATGAGATTTGCCGTGACGTGGCGAGGCAGCTCAAGAAATTGCAATTTTTTGCCAAAAATCTCAAAATTTTTATAATAAGTACAGTTTGGAATGTTTAGTGCTGAAGTGCACATTTGGTGCTGGCTTTTTGTTTTTTCTTCATTGTATTGGTCGGTGGTTGACCTCCACCTTGCTATGCACCCCAATTTGGGATGTATTCCATCTGTCTAGATTTTGGCGGTTGGTGACTGTTCACATTGAGTCATCAGGCTTTGTCCACAGGCTTTTTACTTCATGCAGCATTTGCTTGGACCTGTCCCGCCCACAGCCATGACTCAGTCATGGGCACGGGATTGAAATAGACCAGGTGAGTGCTGCTGAGAGCAGTTCTACTATTCATATGTGAGGCCGTATGGCACATTTTATAAAAATATTTTAGTGTAGGACTGCCTCTAATGAGATTTGCCGTGACGTGGCGAGGCAGCTCAAGAAATTGCAATTTTTTGCCAAAAATCTCAAAAATTTTTTATAATAAGTACAGTTTGGAATGTTTAGTGCTGAAGTGCACATTTGGTGCTGGCTTTTTGTTTTTTTTGTTTTTTTTTTTTATGCCTATATATAGTGACAAACAGGTAATTGCTGTGTTCCTCCACTAGATGGTGGCAGTGTGCAGCTATGCCTATATATAGTGACAAATAGGTAATTGCTGTATTCATCCACTAGATGGTGGCAGTGTACAGCTATGCCTATATGTAGTGACAAACAGGTAATTACTGTATTCCTCCACTAGACGGTGGCAGTGTGCAGCTATGCCTATATATAGTGGCAAACAGGTAATTACTGTGTTCATCCACTAGATGGTGGCAGTGTACAGCTATGCCTATATATAGTGGCACAGGTAATTGCTGTATTCCTCCTCTAGATGGTGGCAGTGTGCAGCTATGCCTATATATAGTGACACAGGTAATTGCTGTATTCCTCCTCTAGATGGTGGCAGTGTACAGCTATGCCTATATATAGTGGCACAGGTAATTTCTGTATTCCTCCACTAGATGGTGGCAGTGTACAGTTATGCCTATATATAGTGACAAACAGGTAATTGCTGTATTAATCCACTAGATAGTGGCAGTGTACAGCTATGCCTATATATAGTGACAAACAGGTAATTGCTGTATTAATCCACTAGATGGTGGCAGTGTACAGCTATGCCTATATATAGTGACAAACAGGTAATTGCTGTATTAATCCACTAGATGGTGGCAGTGTGCAGCTATGCCTATATATAGTGACAAACAGGTAATTGCTGTATTAATCCACTAGATGGTGGCAGTGTGCAGCTATGCCTATATATAGTGACAAACAGGTAATTGCTGTATTCATCCACTAGATGGTGGCAGTGTGCAGCTATGCCTATATATAGTGACAAACAGGTAATTGCTGTGTTCCTCCACTAGATGGTGGCAGTGTACAGCTATGCCTATATATAGTAACAAACAGGTAATTGCTGTATTCATCCACTAGATGGTAGCAGTATACAGCTATGCCTATATATAGTGACAAACAGGTAATTGCTGTATTAATCCACTAGATGGTGGCAGTGTGCCGCTATGCCTATATATAGTGACAAACAGGTAATTGCTGTGTTCCTCCACTAGATGGTGGCAGTGTACAGCTATGCCTATATATAGTGACAAACAGGTAATTGCTGTGTTCCTCCACTAGATGGTGGCAGTGTGCAGCTATGCCTATATATAGTGACAAATAGGTAATTGCTGTATTCATCCACTAGATGGTGGCAGTGTACAGCTATGCCTATATGTAGTGACAAACAGGTAATTACTGTATTCCTCCACTAGACGGTGGCAGTGTGCAGCTATGCCTATATATAGTGGCAAACAGGTAATTACTGTGTTCATCCACTAGATGGTGGCAGTGTACAGCTATGCCTATATATAGTGGCACAGGTAATTGCTGTATTCCTCCTCTAGATGGTGGCAGTGTGCAGCTATGCCTATATATAGTGACACAGGTAATTGCTGTATTCCTCCTCTAGATGGTGGCAGTGTACAGCTATGCCTATATATAGTGGCACAGGTAATTTCTGTATTAATCCACTAGATGGTGGCAGTGTGCAGCTATGCCTATATATAGTGACAAACAGGTAATTGCTGTATTCATCCACTAGATGGTGGCAGTGTGCAGCTATGCCTATATATAGTGACAAACAGGTAATTGCTGTGTTCCTCCACTAGATGGTGGCAGTGTACAGCTATGCCTATATATAGTGACAAACAGGTAATTGCTGTGTTCCTCCACTAGATGGTGGCAGTGTGCAGCTATGCCTATATATAGTGACAAACAGGTAATTGCTGTATTCATCCACTAGATGGTGGCAGTGTACAGCTATGCCTATATATAGTGACAAACAGGTAATTACTGTGTTCATCCACTAGATGGTGGCAGTGTACAGCTATGCCTATATATAGTGACAAACAGGTAATTTCTGTATTCCTCCACTAGATGGTGGCAGTGTGGAGCTATGCCTATATATAGTGGCAAACAGGTAATTACTGTGTTCATCCACTAGATGGTGGCAGTGTACAGCTATGCCTATATATAGTGGCACAGGTAATTGCTGTATTCGTCCTCTAGATGGTGGCAGTGTGCAGCTATGCCTATATATAGTGACACAGGTAATTGCTGTATTCCTCCTCTAGATGGTGGCAGTGTGCAGCTATGCCTATATATAGTGACACAGGTAATTGCTGTATTCCTCCTCTAGATGGTGGCAGTGTGCAGCTATGCCTATATATAGTGACAAACAGGTAATTACTGTGTTCCTCCACTAGATGGTGGCAGTGTACAGCTATGCCTATATATAGTGACAAACAGGTAATTGCTGTGTTCCTCCACTAGATGGTAGCAGTGTGCAGCTATGCCTATATATAGTGACAAACAGGTAATTGCTGTATTCATCCACTAGATGGTGGCAGTGTACAGCTATGCCTATATATAGTGACAAACAGGTAATTACTGTGTTCATGCACTAGATGGTGGCAGTGTACAGCTATGCCTATATATAGTGACAAACAGGTAATTGCTGTATTCATCCACTAGATGGTGGCAGTGTACAGCTATGCCTATATATAGTGACACAGGTAATTGCTGTATTCATCCACTAGATGGTGGCAGTGTGCAGCTATGCCTATATATAGTGACAAACAGGTAATTGCTGTGTTTCTCCACTAGATGGTAGCAGTGTGCAGCAATACCTATATATATAGTGACAAATAGGTAATTTCTGTATTCCTCCACTAGATGGTAGCAGTATACAGCTATGCCTATATATAGTGACAAACAGGTAATTACTGTGTTCCTCCACTAGATGGTGGCAGTGTGCAGCTATGCCTATATATATAGTGACAAACAGGTAATTGCTGTATTCCTCCACTAGATGGTAGCAGTATACAGCTATGCCTATATATAGTGACAAAAAGGTAATTACTGTGTTCCTCCACTAGATGGTGGCAGTGTACAGCTATGCCTATATATAGTGACACAGGTAATTGCTGTATTCATCCACTAGATGGTGGCAGTGTGCAGCTATGCCTATAATATAGCTACAAACAGGTAATTGCTGTGTTTCTCCACTAGATGGTAGCAGTGTGCAGCAATACCTATATATATAGTGACAAACAGGTAATTTCTGTATTCCTCCACTAGATGGTAGCAGTATACAGCTATGCCTATATATAGTGACAAACAGGTAATTACTGTGTTCCTCCACTAGATGGTGGCAGTGTACAGCTATGCCTATATATAGTGACAAACAGGTAATTGCTGTGTTCATCCACTAGATGGTGGCAGTGTACAGCTATGTCTATATATAGTGGCACAGGTAATTGCTGTATTCCTCCTCTAGATGGTAGCAGTGTGCAGCTATGCCTATATATAGTGACACAGGTAATTGCTGTGTTCATCCACTAGATGGTGGCAGTGTACAGCTATGTCTATATATAGTGGCACAGGTAATTTCTGTATTCCTCCACTAGATGGTAGCAGTATACAGCTATGCCTATATATAGTGACAAACAGGTAATTACTGTGTTCCTCCACTAGATGGTGGCAGTGTACAGCTATGCCTATATATAGTGACAAACAGGTAATTGCTGTGTTCATCCACTAGATGGTGGCAGTGTGCAGCTATGCCTATATATAGTGACACAGGTAATTGCTGTATTCCTCCTCTAGATGGTAGCAGTGTGCAGCTATGCCTATATATAGTGACACAGGTAATTGCTGTGTTCATCCACTAGATGGTGGCAGTGTACAGCTATGTCTATATATAGTGGCACAGGTAATTGCTGTATTCCTCCTCTAGATGGTGGCAGTGTGCAGCTATGCCTCTATATAGTGACACAGGTAATTACTGTATTCCTCCACTAGATGGTAGCAGTGTGCAGCTATGCCTATATATAGTGACACAGGTAATTGCTGTATTCCTCCTCTAGATGGTAGCAGTGTGCAGCTATGCCTATATATAGTGACACAGGTAATTGCTGTATTCCTCCTCTAGATGGTGGCAGTGTGCAGCTATGCCTATATATAGTGACAAACAGGTAATTACTGTGTTCCTCCACTAGATGGTGGCAGTGTACAGCTATGCCTATATATAGTGACAAACAGGTAATTTCTGTATTCCTCCACTAGATGGTAGCAGTATACAGCTATGCCTATATATAGTGACAAACAGGTAATTACTGTGTTCCTCCACTAGATGGTGGCAGTGTGCAGCTATGCCTATATATATAGTGACAAACAGGTAATTGCTGTATTCCTCCACTAGATGGTAGCAGTATACAGCTATGCCTATATATAGTGACAAACAGGTAATTACTGTGTTCCTCCACTAGATGGTAGCAGTGTACAGCTATGCTTATATATAGTGACAAACAGGTAATTGCTGTATTCCTCCACTAGATGGTGGCAGTGTACAGCTATGCTTATATATAGTGACAAACAGGTAATTGCTGTATTCCTCCACTAGATGGTGGCAGTGTACAGCTATGCCTATATATAGTGACACAGGTAATTGCTGTATTCATCCACTAGATGGTGGCAGTGTGCAGCTATGCCTATAATATAGCTACAAACAGGTAATTGCTGTGTTTCTCCACTAGATGGTAGCAGTGTGCAGCAATACCTATATATATAGTGACAAACAGGTAATTTCTGTATTCCTCCACTAGATGGTAGCAGTATACAGCTATGCCTATATATAGTGACAAACAGGTAATTACTGTGTTCATCCACTAGATGGTGGCAGTGTGCAGCTATGCCTATATATAATGATAAACAGGTAATTTCTGTATTCCTCCACTAGATGGTAGCAGTCTACAGCTATGCCTATATATAGTGACAAACGGGTAATTACTGTGTTCCTCCACTAGATGGTGGCAGTGTGCAGCTATGCCTATATATAATGATAAACAGGTAATTACTGTGTTCATCCACTAGATGGTGGCAGTATACAGCTATGCCTATATATAGTGACAAACAGGTAATTACTGTGTTCCTCCACTAGATGGTGGCAGTATACAGCTATGCCTATATATAGTGACAAACAGGTAATTACTGTGTTCATCCACTAGATGGTGGCAGTGTACAGCTATGCCTATATAATAATAAAAAACTGAAGTGCAAAGTAATTTAATCCATAAGCATACAAGACAATTAGTGCTCAAATAAATAACACTTATATAATGTAAGAAAAAATGACTAAAGTTGTAAGATGGCAGTATAAGATCATAGAAGTACATAAGATATTTAATGAATAAATATATATACAAAATCCAAATGGATCCCACAAAGAAATATACAGACCACAGTGTAATAAGCAGCTCATGGCAGCCAGGACCAGACCTTGGCCTGTTTATTACCTGGGGTCTGGTCCTGGCTAATATACGCTGTTTATTACACTGTAGTCTGTATATTTCTTTGTGGGATCCACTTGGATTTTATATAAGTGTGTTATTTATTTGAGCACTAATTGTGTTGTTTGCTTATGGATTAAATTACTTTGCACGTCACTTTTTTATATTCATAGCTGCACACTGCCACCATTTACTGGACAAACAGCAATTACCTTGTGAAATTTGGCTTTATTTTTTACCAATGTTTGTTTTGTTATTATTTTGAATAAATATAGTCCGGGGTTGTTCAGTTTAGTCTGTCATAGTCTCCTTGTAATTTATAAAAAAAAAATTAACTAATAGTAAGTTTCATTTGTTCAAATTAATGTTTTTTTCACTTCATTTTTTTGGAGGATTAGAATATTTTGGAAGTCATATGGTAATATAATGGCCTTTTGGTATTTACAACCTGTTTTATCGCCTGAATGCAGGATGGAGAGTGACGCTCAGCTTGTGTCTTCAGAATTCCCCATAGGTGTTTGATTGGGTTCAGACCAGGAGACATACTTGGCCACTGAATCACTTTCACCCTGTATTTTTTCCCAGAATATAACAATGGCTATGGATGTGTGTTTTGGTTCATTGTTATATTGGAAAAGGCCATGGAGTGAATCTGTGAATTCATGATAACCAGAAGCACTGATGCCGACCCACATAAGGACACTGCCAACACCATGTTTCACTGTAGGCACCATTTAGAAAAATTAACTTATAGCAATGCATGGTGCCTACAGTGAAGCATGGTGGTGACAATGTTTTTATTTGGGGCTGCAGGAGTGCTGCCATTGTCAGGGAGCTACATTTTATTGATGGTTATCATGAATTCACTGATGCTGACATCACTTTGTGCCCTTGCTAGACGTGCACTTTTCAAACATGAAAATTATCAAAAAGCACACAATTGTTGCATTATTGAAGATGAACAATGTGAAAATGATTCAGGGGCCAGGTATGTCTCCTGATCTGAACACAACCAAAAACCTATGTACAATTGTGAAGAGACAAATTGAGCGTAAAGCTGCAGTCACGCTTGCATGTGACTCGCACGATGATCGCATCGCCCGGACTGGCCGTGGCTCTCCTGACAGGAGCTTGTCAGCTTCCTGTATTTCTGTACAGCTGCACGCTCCTGTCAGGCAAGCAGCTGGGCAGTCCAGGCAATGTGAGCCTCGCACAAGTCACACACAAGGGTGAAGCCAGCCTTAGTCTCCATCCAGTATCTAGGCTCTAAAAGAGGTCGTTCTTGGAAAATAGAAAAAGATACCATATTTGCCGGATCAGGAAGCTAGCAGCTAATTCACACACATAGGTGTTCCAGTCAGTCTTTTTTCTTTTTAGCATGCAGTTTCTTCTGACTGAGAACCCAGAACCCCGCCCTATTACCAGACTCTATTCATGCTCCTATATAGCCAGGAGCCTGTCTGCCCACACTTGCAGATTTTTAATAGCATATGGACAGGCACTAAGGTTAGGTTCCCGAAAAATTAGAGATTACCTTGTCGTTGGTTTCGGGCTCATTTGCATTGATCAATACATTAGCTAAACATCTCTAGTACTTTAATAATAATATTTATTCATTTATATAGCGCTATTAATTCTACAGTGCTTTACATACATTGGCAACAGTGTCCCCATTGGGGCTCACAATCTAAATTCCCTATCAGTATGTTTTTGGAGTGTGGGAGGAAACCGGAGAACCTGGAGGAATATTCATAGCAGTTTTGCAATACCATTTTTCATTTATTTCATTTTTTCCAGATAGCTAAATGTATTTTTCATTGTTCACAGTATCCCTATAGCAGTAATGCTTTACCATTTTTCATGTTTATATTTTTAGTGGTTAGTGTGCAGCTTATTATCTGTATTATAGTCATGTATTTTTAAGCAAGTGCCTAATTCACTCACATAGGTGCTCCAGTCAGTCTTTTTTCTGATTATCTTGCAGACCGCAGGCACAGAGACCCCTTTGTGATAGCGTCTGGTGCACGGAGCAGCCACTGAAGAATGTCGTCATTGGCTTTACTGCAGTTAAATGCTTTACGGCGCCACAAAGCATTCAACTGCTGTAAAGTACTGACAGCAGCAACGGCCCTGTGTATAGGACGCGATCATGGAGGAGTGCTTTTTGTGGACCGCAGGCACATAGACCCCTCCATGTTCGTGTCCGTGTACGGGGCCGCCGCTGCTGTCAACGCTTTACTGCAGTTGAATGCTTTGTGGCGCCATAAAGCATTCAACTGCAGTAAAGCCATGATGACATCCTGCAGTTACGGAGGGGTCTGTGTGCCTGCGGTCTGTAAGAAACAGCTGGAGGCACCACGGGAATGGAGGAGAGGTGAGAATATCTTTTATTTTGTGTAAACAACTGCAGTAAAGCCATGAGGGCACTGTGCACCACATCTGCATATAAAAAATTGGCCCAATTTTCATCCAGAAAAGTTGGACAAGTGAAACCCGTCTGGTATTCCATATGACTTGTGAGTGCTATGCGAGTCTGTGGTTTTTTTTCTCTACTAGAATCCTTATGACAGCGGTTTTCAATGTGTTTGTTTTTTCACCAACTATTTTTCTACAATCATTTACTGGACTATTTACAGTATTCCGTGCTACAGAATGGTAATAAATCAGTTAAAAAATATGGCATACGGAAGGTCCATGTGATGTCAGATTTTTTTTCTTGCACCCATAGACTTGCATCATTGAGTCTCAGCCGTTTTACGCAGCCAAACACAGAATGCTGCGATTTTCTTCCTTAGGCTGGAATCACACTTGCGAGTGTAAAATCAGTCCGATTCTCATGCCAGAAAGTCGGACGATTTATTCTCACTTTTCATCAGTGTGCTGTCAGTGTGCAATCAGTTTGTACCCTCAGCAGCCCTTCATGTACTGTTATGTACAGGAGCATTTACAGTGTTCTCTGCTACTTGCTAGAAATCTATTGAGAAAAACGAATGTCACTAGGATTGTGTATGAGCCGTCCATGTGACATCCGTTTTTTTTTCACGCACCCATAGACTTGCATTGAAGAGACTTGTGTGAGAAACTCACCAAACGCAGTATGCTGCAATTTTTTTCTCAGTCCAATTTGGAGTGAGAAAAATTAGCAGATTGGAGTTGACTCATTGATTAACATTGGTCCGAATGCAATGCGAGATTTTCTCGCATTTCACTCGTGCGAGTTAATCGCAAGTATGAAGCCGGCCTTAGGCCAAAAGCTGAGGGAAAAAAAATCACAGATCAGGACTGCCTTAATGTTTAACCCTTTCATGACCTTGAACATATGTCCAAGGTCGTGCCGCTCCCTTTGATGCTGACTCACATGCTAAGCTTGCACCTTTCCCTATACATGTCGGCTAATCTGATCAGAGATCTGAAATCCACCCACCACTGATAACTAGTGAAACCCCTTCTAAATCTCTGACAGCGGGATTTAAAGCACATTGGCTTGTTATTTAGCAAGTATTCCCCGCTACCATCGATGGCCCATGACGTGATCACGGGCACTAATGGGTTGTCATGACATCCAGGACACAGCTGATGACCCCTGTCACTGTCATGAAGTAGTTCCTATGAATGCTGGCTGAGTGCTGGCATTCACAGGAGATCGTCATTTGTACTGTGCAGCGCGGTGCTCATGCCCTGCTCTGTACAGCACAAGCAGTCGGAGTATTGCAACTTTAAATCTCCTACGGGAAATAGGAAAACCAATAAAAAGTTTTAAAAAAAAGTTTTTAAAAATAGGAAAAAAATTCATTTTAACCTCCCTATTGCCTCATTGAAAATAAAACAATAAAAAAAGTAGTATCACCACGTTCAGAAATGTCCTATACATCAAAATCTAAAATAAATTCATCTGATAGGTAAAGGGCGCAACGAGAAAAGAAAATCAAAACACCAGAATTACATTTTTTTGGCTGCCACAACATTGCAATAAAAAGCAATAAGAGGCAATCAAATCATTGTATCTGCCCCAAAATGGTGTTTGTAAAAACATCAGCTCAGGGCACAAAACATAAGCCATCACTGAGCCCCAGATCCTGAAAAATGATAATATTACGGTTCACGAAAAATGGAGACAAAACAACCATTTGTTTTTGACAAATTTCTGTTGTTTTTTTTATACCAATTAAATAAAAAAAACTATAAATGTTTGGTATCTACAAACTCGTACTGTCCTGGGGAATCCTACTGCTAGATTAGTTTTACCATATAATGAATATGGTATATTGTGGAATTGCACTTTTTTTTTTAGCAATCTCCCTGTGTTTGGAATTTTTTCCTGTTTTATAGTACACTATATGGTAAAGTTAATGGTTTAATTCAAAAGTACAACTTGTCACAAAAAAACAAGCTCTCAAGCAGCTTTGTTGATGGAAAAATAAAAAGTTATGGCAGTTAGAAAAAGGCGAGGAAAAACCGAAAACAGAAAATGGAAAATTGCCCGGTGGTGAAGGGGTTAACATTGATGCAAGTGTGACGCCCTGGACTAGCCAGGTAGTCACAGGTAGGCCCTTGCACAAACACCTTCCCCTAAAAAGGTACGAGCAGCCAACCTTAAAACCCTGAGTCACCCCTCTCAGGACTTGACATTCACACCCGGGTGGTGGAGCCAGGTGGTTGGCCACGCCCACCGAGGAGTCCGGAGAGCCTGAGGTGGGAAAAACAGGCAAAAAGAAGAGGAGTTGAGTAGTTACAGGAGTGGAGGAGAGTTGTAGCAGAGAGGAGACGTCTGTCAGGGATCCGGGTTGGAGACGGATACCCTGTGGCCAGGAGGCAGACGGTGGTGGCCGCCTGCAGGAGCTGGGATTACAGCCGGTTGAACCGTAAGGGACCGGGACCGGGTAGTGGCCCGCCGGTACCGAACCGGGGAACTGATTGGAAACCAGAGCACCAGGAGGGGTACTCAGACCCAGTACAAGGCCCAGAAGCCACTGGACCGAGTCGAATTCACTGATTGGGGTCTGGACTTTAGATCTTTTCCCACCCAAGACCCGACTGAAGACAACAGCCCAACCATTGATAGAACGCCAATGCCCAGGCATCGAGATCCCACGGGCCAGCGTCTGCGGGCAAAAGGGCTCTACCGGCACACACACAGCTAGTGAGCGGACTACCGTTGCTCAGGCATAGGAGTCACCATTCTACTAAAAGCGAGGTGCAGGAGAAAGGTGGAAATCACCAACCTGAAAAAGGGGAGAAGCGCAGCCGGCTGTGGGCACCTTCCACCATCTTGTTTGGTTTACCAGAGACTCCAGTATATCTGTAATAGTGAGTACAACAGTGCCCTCGGGCTGCGCACCGCACCGCACCACCAAACCAGCACCCATCTCCCCGCCTCATCACCTCCCTCGAGCCCCCGGGACCATCACCCCCCTACCCACGGAGGGGTCAACACCAAGCTGCGCAACACCATCCCCGGGAGCCTAGTCAACGGCAGCGGTGGTGTCCATCCATTCACCACAACCCGTGAGTGGCGTCACGAACTTAACCCCCAAAAACAGCCTCGGCCGTGGACCTGCCACCGAACACCACCCCTCACGTAGCGCCAGCATCCCTTCAGAGCGACGTGACCCCCGGGTCCGGGAGGAGCTCAAGCCACCCACCGACGAGGCCGGATCCGAGCGGCCGAGCCCCGGGGCGGTACACATCGACCTCTTCTGGCATCATGAACAGGATTGAATCCATCCATTTACCGGTGGAAGTGCGCCTTGAAGTTACAGTCAGCGGTGTCCCATTGAAAAATTGCAGAGTCTGCCATCTTTGGGCGTGAAGTTTCCCGCTACAGCCGTCTTCTCCAAGAAAAGAGCGGGAGAGTGAAGCCCCGCCCCCGGAGAACAGAGCGGTGCAAAAGGAAAGGGGAGTGCCCCGAAAAGACCAAGGGGGGCGGGTGAAGACCCTGTTCCAGGTGACCAAGTCGATAATGGGCAGGGACTCCAGGACTCTGCCACCCATCTGGTTCCTGGACCCCGACAGTGCACCATGTCCGCCCCGTCCGACAAGCCAGAATTCCTGGAGCCCGCGCCTGGAACAGCGGTGTGGGTGGAAGCCCGGACAACTCTGATGTGCTGCCATCTCAAAGCACAGGTGCGCTTCCTCATGGAGCAATGGTCAGCCGAGATGGAGGGGATAGCCGCTGCCATGCGGGCACGTGAAGTGGCGGCAGTTTCGGAGGAAAGGGTATGCGACTCACGCCCCTATGTCCTTAAGGAACCGGCCGCTGCGGCTGAGGGACCCGGTCTGCTCCTGCCCTCCATACTGCCTCCCCCACAGCCCGTAGCAGTTGACGCTACCTCTCCGCCCGGTTCTCCACCCTCGTCACCGGTGGTGGAGCCCGTCCCAGACGCACGTGAGGATCCGCCTGTGGAGGCAGCACGCGGACGGCCGTACGTTCGGCCTGCACCACTCCCGCTTCCATGGAAAGACATTTCCCGGAAGATGCCCGCTCCTGATGTGGTCCCACCGGTCCCGAAGGTCCAGGCCCCGGCAGTCCGCCCGGCCAAGAAGGAGGTGGGCGCTACCCGGAAGAAGGCCCAGCAGGTGAGGCTGGTCGTTCCCGGGTCTCAGGCCTCGGCTGAGGTCCCGCGGGGTTGCTGCTGCCAAGCAGCAGAGCCGGCCGTGACACAGCGGGGTTCCCCACAGAGGGGGTGGCGGTCGTCGCCGACACCGGGGAGCTCCAGCTGGGCCAGACCCTTGCAGCGAGAGACACCGGGCAAGTAGACGCCCCATATTGGGAGCGGCGGCCAAACCAGCTGGGCTGGGAAATTGAGGCCCGAGAGAAGCGGAATGCGGAGATCCTAGCCCGTACCATCAAGAAAAAATTGAACTTGAAGAGCGCCACCTATTGGGTGCGGGGCCCGAGGTATGAAGGCCAAGTCCGGCGGTTTGACCCCGACAGAGGATGGGGATTTGTATATGAGCCCGGCCTGGAGGCCGAAGTCTTTATATCCCATCGGGATGTGTACCCGCACCTGCCCATGGGTCACCCGGACCGTGACCTGGCACCCGGTGAGCTGGTCACCTATACCTGGCATTGTGCAGAGAGGGGCTGGTTTGCCCTCAGTGTCCAGAGGAGGGCACACAAATAAGGCCGGGGCGCTCCCAGTCCCCTCCCCCACCGTACAGCTCTGAAGTCACGGTGGAAGAAGAATATGAAGAAGATGATGAGTAGAGGGTAGTGGCTCCCGACAACCAAGTTGAAAAGTCCCCGTTGGGACCATACTGCCTGTCCCCATTGGGACTTTGTTGATTTGCCCCGTTTTAAAATAAACATGGCTGAGAACTTGCAGGCCACACAAAAACTTTTGGGCTTGTAAATAATTCTGGACCGGCCTGCCCCGTTTCACAGTCTCCGGAGAGGCAGGTTGGAGGATGGGCCTACGGGAAAATGATGGCCGAGGCCCCGCCACCACTGTAACCGGTGGCGATCCTCCGGGTCCAGGGGTCCCCTGGACATGGGGCCCCTGAGAGACAACCGGGTGTGGAACCCTGTACCCGTCCCATAAAGCAAAACCTGGGCCCGTTCCTGGACTGGGGAAGAGGGGTGCTGCCCGTTTCTTAGGGGCAGCATCAAGGTTCAGGTTGCTTTGGTGGGCAAACAGAAGGACCCGGTCCCGTTACTGTTATTAACAAAAATTGTTTTTATGTTTGCAACGGTTAAAGAATGTGCCTCCCGTAAGGGAAGATCCAAAAATATGCTTAAATGTACGAAAGTTATTATAAATGTATATATGTTTTATCTTTTTCAGTTTAAAGCAACAAAATAAACCGGTGGTGGACGGGCAGCCCGCGGACGGTCTGCTTTAAACCAAGGGGGAATGTGACGCCCTGGACTAGCTAGGTAGTCACAGGTAGGCCCTTACACAAACACCTTCCCCTAAAAAGGTACCAGCAGCCAACCTTAAAACCCTGAGTCACCCCTCTCAGGAATTGACGTTCACACCCGGGGGGGCGGAGCCAGGCGGTTGGCCACGCCCAACTAGGAGTCCGGAGAGCCTGAGGCAGGAAATACAGGCAAAAAGAAGAGGAGTTGAGTAGTGATAGGAGTGGAGGAGAGTTGTAGCAGAGAGGAGACGTCTGTCAGGGATCCGGGTTGGAGCCCGGATACCCAGTGGCCAGGAGGCAGACAGTGTTGGCCGCCTGCAGGAGCTGGGATTACAGCCGGTGGAACCGTAAGGGACCGGGACCGGGTAGTGGCCCACCGGTACTGAACCGGGGAACCGATTGGAAACTGGAGCACCAGGTTGTACAGTCATGGCCAAAAGTTTTGAGAATGACACCAAAATTATTTTTCCACATGATCTGTTGCCCTCTGGTTTTTAATTGTGTTTGTCTGATGTTTACATCACATACAGAAATATAATTGCAATCATATTATGAGTTCCAAAAGGTTATATTGACAGTTAGAATGAGTTAATGCAGCAAGTCAATATTTACATTGTTGACCTTCTTCTTCAGGACCTCTGCAATTCTCCCTGGCATGCTCTCAATCAACTTCTGGACCAAATCCTGACTGATAGCTGTCCATTCTTGCATAAGCAATGCTTGCATTTTGCCAGAATTTGTTGGTTTTTGGTTGTCCACCCATCTCTTGATGATTGCCAACAAGTTCTCAATGGGATTAAGATCTGGGGAGTTTCCAGGCCATGGACCCAAAATCTCTATGTTTTGTTCCATGAGCCATTTAGTGATCACCTTTGCTTTATGGCAAGGTTCTCCATCATGCTGGAAAAGGCATTGTTGGGCGCCAAACTGCTCTTGGACAGTTGGGAGAAGTTGCTCTTGGAGGACATTCTGGTACCATTCTTTATTAATGGCTGTATTTTTAGGCAAGACTGTGAGTGAGCCGATTCCCTTGGCTGAGAAGCAACCCCACACATGAATTGTTTCAGAATGCTTAACAGTTGGCATGAGACAAGACTGGTGGTAGCGCTCACCTCTTCTTCTCCTAATAAGCTGTTTTCCAGATGTACAAAACAATCGAAAAGAGGATTCATCTGAGAAAATGACTTTACCCCAGTCCTCAGCAGTCCACTCCCTGTACCTTTTGCAGAATATCAGACGGTCCCTGATGTTTTTTTCTGGAGAGAAGTGGCTTCTTTGCTGCCCTCCTTGAAACCAGGCCTTGCTCAAAGAGTCTCCGCCTCACAGTGCGTGCAGAAGCACTCACACCAGCCTGCTGCCATTGCTGAGCTAGCTCGGCACTGCTGGTAGTCCGATCCCGCAGCTGAAACAGTTTTAAGATATGGTCCTGGCATTTGCTGGTCCTTCTTGGGCGCCCTGGAGCCTTTTTGGCAACAATGGAAGCTCTCTCCTTGAAGTTCTTGATGATGCGATAGATTGTTGACTGAGGTGCAATCTTTATAGCTGCGATACTCTTCCCTGTTAGGCCATTTTTGTGCAGAGCAATGATGGCTGCACGTGTTTCTTTAGAGATAACCATGGTTAACTGAAGAGAAACAATGATACCAAGCACGAGCCTCCTTTTAAAGTGTCCAGTGGTGTAATTCTTACTTAATCATGACTGATCGCCAGCCCTGTCCTCATCAACACCCACACCTGTGTTAATGCAACAATCACTAAAACAATGTTAGCTGCTCCTTTTAAGGCCGGAATGCAATGCTGTTGAAATGTGATTTGGGGGTTAAAGTTAATTTTCTTAGCCAATATTGACTTTGCAAGTAATTGCTGTTAAGCTGATCACTCTTTATGACATTCTGGAGTATATGCAAATTGCCATTAGAAAAACTTAAGCAGTAGACTTTGTAAAAATTAATATTTGTAGCATTCTCAAAACTTTTGGCTATGACTGTACTCAGACCCAGTACGAGGCCCAGAAGCCACTGGACCAAGTAGAATTCACTGATTGGGGTCTGGACTTTAGGTTCTTTCCCACCCAAGACCCGAATGAAGACAACAGCCAAACCATAGGGATAGAAAGCCACTGCCCAGGCATCGAGATCCCACGGGCCAGCGTCTGCGGGCAAAAGGGCTCTACCGGCACACACACAGCTGGGGAGCGGACTACCGTTGCTCAGGCATAGCAGTCACCTTTCTACTAAAAGCGAGGTGAAGAGAAAGGCAGAAATCACCAACCTGAAAAATGGGAGAAGCGCAGCCGGCTGTGGACACCGTCCACCATCTTGTTTGGTTTACCAGAGACTCCAGTGTATCTGTAATAGTGAGTACAACAGTGCCCTCGGGTCGTGCACCACACCGCACCAACAAACCAGCACCCATCTCCCCACCTCAGCACCTCTCTCGGGCCCACGGGACCATCACCCCCTACCCACGGAGGGGTCAACACCAAGCTGCGCAACACCGTCCCCGGGAGCCTAGTCAACGGCAGCGGTGGTGTCCAGCCATTCACCACAACCCGTGGGTGGCGTCACGAACTTAACTCCCAAAAACAACTGCGGCCTTGGCCGTGGACCTCCCCAGTGAACACCACCCCTCACGTAGCGCCAGCATTCCTTCAGAGCGACGTGATCCCCGGGTCCGGGAGGAGCTTGAGCAACCCACCGACGAGCCCGGATCCGAGCGGCTCAGCAGCCGGCCGAGCCCCGGGGTGGTACACAAGTGCCAGCCAATTTTTTATCGGATTGCATTTGGCGTATTTATATGTAGATGTGATACATCCTAAAACGGAAGATTTTGTGTTGAAAGTTAGATTATTATTATCACTTTCAGGTTAAAAAATGTTCTATGAAACTCAGTCTTGATTAAAACTCCCTTTCTCTAATCCCCTGCACAACAGCACCTCAAGAGGTTGCCTCCACATCTAATTAGGGACAGGAAACACAAAGAGGTTAAATAGCCCCTCCCTCAATCCTCTGTGTTTCTCCTGTCCCTAAGGCCCCCTTCATACCTTAGTGATTCTGGTACGTATGTTGCAGATTTTATACGTACCAGACTCGCAGACATACGCAGACTCATTAAAATCAATGGGTCTAAGCACACATCAGTGATTTCTCAAGTCTGTTGTCACGGAGTCCTTCTCCGAAGGTCTTCTTATGGATTCTCCTAAATTCTCGAGAACTGACCTCTTCTCTTCCAGTACCCAAGCAAATAAGAGGAAAAATATAGACCCTGTGGAACCAGAAGACTGTCTCTAGAAGAATCGCATTGTCAGTCCTGTGTTCCATAACATCATACATGCAGGCAGTTTGTTGGGCTCAGGCCCATACTATAGTCCTCCAAAATGTCATCCTTTCATGCTGGGACAGATCTTCAGGTTCTCTCAGCAGAAGAATACACTTGTCATATCATGTAAAGGAGTCACTCAGCTTTTGGCTAAGCCCAGAAAATCTTCTGAATGGAACATCTTGGATTCAACATTCCCTCTCATCAGTAATAACAGATGCCAGCAAAAGGTTATAGAGAGCAGTTACCTTTCAGATCGGCTTCCAAGGTTTCTGGCCAAAAGACATGGACACGGGCAATTTTCAATCTTCAGAGGGTTGAGAGCGCTAGAAAAGCTGTCAAATCAGATAACTCTTTACTAAAAGGACCAATATAAGGATCTATTCAGACAATATGACTACAGTGGCTCATATAAAGAATCATGGGAGCACAAGGTACGGGAACCTATGGGAAGTCTCAGTAAGGATCTTATGTGGAGTAAAACATTACCTCCTGTGCTTGTCAGCACTTAACCTAAAAGGTTCTGACAATATGCAGCAGACTTTATAAGCAGAACAGATATTAATTTGGGAGACTGGAGACTGAATACTGAAATCTTCCAGATGCTAACCAAAAAATGAGGTTATCCAGAAATAGATGTAGCGCCCCTGAACCCATCAGGGCACTACTAAGTACTGCATCCTGACCAAGATGCAGGGCCTACCCCCAGGGACCTGGAAGACCAGTACCGGTACCAACAAAACACATAACATCCCCAGTTCTCACTCCCCATTAGAGATGACTGACTAGTAAGGGACCCAATGGATGGCCGCCCAGAGGTGGAGCCAGTCCAGTCCACTAGACAACCCGGTGGGAGTGACAGAACAGCAGAGGAGTCTGGTAATGACAGTTGAAGGGGACGGACGTGTATCCAGATGGGGTCATGTAACAGTGACCTAGGTGGCGTAGGAGAGTTGTTGCCAGGGAGGGTACAGCCAGGTACCCCTGGAACCAGAGCACCCACGGGGCACAGGGCCCTAGGTCAGGCGACAGCTTCAGGCAACCTGAAAAATACCTGCACAGTGAGGGAACCTTCACGGACCTGCCTGACCCAAGAATCCGGGGGCACCAGCAGTAAAAATTGAGCCAAGGACTGGAACAGAACACCGACCCTACAGGGTTCGCACTGCCGGCCGTACGGATCAGAGACTGCCAACAGACAGTAAAAGGACCCACAAATGCTCCAACCTATGGGGTCCCAGCAACCAGTGAGAGGTGCCAGGGAAAGAGACTACCACGTCACCACCCCGACACTGGGACAAAAGGGACCAGGGGTCTGAATCAGTGCCACAGCTCAACATCACTGTTAGTAAAACAGAAGTTGCAATGCATCCCCATCGTGTGGTCTCCCTTCTTTCTGCGCCGGATCCCAACATTCACTCCCTGGGGCCCGGCCCTACTTGCGGAGGGCCTAACATCCAGGCTGCCACCACCATCAGCCCCAGTGGTAACAGACTGTGTAGTGGCGGTTCCATCACCATAACCGCAACCCGCAAGTCGCATCACAATACAAACTCTTTCATTTCATTTCCCCTATACATAATCCCTTTTAAAACGCTTCCCCAGGGTCACGGAACCGAGCATCGGCCGTTATACAACCTTGACACAGCATTCCCGTACATATATGGCCCGGGACCGAGTACCCCATAGCCCTGGACGACACATAGACTTTTTTGCGAGTTACCAAAACGTAAAAGTTGGTCTATATTTGTGTCGCCCTGGACAAGCCAGGGGCCACAGAGCACAACACCAATACACCCCACACTCCCTGCAGGCACATCAAGGTCAGACACAAAACCCTTGTTGCCTTCCTCCAGGGGCTGATGTCCACACCAGGGGGTGGAGCCAGGCGGTTGGTCTCCACCCACCAAGGAGTTCACAGTCCTGGAGGCAGGAAAAGGAAGTGCAGTTAAGCTAGGGAAGTAAAGGAGAGAAGAGTCTAGTTTTGACAGTGAAAGTGGAAGGAGGGAAAGTGAACAGCAGTGAAGTGGCAAGAGAGCAGAGTGAAGTGAGTCCGGGTGTGTGGCCCGGACGGAGCAGCAAGGTTGGCAGACGGTGGTGACCGTCTGCAGGAGTGGCCTATCGGAGTTTGCCGTAAGGACCGTGGACGGGTGGTGGCCCGGCGGTACTGGACCGGTACACAAAGAGAAGCCAGCACCAGTGGCAGGGGCCTTTCGGACCCCGGCAAGGCTAGGAGTCGCCGTGAAGTTGCCAAATCCGTTAGTGAAGGGGACCTCCGGGTTTCCAAACAGTCAAGTCCCGACAGAAGGCAACCGTCCAACCGTGAAGGGGAGACACCGCCACCGCCCAGGGCAACCGTTTCCCAGGGCCAGCGCCTGCGGGCAAAAGGGGCTCCTCCGGCCTACATCCAAGTCGGGGAGCGGGTTACCGGTGGGAACCCATCGGAATCAACATAGAACATAGGTGCAGGGAGAGACAGTCACCGCTAACCTGCAGGGAACGACAACACCGCAGCCGTCCGAGGGACCCATCCATCCAGCCGCTTGTTTTACCGTGAACTGTGTCATCATCATTGGGCTGAGTGAGTACCTCTGTGCCGTGCGGCACAGCGCTGCCCCTGCGACCCTGCACCTCATCAGGCCCCGCAACCCGCCTGTCATTCAACCCTTACCCCATCACCGGGCCCCGGGACAACCAACCACCTACCCACGGAGGAGAGACATAACAACAAAGCTGCTCCCAGTCACCGCTCCCGGGATCCCCGTCTAGAGCAGCGGTGGTGTCACCAAAATCACCACAACCGTGGGTGGCGTCACGGACAATATCCCCAAAACCCAAACCACCCCTTTTCACTCACGGGCGAGGAGCGCCGCTCGAGTCCCCGGGATCCGGCCCATCGCTCGAGCCACCGAGCCGCAGCAGCCGCAGAGCAGCGGCAGCCGGACCCGAGCAGTGGGAGAGCGTAGCGTCCCCTCCTCTGCCCGCGACATATTTCTCTCTAAATATAAACGATTCCCCGCAAAAGTAGACGCATTCGCCCACCTATTAATGTTCAGGCTGGCCAATGCATTTCCTCCAATCCCCTTACTACCAGTGACTGTCCTGGAATTTCTGGACAGTTGTTATCCCTGTTCCTAATTTCCATCTTCTTTCCATATTCTGTACTTGATGTAAGGCTGAACAGTATATATGAACACATGACAGCAGAGAACAAGCATGGAGCTGTGTGTTGTTTGTGCAGGAATGTAAGGCATCTTTAAGTCTCAGAATAAATTGGAGTGAATCGGAGATATAGATGTGGATAATGATCACACATGCTTACCCATACTTTGGGGAATGCTTGGCCAGGAGCTTAGGTAGTACGTTGTTGACTGTTTTTTACCTCCACACATTCCTGCCCTTTATGTTTGTTATGATGTGATGTCCGAGCTCTGTTAAATAACTGAATATCACGGAGTTCTCTCTTTTTCCAGGGGCCTAAATGAGTTTACGGAGATGTGTCAAGTTTGGTTTAGATTCCTATCTATACAGGGACTCTACATGCAATGTGTGGACCTGATTAAACTGCCTCATCTGTGGCAGCTAAACTATAGTGGGTCGACCAGACCAGCTAAAGAACAGTTTCACAAAAAATTGTCATTGTCTTTTGACTTTTTACCTTCTACATCACCCTATCACAGTGGCTTTGAGGCTGCTTTGTGTTTTTGATGTGACATAACAAACGACCTGTCAGATGTAATATGGCCATGCAGCAGTGACACATCCCAGCAGACGATGGCTCCAGCTTCTGTGCAGTGTTTGGACTTTCTTGTATCTCAGTAATGGGAAAGTCTTCACTGAATACAGATTTTACCTTAGAATTGGGAATTTTGATAATGACTGATCAGAGAAAGAGGCACATTTGTCTGATAAGATTTATTACAATGTTATTAATTTTCATATGTACTATTAATTTATAGAAAGAGATTGAAAACGACGGTTTCTCTTAAAGCATTAATACTCTTGTTTTATTTCCTGTCTTAGCTCCATGCCTTCCTGCTAACCTAAGGGCAGAACTACATTGTGGAAAAAGTTCTGCCACTTTACTGTGGCATCCTGCACAAGGAGCGACAACATATTCTGTGCTTGTGACTGGAACAAACGGCTTTAGCAAATCGTGCAGCTCGGAAAACACAACTTGTGACATCAGTGGCCTCCAGTGTGGGCAGGTGTACAGTGCCACCCTCATAGCATCAAATTCACATTGCAATGGCGTACCTAGTACCTTGGATTTTAACACAGGTAAAGTAGTGCTTTAAAAGAGAGGTACTACCTGCTTTTACCAGGAGGGTCTGTACAGTTGCGTAGAGGGGTCTATGGGCCAATATTGTATGCCGATGCTGGAGATTCCGCTGCCAGAGCGCTGACGTCAAAGGCATGAGCTGCTTGCCTTTGATTGGTCAGCGCGCTTCCTTAGAATAGCGGCTGACAGTGGAAGTTCCTCCCTCGTCGCGATGGTTACCCGATACACATCCTGTACCGGCGAACTACAAGAACCAGGAGGCTGGCGAGGGAACAGAAGGTAAGGTGAGCATATGTGTGTGTGCGTGTTTGTGTGTGTTATGTGTTTGTGCGTGTTTGTGCGCACTGCAAGAAAGGGTCAGAGCACAGTTGAAGTACGGAACCGGAAGTGTGTGAGTATTTGCTCATACAGCAAAGCTTGCTCGTATCTGAGTTACAAATTTACAGCAAGCTTTGCTCATTAAGTGAAATACTCGCTAACTGGGTTACTCGTTAATCGAGGTTTCACTGTATGTATAAAATAGTGCATAATGCTGCAACCTTTTTTATATGACCAGTGTAAAATGGTTGCATTTCAGAAGTCCCCATAATGGCTGCTGCAAAAACAATATACATCAGTCATGAAGGTGTGAAGCAGTTAGTATGACCATCCCATGGTTGTTCACAAATTTGAGTGCTGTATTACTACATTTTTTCTAAGGGAATGTGTGGTAACCCTCATATTTATTTAGTTATATCAGTAATGATCAACTGATTGATGAAACAGGTTACATTTTTAGAGGAGTTATAAAGATTGGTTGGTAATGGGATCCGTGGAATTAGTGGTATAGTCACATGTTCCCAGTAAAAATGGTACATCGTTAGCAGAGATTTGATGTCCCAATCATGAGAAATCTAGTGTAGAAGCCATATGCAAATCAGACTGGAAGTGAAATTGGGACCGTGTCAGGCTTGAAGTGCACCGGGGGGCCCTGTCAGGCTTGAAGTGCACCAGGAGACCCTGTCAGGCTTGAAGTGCACCAGGGGTCCTGTCAGGCTTGAAGTGCACCAGGGGGCCCTGTCAGGCTTGAAGTGCACCGGTGGGCCCTGTTAGGCTTGAAGTGCACCGGGAGGCCCTGTCAGACTTGAAGTGCACCGGGGGGCCCTGTCAGGCATAAAGTGCACCGGGGGACCCTGTCAGGCATAAAGTGCACCGGGGGGCCCTGTCAGGCATAAAGTGCACAGGGGGGCCCTGTCAGGCTTGAAGTGCCCCAGGGGTGTGTCAGGCTTGAAGTGCACTGGGGGTGTTTCAGGTTTGAAATCCAGCATCTGTAGATTCAGGTAGTAAAAACTTCACATTTAATGAAAAATACTTAAAATACTTAGAAAGAGAGGATTTAAAAACATCAGATTTGTACGAGATGGTGAATCCTCACATTTCCATCCTGCATGCGAGGACCCGATGTCTCGTACAGTTCTGATGTTTTTAAATTCACTCTCTTTTTAAGTATTTTTCAATAAATGTGAAGTTCTTACTAGCTCAATGTGCAGATGATGGGTCACTTGCTACATACCGGTTTCCATATGCTTGTACATTAGCTGGCCTGACCGCACCCAAAACCACTGCCGCACTACCTGATGAAACAACTAATTTTCTAGTTTAGGTTATACTGTATGAAGGGGTCATAGATGCTGACATAAAGGGCAGGTTAAATTATTAAGTTCCAGCAAGATGAACATGATCCTTAAGGTAAGAAAAGGTGTAAAATTCGCATATCCACTTCCACACTGAGCATTCGGGAGTACGGTCCTGGCTGACAGCCTAGTGGTCACATCTGCTATTAGAACATACAGCAGCCATGCAACTGTAAAGTACCAAAGTACACCCCAAAAAGTACTTACACCCCATTCTTCCCCCAATACTACATGCGATGAATTCACCCTGTAAAAATGATAAATATAATGTATTTATGGACTAGTCTTTGGAGAGGTAGAGGATGGACGGTGTCGCGGGCGGCGGGGCGCTGCGCTCGCTAACGCTCGGGTGCGGCGCTGCTGCTGCTGCTCGGTCGCTCGAGCGGTGGGCCGGATCCGGGGACTCGAGCGGTGCTCCTCGCCCGTGAGGGAAAGGGGTAGTTTGGTTTGGGGATTTAGTCCGTGACACCACCCACGGGTTGTGGTGAGGTTGGGGCACCACCGCTGCTGGTGACGGGGATCCCGGGAGCGATGGTAGAGAGCAGCTGGGATGTTGTTTTTCCCCTCCGTGGGTAGGGGTCGGTGGTCCCGGGGCCCGGTGAGGTGACGGGGAGGCAGGGTTGGCGAGGTGCAGGGTCGCCTGGACTGCGTAGCGCGGTGCCGGATGGCACGGTTGTACTCACTCAGCCACAAATGTACGCAAAGTCTCTGGTAAACCAAACGGCTGGATGGACGGGTCCCGCAGCCGGCTGCTGTGGCTTCTCCCGGACGGATGGTGGTGGCTGCCTTTCCCTGCACCTTTGTGTATGTTCGGCTCCGATGGCTTCCCACCGGTAGCCCGCTCCCCAGTGTATATATGTGCTGGAGGAGCTCTTTTGCCCACAGGCTCTGGCCCTTGGAACTCTAGTTGTGGCGGTAGCTGTATTTCCTTCTGTTGGTTGGACGGTTGCCTTCAATTGGGTCTTGGCTGTTAGGAAACCCCTGGGGTTCCAGTCACTGACGGATTTGACCTCTAATGGCGACTCCAAGCCTGGTCGGGGACCGTAGGCCCTGCCTGTGTGTGCTGGCTTCACTTCGCTCCCCGGTTCGGTACCGGCGGGCCACCGCCCGTCCCCGGTCCTACAGTTCCGCGTTGATCTGCCTCTCCTGCAGACGGCCACCACCGTCTGCCAACCTTTCTCTTAGTGCCCGGGCCACACACCCGGACACGGTCAGTTTGCTCCTCCACTACTACTTCACTCCTCTCTCCTTCACTTCCCTAACTGATCTCTACTCCGACTTCCTTTTCCCGCCTCCAGGACTGTGAACTCCTCAGTGGGTGGGGCCAACCGCCTGGCTCCACCCCACCTGGTGTGGACATCAGCCCCTGGAGGGAGGCAACAAGGATTTTGTGTCTGGCTGATGTGCCTGTCTCGGGGTGGGGGTGTGTGTTGCAGTACCTGTGACGACCTGGCTAGTTCAGGGCGCCACAACGGCATAGCAACTTCAGCTGACGGACATGGTTAGTAAAACAATATGGCATATATTCCGACCTGTCATGTAAAATTCAAGGAACTCCGCGTACAGCTATCAGTCTTACTTGTTGTCAGTAGAGCACAACGTTATACTAATTTTGTGATCATTCTTGCTTCATTGTATTCTTCTCTAGAGCCTTGTGTTCCACAAAATGTGAAACCAACAATAATGTGTGATTTAAATACAACAAAAGTGACGTGGGATGTCACACCAGGAGCCTTGAACTATTCTGCAACAGTCAGAGGGGATGACTACGCTGCACACTCCTGCACCACAGTAGGCACAACATGCAACATTGATGGTCTGGACTGTGGAAAAACTTACCAAGTCATTGTCACTGCATATGGGGGGCAGTGTACAACTGAGAGCACAGCTGCCCAATTCCATACAGGTATGAATACTTCTGTGGCTTCATAACATTTACTGCAGTAGTTTGCCTATTGAAAGAGGCACTATGTATACGACCATTAGAATGTCAATTGGAAATATAGACAATTCATCTCAGTACAAAGTGTCAGCATCTGCTAATTTGTAACAAGATACTGATACCTTTTAATAGCTAACTGAAAAGATGGTAATAATAGCAAACTTTCGAGACTACTCAGGTCTCTTCATCAGGCTCAATATAACACAAAATCTGAAAAGTCACATATTTATACACAACAGGACATAGAATAGTGCAGTAGAAGGAAAAAAAAAACAAGTTATGTGAAGCAGAACTATCACTATGGCAAGGGGGCAAACTGTTGTGGCCATAAATATTGTTGTAGTTCATAGATAAGCAGTGTGAAAGTTTTATTGTCCTCTGATTGGGGTCGGTCCGGGCTGTGATGCCCCCAGATGCTCTGAGGAACACATTTCTTAATTTATGTAAAAAGACATAAATAAACTTATGATGACCTTTGACACATTCAGAGCAGGAATGAATGTGTCACATGGATTTATGTCTTTCTACATCGTTAGCGGTCGCTCGTACGTTTCACACGTGATGACGTCGCTAACGAGGCCGGATATGCGTCACGAATTCCGTGACCCCAATGACATATTGTTAGCGATGTTGTTGCGTGTAACGGGGCCATAACTCTAAGGCTATGTGCGCACTTTGCGTTGAGTTTGTTGCAGTTCTAAACGCATCCTCTGGCAGAAATTGTATTTGTCAAATTTGGTTTTGACCACAAAAACGCTAAAAATATGCTTGCATTTTTACCGCGTTTTTACAGCGATTTACATACTTTTTCATTGCTTAAAGTCATATGCGTTTTGAATACAAATACACTACTAAAGTTTAAACAATCAAAATTATGAAAAAAACGGGAAAAAATGATAACAAATATCATGATTAAAATCATACACAAAATAGTTGATTTTATTAAAATTATAACTGTGTTATGATATTTATGCATAAAATAACATTAAATTATGGATTTTCAATAACTTAATTGTCGGACTACGTGTGTGTGTAAAGGGACATATCATGCCCTTATAATAAAGTAAAAAACGCATGCTTTCTGCATCTAAAAAGCATGTTAAACGCTGGGATTTTGATTAAGGATGCGTTTTGAAAGTTCTCATTGACTCTAATGATAGCAAAACGCTGCCAAAATGGCAAAAACAATTGACATGTTGCTTCTTTAAACGCTGAGTTTTTGCCAAATTTTCTGCAACTAAAACGCTGCGTTTTTAACAGCATTGTGCGCACAAGAAATCATAATTTCCCATAGACTTTGCTTGAAAAGCAAAACGCAAGCATTTTGGCATTAAAACGCTGCAGTTCAAAACGCTGCGTAAACGCATGAAAAAACGCAAAGTGCGCACATAGCCTTAGAGCTCTAAAATCATGAAATACCCAACATTATATTCCCTTCATTATGAGCCAACTTGTTTAGTTAACCCTCTCAGTCCTGTTACTATACCTGAGACCTAAGCTTCCCCTTCCATCTAGTGAACTCAGGACTGGTTACATGTACCTTCACCTACTGTATCCTCACCCATCCCCTGTAGACTGTGAGCCCTCGCGGGCAGGGTCCTCTCTCCCCCTGTACCAGTCTGTGCCTTGCATTGTTCATGATTATTGTACTTGTCTCTATTCTGTATCCCTTTTCACATATACAGCATCATGGAATAAATGGCGCTATTATAATAAATAATGATGATAATAATAATAATCTAATGATGGCTGAGAGCACTGCGCCCTTATAGACACACTAAGGGGATTTAAACATATTAGGGGCTGTTATTCTATAGAGTAATGAATGCACATTACATCATGCATCATGGGCTATGCTTTGGTGTGGGAGTCAGACACAATCAAGAGAAGGTAGAATTGATAATTCTTTGTTTCTGCAGTCTCAATTTCTATCACATTAGCTGTATTCACCACACAGCTGCCTCTACTGGACCCACTGGGGATTTATCCAGTTGTTCACCTGGTTTTGGATTGGTTAATTGGTTATTTATTGTATCCTATGTGCTTCAATATTTATATATACTTTTTGTTATTACTTCTGTATTCTAAAGATATACGCTAAATTGTAGCATTCTGCATTTGTATTGTATGTGCACACATCTTCTTTGTCAAGCAGATTCTGCATGGAAGCCGCCTGAAAAAGCGCTAAAGAAACGCCAACAAAATGAACATATGCACACTAATGACAAAACGACTTGCCGCCTATATGTTCTGTCTTTAATCAATTATTTTAACTGCTTTAGGCTTCAAAAACAATGAAGCGGCTAAAAGAAGCCATTTGGTATTTCTTCTAGAGTCTTCCACTAGGCAGATGCTCGCTATTTAAACTTTAAATTTAAAAAAAAAATTGGTGGTTGTGGAACCACCATAAAAAAAACAGAAAAAAAGCTAGTGAAGATACTTCAGAAACAAGCAGGCGGTGTTTCTCCTGAAGTGGCTTTGTCAGTGAAAACTCTGGCAGCTTTGTCGGCATCTAAAGGATGTCATAAACACATAGTCTCTGTAATCAGAACTCTTGGTTTTGGAAGAGTTTCTGGTATAAAAACTAATATAAGTTATAATAAGCTCAGTACTAACCTAACCTTGGGCTATGTTCACACTGAGGTTTTTTGGGGCAGGCCTTCACCAAGATCTTTTTTCAAAACTGTTTGAAAACCCCCTGTAAAACTCTTCTAATTCATATCTATTGGAAATCCACTTTGCTGTTCATAAGATGAGATTTTTTAGCTTTTTTTTTCCTGAAGAGGTTTTGAAAAATAGCAGGTGAAAAAAGTGCACATGACTTCTTTGAACAGGATCTTGAAGAAATCCTTTACAAAATTGCATTGTCCAATCAAAATATTACAAACACCGCAAGAAAAAAATATTTCAAAACTGTTCCAAACCGCTTCAAAACAGCTTTAGGAAATGATCAGGAAAAGAAAATCAACTGCAAAACTCCACAAAACAGGAGTTTCCTTAAGCAGTTTCTTCTTGGAAAACTCATAGTTTTTTAAGACCTCAATAAACTCAGTGTGAACATTACCTTACATTGAGTACTCGCAAAGTCACATAGTAGAGGTGCATTACGTGGTTCTAGTTGTGATGTTATTGGAGTTTCATGCCACAATTACCTCAATGATTCTTTATTTTTTATACTGGTTTATTTTAGCTTTCTGACTATATGATCAATAAAGTGTAATTTCACTGACATTTAGAGTCTGAAGTTGGAGTTTTCTTATACTTATTTTTTTTTAAAAAAACAACTGTATGATAAAGAAAAAAGAAAATGTTATGGCGCTGATTCATCATTTGCGTTTTTCTTTGTCACTTTTGGTTTTTGTATTGTAGTATGTGAAGACATTTTTGGGGCCAAATTTTTCAAAATGGTGCATGTACTTTCATAAATTTTCTACAGAATCTAAAATGCTTTTTATTCATTATTTAACCTTTTTTTCCATTATCTTTAGAGCAAAAAGTCTCATAGTCCCTTAAAATGTTAAACGCAACTATAACACTTGCGCAAAAATTTTTGTGCACAACATAATAAATAAATAACTAAAATCACTCCAGAGGGAGGCGGCAGGACATCTGCACAAAAATTGTCTGACTTTTAAAAAAAAAAAAATCACAAGCAATGAACTAGCTGCAAACATCTGGTTTACAAAATTCATGCCCATAATGGTGAATAGGAAAAAAGCAGACAGTTAGTAGGTAGACTTTATCTTAAAAAAAGAATATGGCACAAAACACAGTCTTAGGCCTGCGACACAAATCCGTGCCGCCGGCACGTGTTTGTCATGTTTTACACATACCGGCGGCACGGAGACACGTTAAGCAATGCTACCCTATTGTAGCAGGCACACACACGTAAAACCACACGGAACGTGTGTCCGTGTGCGTTTGTACGTGCGTGTGTTTTTCAAAGCGCTGACATGTCAGTGTTTTCTCCGGCAGCACGGGTGTCACACGGCCCGCACCCGTACCACACGGGTGTAGTGTGGATGCGGTCCCGTGTGACACGCGCCGGAGAAAACACACGTGTCAGTGAAAAAAACCCAAAACATTAACTCACCTTCTCCAGCCCTCCTGTCTCTGCCGCTGCTGCCTCTTGCTGCCGACCGCCGCACATTATTTTCATTTAATATTCACTTCACTGCCTGGCAGCAGCAGCAGCGGGGAGACGGGAGGGCTGGAGACCGAGGATCAGCATCACGGACAGCAGCGCGGACAGCAGGAAGGACCACGTGAGTATGTAAATTACCGGTTCTACGTGTGCTATCGCGGATAGCACACGTAGAACACACGTGGGCCGCACGTACCAGAGACACGTACTTACCTGCACGTAACACGCAGGGGAAATACGTGTCTCTCGGCACGTGCGTGATTTTCACGTGAGTGTGGCAGAGGCCTTAAAGCAGGAAATAATAGACAAAAAATAGGCGTAAATGCAATAATAAATCGGGTTCTGTGTATTGAAAAAAGCACACAAAAAAATGTATAATTCTTAGTGATCTTTAATGTTGTTCCTATCTGTATCATCATTAGGTCCCTGTGTTCCTCAACAACTGGACACCAAGCCCTCATGCGCATCAGACTTTATAACACTGCTGTGGAGTGCTGCCGCAGGAGCCGATTATTACACAGGAACATTAATAGAGCAAAGTGGGAAGACAATGACTTGTACTACTACAGATCTGAGATGCAACATTAGTAGTATTGAGTGCGGCAAGACTTACACCGTGACAACGGCAGCATATAATGATCAATGCCGCAGCGCCAACAGTTCTTCTGTCTCCATTGTTACAGGTAACTGTTTCATTGAGCATCTGTTAATCAAGATCTATTGACCGTCATCTAACAAATTCCAGAAGATTTATCATGGTAGTACTGTAAACAGGTGTTTTTTTAGTAATATATGCTAAATGGGTGCCGAATAATAAAATACAGATGAATCCTTAAAGTGGCGGCAAGTATATGGACATGGATCAATAAACGATGCAGGAGTTAAGGGTACAAGCACATCCAATATAAAAAGAAGGGCACTTCACTTAAATACCTACCAGCTAAATATGAAAAATATCAAAAAATAAAATCGGCAATAGAAAGAAAGGTGACATTCCCAGAAACAGGTCTGCAATGGACATGCAATACAAATGAATGGATGCCACCCTAAATATCTTCAATGTTAGGATATAAATCTAGTCCAGAAAATAGCTGACATTGAGAAAGATTTATTTGGATCTACCACATCCTAAATATAAATAGAACAAATATGGACAGAAAATGGCACCATAATACTCGTATGTAATGACTGTAAAAATCCGGATCCGCGCGGTTTCAGCGTCCGATCCGGGTCCGATCCGAACGCGGGAATCCAGCTGCACGATCCAGATCCAATTATTTTTCTCTCTCTCTCTCTCTCTCTCTCTCGTGTTGTTCTAGCGTGTGACAGCTACGTGCGATTGAACGTTAAACCGTTCATCGCATACACGTCGTTCATTTCCTTAAAATTGCACGTCAGGCTGTTCAATGTTCGCGAGGTAACCTGCATCGAAGTGTGTGACACCCCGGGAACGATGAACAGATCTTACCTGCGTCCCGCGGCCCCCGCCGGCAATGCAGAAGGAAGGAGGTGGGCGGGATGTTTACGTTCCGCTCATCTCCACCCCTCCGCTTCTATTGGCCGGCTGCCACGTGACGTCGCTGTGACGCCGAATGTCCCTCCCACTCCAGGAGGTGGATGTTCGCCGCCCACATCGAGGTCGTATAGAAGGGTAAATACGTGTGACGGCAAATAATTGTTTGTGCGACAAATTGAACGTGCCGCACATACGATGGGGGCGGGTAAGATCGCATACAATATCGTATGTGATATCGCAGGCTTTACTCGGGGGGCCGTAGTGTAAGTTGTGTGATATTTACCAGGTTTAAATACCGTGCTTAAGTGACTGCCATGGCTTATTAGAATGTTTCTAATAAAACTTTTCTAATTTTTGCAAGAAGGTTGTATGTGACTTTTGTACATTTGAGTCATGTTTATGACTTTGACTACCCACACATCCTAAATATGATGTACCAATCTAGAAATGATTAAGAGTAAAAACAAGCAGCGTGAACATCCATATACACTGGAGATCAGAATTAGAGAACAACACACAATTTCCTAATTGTTATTAGGTCATTGTGTAGTCCTATGTGATTATATCTGTAATGTCTGCCTAGAGCCACAGACTCAGACTGGCTGTAAGGAGAGTCTAGAGAAAAGCCGCTCACAAAGCAGGACCCCGAGAAATCCACAACCCTTTAGCCCCCATACAGGGATTTGGAATTACACCGAGCCCCAGAGATCACTACCTGTGGTAGACTGTAGTCCGTGGTGGTCAGGCAGGTTCAAAAACCAGGAGATGCTAAACAGGAACAGAATCGGCAGGCAAGGGTGTAGTGAGGAGACAAAGCAGAGGTCAAATCCGGAACTGGCAGCAAGGTACAAAAACGACAGGCAGGAGGGTAGTCAAAAAACAAGCAAAGGTCAGCGCACAGGACTCAAAATACAAACAGCACATGAACCAGGAGTATAGAACTATTTCTGGCAGTGGTCACATGACAGGAGGGGGAATAAGAAGGGTGTGGTGTCTTCCCATTGGCTGCAGGTGAATGATGGCAATTTCAGCTGGAAGACACATGCCACCTACAGTCAGCCAGTGGTACTGCAGGTTCAAGGGAAACTCAGCCTAGTGGATGAGCGGAGCCTGTGCTCTGCAGAGCCACGGGCACTAGCACTATCCATGGGGGGAACACGGCATCGCCTGGCAATCGGAGCAGAAATCGCAGGAGCGGACTCCGGTGGGGACATGACAATATCCTAACATAACTAAACTAGCAGTATTTTAAGCTTATTTCATCAATTGAAGTTTTTCCAAAGCACTTGATAAAAATGTAAATGAGATAAATAAAAAAGAACTCTGATCAAAATTTGAGAACACTTTAAAATACCTGCAAGTTATTGCTGTTAATCTGGCACCTGATCCTAATTTCCTTAATTATTTGACACACCCTATTTAACTGCAGCTGCAGCACCTGTTTGATGCTTAACAAGTAGTTGTGGCTGACACAACTACAGCAGGTGAGCCTGTTGTCTTTCCTTCCTATCTCCCTTCAACACCAATAAGACCCTATTGCACTCCTGTTTCTTTCCAGATTTTACCTCCAAATCCCATTTAACTGGCAGCCTAACTTTCCAATTTGCACGGACTTTGCAAAAATTGTGTGCCATTCCAAAGTGACTGAAACCCTCTGGCAGCAGGTTGTCCAAGGCCGAAGGGGTGACCCTATCAGCCATAGCAAGAGAAGATGGCCATTCCAAGTCTGTGACTTTGAGAATATTGCATCTTTACAACATCACAGACTCTTTCAAGTCCCCTAAGAAGGTTGGTCATACTCGAAAGACAAATGCAAGAGAGGACAGGATAATGCGGAGTATCTCCAGGAGTAATAATTTCAACACTGCAGCTGGAATTGCTCACCAGTTCAGCAACGAACAGGGGAAGGATCTGTCTCGTCCTACAATGTCACAATGTTTAAGAGCATTTGGACTGAAAGCTGACTCTGTAGTGACCAAACTTCTCATTAGCAGAAAGAATCATAAAGCTAGACTCACCTTTGATGAGGAGCATGTTGTATGGACAGAGGTGAAGTGGTCCACAGTTCATTTTAGTGATGAAGCCAAGTTTCATTTATTTGGGTCTGATGGGAAACACTATGTTGATTGACAAACTGGGGAAAGACCGAACCCAAAATGTGTTAAGAAGTCAGTGAAAGGTGGTGAAGTGTCGTAGTTTGGGGAATGTTTTCTGCAGCAGCAGTTGGACCTGTCATACAGCTACATGGCAGAGTGAATGCAGCTGTGTATCAGAACCTTCTTCAACAACACGTAGTTCCTTACTTGCGTTCATCACTCAATAAGCCAGCAATTTTCATGCAGGACATTTTTTCTGTCACACAGCAAAACGGGTAAAGCAGTTCCTTGGAACAGAAAACATTGAAACAATGAAATGGCCAGCTCAGAGTACTGATCTAAACCCAATAGAAAACCTCTGGAAAATCCTTGGTGACATTTATCGCCAAAAACCCCACAACCATCAAAGAACTGTGGAAGAGACTGGAAAAATGGACCAAAATCACACCAGAGCACTGTGAGAGACTAGTGATGACCTGTGGCCACAGATGTGCTGAAGTCATTCAAAGCAAAGGCCTGTACATGTCCTACTGATTGTTCACTGTTGTCACCTTCAGAAAATTTAGTTATATTCTTTCTCTGTGCTACAGTCATTGCTGTTCTCTAATTATGATCATCACGTTTTGGGCAAAATAAAGGTTTTATGATAATAAACTTTGGATGTTTTGTAAAACACTGTTCTAGTGGCATTGGTCATGGAGGGGCCTCACTCACAATTTTGCTTAAGACTACTGGCATGAATAAAGAATGGGATTTAAACATCCTCTAGGGGAAACTTCTCCAAACATCCCAGGAGCGATTTGAAGATGGAACAATGCTTTTTCCAATATGATGGAGACCATATCACAAGGAAAAGTGATAACTAAGTGGTTCAGTGAACAAAACATTGAAATTTTGGGTCCATGGCCGGAAACTCCCCAAATGTCAATACCATTGAAAATCTGGTCAATTCACAAAAACTGTGTTGACAAATAAAAACATGGAAATTGTGATAATCTCCAATCACTGATTAGACAAGAATGTGTTGTTATCAATCAGGATTTGGCTGCGAAGCTGATATCCAGCATGCCAAGGTGAAAAAAATTCTGAAAAATATGGGTTAACACTATAAATATTGAATCTCTGTAAAAACTTGATATGTTTGTCAAAAGTTTAAAAAAACTTAAATGCTTGTGTGTTTGAGGTTGTGGTGGATCATAGTGTATGGGGATGATGGGGCATTCATACTATGTATGGAGGGCTGTGGGAGCCATCATATGGTGTGTGAGGAGCTGTGGATGTTCATATTGTTTGGGGGCTGTTGTGGCCATCAAATTATGTTTGGGAGCTGTAGAGGCCCATACTGTGAGGGGGACATCATACTGTATTGGGGATCTATGGTGGATCATACTGTATTGGGGACTGTAGCGGCCATAATACTGTGTATAATGACTGAGCTGTGAGGTGTAATCATACTGTGTTGAGGCCATCACTCTGTCTGTTGAATAATAATTTTTATGGGGCTGTGTGGTCATCATACTGTGTGGGAGCTGTTAGAGTCATCTTACTGTGATGACGGCTGTGGAAATTATACTTTGTTGGTTGGATATAAAGGGTTAAATTACGTGCGGAACTATGGGGATAATCATACTATACTTGAGATCATACTTCTTGGAGGGACTTTGTTGGTCATCATACTGTGTTTAGGAGCTGTGGTGCATCATATTGTATGTTTGGATATCATACGGTGTCAAGGGGATCTGTTAATCAAGGTACAAGGGTTGAATAACACAAGCATATGATGTATAAACTTTATAAAAAAAAACAGTAAATGATATGGTTTTGATTCCATTGCTCTACATCAATGTTGCTAACTACAAGATAACGTGGGATCTTCATGAATTTTGATATGCTGGATCCAAAAATCACTTCCGCTTCCTCCAGTCATGTTTGTTTTGTCTGCAAAATGCTGTTTCATAAGGAACTGTCACTGTTCCTTTCATGCTCTGTCTGGGTCTGCACACTCAACTTACTTCTACGTCTTCGGAATCTGTTCACATCGCAGAGTCCGACAGGCTCCCAGGTCTCTTAAGTGCTCAGTTTTGCTGTACGTTGGCTAAGTTGTTTCACTGCTCCCAGCCATGCAGGAGTTAAGGGTACTTTACACTCTGCAACATCACTAGCGATTGCTAGCAATGTTGAGCACGATAGCACCCGCCCCCGTTGCCCGTGCGACATTTGGTGCTCGCTGCCGTAGCTAACATTATCGCTATGGCAGCGTCACACGCACATACCTTGACAGTGACATCGCTATGACCGCCGAACAATCCCTCCTTCAAGGGGGAGGGGTGCTCGGCGTCATAGCGACGTCACTGCGGCGTCACTAAGCGGCCGGCCAATAGAAGCGGAGGGGCGGAAATGAGCCAGACGTAACATCCCGCCCACCTCCTTCCTTCCACATTGCCGGTGGACGCAGGCAAGGAGATGTTCGTCGTTCCTGTGGTGTCACACATAGCGATGTGTGATGCCGCAGGAATGACGAACAAGATCGTACCTGTGGTAGCAGCAATATTAAGGAAAGGAGCGACGTGTCAACGATCACCGTTTTTGAACGATTTTGCGATCGTTGATAGTCGCTCCTTGGTGTCACATGCTGCGATGTCGCTACCGGCGCCGGATGTGCGTCACTAACGACGTGACCCCCGACGATATATTGGTAGCGATGTCGCAGCGTGTAAAGCACCCTTTAGTCCTTTTTGGAGCAGTGTGCAACTCTTCTGAGAGCCAGGTTGCTAATTACCATCCACAGCTGGTTTCTTAATATTTAAGACTGGGGAGTGTAGTATGAGGCAGCCAAAGATAACTTCAGCTTAGCTCCAGAGATCCCTGTCTTAGTGGTTATTCCGTTCATGGTGAACTACAGTTGCTGTTCTGTGTGGTGTGAACGTTCCCCTGTTGTGATTTTATTCCCTACCAGTTTCTTTATTCCCCTTTATACATATTGTCACCCCCTTGTGTTTGAGTGCAGTATGTATGAGGTTTCGTTCTCCCTTGTCTTTTCTGTGGGGTTTTGTTTTTGGGTTTCCGGCCTGCTCCCACAGTGCGGGGAGTAGGACCATGGCTTGTTCAGGAGTCAGGGTCACGCTGGGGACCCGGACCTGGCTACTATCAAGCTTACCTCCAAGGTAAGGACAGAGCAGGGTTTCGAGTCTGAGGGCCAGCTTAGGAGCCCCTTTCCATCAGTACATACCCTGTGACACCATCCCACGTCCATAATCTTGCCAACCTGTCAGCAAGGAAGCCGATACTGAGAGTTGGGTATAATTATGGGTGTGGGAAACAGTGAATATTCATTTTTCTTTAATAGCAGACACACTGATCGCCCCAGCCGCCAACTTAACTTCAGCAACTGGGGCGATCATGTGTGTCCACTATTAAAGAACATGAATATTCACTGCTCCCCACACCCATAACCCTGCCCACCTTTTGGCACCGGCCTCAGTTCTGAGATATGGGTGGAATTATGGGCTTAGGAAGCAGTAAATATTATTTTTTAATCAGTCAGCAGGTGACGTTGGTGTGTAACTTGGGGCGCATGGCAGTGACATCATGCACTGCTGGTCGCTTACATCCCGAAGTCAGTTGCCGGCATAAGGAGAGGATGCCGTGAACCTGGGGGAGCGGATGGAAAGTGAGTACAATCATTTCTTTTCATTATGTGTGTGGCATAATGGGAGGCATACAGTTAGGTCCAGAAATATTTGGACAGTGACACAAGTTTTGTTATTTTAGCTGTTTACAAAAACATGTTCAGAAATACAATTATATATATAATATGGGCTGAAAGTGCACACTCCCAGCTGCAATATGAGAGTTTTCACATCCAAATCGGAGAAAGGGTTTAGGAATCATAGCTCTGTAATGCATAACCTCCTCTTTTTCAAGGGACCAAAAGTAATTGGACAAGGGACTCTAAGGGCTGCAATTAACTCTGAAGGCGTCTCCCTCGTTAACCTGTAATCAATGAAGTAGTTAAAAGGTCTGGGGTTGATTACAGGTGTGTGGTTTTGCATTTGGAAGCTGTTGCTGTGACCAGACAACATGCGGTCTAAGGAACTCTCAATTGAGGTGAAGCAGAACATCCTGAGGCTGAAAAAAAAGAAAAATCCATCAGAGAGATAGCAGACATGCTTGGAGTAGCAAAATCAACAGTCGGGTACATTCTGAGAAAAAAGGAATTGACTGATGAGCTTGGGAACTCAAAAAGGCCTGGGCGTCCACGGATGACAACAGTGGTGGATGATCGCCGCATACTTTCTTTGGTGAAGAAGAACCCGTTCACAACATCAACTGAAGTCCAGAACACTCTCAGTGAAGTAGGTGTATCTGTCTCTAAGTCAACAGTAAAGAGAAGACTCCATGAAAGTAAATACAAACGGTTCACATCTAGATGCAAACCATTCATCAATTCCAAAAATAGACAGGCCAGAGTTAAATTTGCTGAAAAACACCTCATGAAGCCAGCTCAGTTCTGGAAAAGTATTCTATGGACAGATGAGACAAAGATCAACCTGTACCAGAATGATGGGAAGAAAAAAGTTTGGAGAAGAAAGGGAACGGCACATGATCCAAGGCACACCACATCCTCTGTAAAACATGGTGGAGGCAATGTGATGGCATGGGCATGCATGGCTTTCAATGGCACTGGGTCACTTGTGTTTATTGATGACATAACAGCAGACAAGAGTAGCCGGATGAATTCTGAAGTGTACCGGGATATACTTTCAGCCCAGATTCAGCCAAATGCCGCAAAGTTGATCGGACGGCGCTTCATAGTACAGATGGACAATGACCCCAAGCATACAGCCAAAGCTACCCAGGAGTTCATGAGTGCAAAAAAGTGGAACATTCTGCAATGGCCAAGTCAATCACCAGATCTTAACCCAATTGAGCATGCATTTCACTTGCTCAAATCCAGACTTAAGACGGAAAGACCCACAAACAAGCAAGACCTGAAGGCTGCGGCTGTAAAGGCCTGGCAAAGCATTAAGAAGGAGGAAACCCAGCGTTTGGTGATGTCCATGGGTTCCAGACTTAAAGGGAACCAGTCATCAGAAATTTCGCTCAAAAGCTAAAAGATTCCCCCTCTGCAGCTCCTGGGCTACATTCTAGGAAGGTCCCTGTTATTATTGTGCCCCATGTGAGAGCAAAATAAAGCTTTATAAAGTGCTACCTTTTTGTATGCAGCTTCTGTAAATGGGACACGGGGGCGGGCCTTCTGCCGTCCGTTATTCTGCCTCCTGGTCCTGTATGCCGCCCCCATCGCTCCTTTCCATATCTGATGCACCGCCCACTGCTCCAGCCATCCCCGCGCATGCCCAGTGCCAGTCTCACAGGACTGAGCAGTGTGACCGCTGGTGACGTGTGCGCAGGCAAGTGATTATGGGCGGGACTGTGACTGTTATCAGCAAGTACCCGCCCATAATCTCGTCAGCGCGCAAACCTCTCCAGCGGTCACACTGAGCTCAGTGTAGATGCTAGACTGTATGGGCTGCTTCCAGGGATGACGTCCCTTTGTCACGTGATAGGGGCGTGTTCAAAATACTCGCGAAAATTGTGTCACTGTCCAAATATTTCTGGACCTAACTGTATATACTAGGAAGGGCCCATGATAGGGAACATATATACCAGAATGTGGAACATATATACCAGAATGAGGGACATATATACCAGGATTAGAGACAGATGTACCTGAATTAGGAATATATATATACCAGGGTGGGTCCATGATGGGGATCATATATACCAGGATTAAGGACATATATACCAGGGTGGGCCCAGGATATATATCATATATACAAGGATTGGTGACATATATACTTGGAAGGGTCCCAGGATGGGGTCCATTAGTACAGAATAGGAGACATTACCCCTGACGCACCCCAGGGCTTTGGGGTACTCGGTCCCGGGCAGTATATTTACTGGGGCAGTTCATTGGGTGGCCATTGCCAGGTTCCGTGACCCTGGTGGTCGCTTAAAAGGGGTTATGTACAGGGAAATAATAATAAAGGTTTTATCGTGACGCCACTTGCAGGTTGCGGCTTGATAGATGGGGCCGCCGGTGCACAGTCTCTCACTGCTGGGGCTGATGTTAATGGCAGCCTGAATGTTGCAGCCCTCCGCAACTGGTGCTAGGTCCCAGGGGATAAATGATGGTGTTTGATGTTTAAGTCCATTAACAGTACCAGGGTGCAGAAAGAAGGTAGACCACACAAGGGATTGCAGTGTAACTGGTTCTTTACTCACACTAGTGATGCTTGCAACCCGATGGAGGCTGGTTCTCACCACTGGTCCCCTTAGTTCTAGTGCTGGTGTGATGACCTGGTGGCTTCTTTCCCCTGCACCTGTCTCTGGTTGGTGGGTCCTCGTGACTTGAAGCGTCTAGGGGTCCCCTCCTGGTAGTCTTTCAGTCTTAGTCCATATGGCGGACAGTTTGAACCCTGTAGGGTCAGTGCTCTGTTTCGGTCCCAGGTTCTCCTGTCACTACTGGTGCCCCAGACTTTACGGTAGGTGAGGTCCTGGATGGTCCCCTCACCGTGCATATTTTATCAGGTCTCCCTGGAGCGTTTGCCTGACCTAGGGCTCTGCACCCCGTCAGTGCTATGGTTCCAAGAGTACGCCACCATACTCTTTTGGCAATAACACGCCTGAGCCTGACAGGTCACCATTACACTCTCCCGTCAGTACGGTTACATCCACAAGTGCATAGTTTGAAGAAGGAAGAAATGCAGGGCACTACTCTGGAGGGTCGGAGAAGGTTCACAGTAAGCGTTTTCACCACTTAAATTGCTGCCGGTTTTTTATATATACTGCCAGGAACTATACAGCTGCGTGGTGCTCCTGTATAAAGTCCACAATAATCCAAGCATCGAAAGGTAAGAAAAACATGGGCACTCACCGCTTGCTGCTGTGTAGAAAAATGCTTTTATTCAAGCTTCGGAGTTACATGCTGTGCTGAGGGGGAGTGAGAGGGAGCAGACAGCACGTTAGACGACGGCCGTTTCGCACACCTGCGGTGCTTCGACGGGTCCGCAGGTGTTTCGCAGGTGTGCGAAACGGCCGTCGTCTAACGTGCTGTCTGCTCCCTCTCACTCCCCCTCAGCACAGCATGTAACTCCGAAGCTTGAATAAAAGCATTTTTCTACACAGCAGCAAGCGGTGAGTGCCCATGTTTTTCTTACTTTTGAGTATGGTTACATCCGTCTCCTTTCACTTCCACTTACTGACTGTCTGACCCCTCCACCCTGGTTGTCATCTAGTGGACTGGATCGGTTCCACCCCTAGGTGGCCATCCATTGGGTCCAAACCTAGCCTGTCACCAGTTCTTGGGGAAGGGAAAAAACAGGGATTATATGTGTATTTTGGGTGTTACCGGAACAGGTCTTCCGGGTCCCTGGGGGTAGGCCCTGCATCTTTGACAGGATGGAGTTCCTTGTAGCTCCTGATGGCTTCAGGGGCGCTACACCCCCATAACAGTGTCAGCAGCAGATCCAACCCCCCAAAAAAACAGTGCGTCATGAACACATTTTTTGCTTATAATTTTTCCCCCTATATTCAGCCTTTGAGACTAAGGTACATCTTATGGCCCAGTGCATCTTATAGTCCTTAAAATATGGTAAGCAGCATGAAAACCGATGTCAGCAGTCAGTCTTTCAAGAGGCTTACAAGTCGCAGCAAATGTAACTGTTAAAAAGGTTTTTATTGAATATGTCCTCCAACACTCAAATAGTTCATGGATGGTGCAGGAATGAGCCTAATATAGTCTGTTACATATGTGGCTGTTTTACCACACCCAAAGGTGTAAACATAAGCAGTGGCGTAACTAGAGTTGGATGGGCCCCGGTGCAAAGTTTAGACCTGGGCCCCCCCTCCACATACACAGACACTTGGAGTAAGGCATACCTCCCAACTTTTAAAGAAGGAAAAGAAGGACAAAGTTTGCGGCAAATTTTTAGGCCACGCCCCCTAACCACACCCATTTCACAGTCACGCCCATATCCACTCCCCATCCACACCCATTCAGCATGGACACGCAGGCAGCCGGCGGGCCTCCAGCATGGACACGCAGGCAGCCGGCGGGCCTCCAGCATGGACACGCAGGCAGCCGGCGGGCCTCCAGCATGGACACGCAGGCAGCCGGCGGGCCTCCAGCATGGACACGCAGGGAGCCACAGTGAGGCGGCCGGTCGCCCACACAGTGAGGTGGCCGGTCGCCTTCACAGACAGGCGGCAGGGGGGCGCCCGCACAGACAGGCGGCAGGGGGGCGCCCGCACAGACAGGCGGCAGGGGGGCGCCCGCACAGACAGGCGGCCGGGGGGCGCCCGCACAGACAGGCGGCCGGGTGGTGCCCGCACAGAAAGGCGGGACGAACGGGAACGGGAACGGGACAAACAACGTAAAGCGTGAAAGTCCCGCTGTATCCGGGACGGTTGGGAGGTATGGGGTAAGGGATAATGACACTGACACTCGGGGTACAGGATAATGACGCTGACACTTGGCTCTCACCCACAGCACCCTGAAATCCCTCTATCAGCACCCAGCTTTCCTATGTTCTGATATTTATCTTGTCCTCAGCACCCAGCTTTCCCATATCAGAGCATGAGAAAGCTGGGTGCTGAGAGATGTATATCAGAACATGGGAAAGCTGGGTGCTGAGAGATGTATATCAGAACATGGGAAAGCTGGGTGCTGAGAGATGTATATCAGAACATGGGAAAGCTGGGTGCTGAGAGATGTATAGCAGAGCATGGGAAAGTTGGCTGCTGAGGGAAAGAGCCTTTTTCCCTCAGCACAAAACATTTCCATCCCATACTTGTATCTTTGTCCCCCCTGTATAAAGTTCTCAAAATACTATAACAGCCCCCACATAGCCTTCCAAATAATTGTATAAAGGGTCTCACATAACCCTTCATATATTAGAATGCAGATACATAGCCCTCCATATATTATAATGCACCCCCATAATCCTCCATGTATAAAGTAGCCCTTCAATTATAATGCATTTCCCATAGTTCTCCATGTATTAAAATTCACCCCATAGTTCTCCATATATTATACTGCACCACATAGTCCTCCATGTTTTATAATGCACTTCCATAGTCCATGTATAAGGTAGCCTCCATAGTCCTCCATATATTATAATGCAGCCCCCATAGTCCTATATGTATTATAACACAACCCCATAAAACTTCAGATGGTATTATGCAGCCCCATACTCCTCCATGTATAATTCACCCCTATATTCCATGTATAAGGTGTCCCTTCATTTTGTATTATACAGCCCCCCCGACCTCCATTTTAATGCAGCCCTATAGACCTCCAGTATAATGCAGCCTCATAGACCTCTATGTATATTACACCTCTATATTCAATGTATAAGGTGTCCTTCATGTTTATTATGCAGCCTCACCAGGCCTCCATATATAATAATGCAGCCAACCTCTCCAGGCCTCCATGTATAATATAGCAGCCAGCCTCCCAGGCCTCCATGTATAATATAGCAGCCAGCCTCCCCAGGCCTCCATGTATAATAATGCAGCCAGCCTCCCCAGGCCTCCATGTATAATAATGCAGCCAGCCTCCCCAGGCCTCCATGTATAATAATGCAGCCAGCCTCCCCAGGCCTCCATGTATAATAATGCAGCCAGCCTCCCCAGACCTCCATGTATAATAATGCAGCCAGCCTCCCCAGGCCTCCATGTATAATAATGCAGCCAGCCTCCCCAGGCCTCCATGTATAATTATGCTGCCAGCCTCCCCAGGCCTCCATGTACAGTATAATGGAGTCTCCCCAGGCCTCCATGTACAGTCTAATGCAGCCTCCCCAGGCCTCCATGTACAGTATCATGCAGCCTCCCCACCCCAGGCCTCCATGTACAGTATCATGCAGCCTCCCCACCCCAGGCCTCCATGTACAGTATCATGCAGCCTCCCCACCCCAGGCCTCCATGTACAGTATCATGCAGCCTCCCCACCCCAGGCCTCCATGTACAGTATCAGGCAGCCTCCCCACCCCAGGCCTCCTTGTACAGTATCAGGCAGCCTCCCCACCCCAGGCCTCCATGTACAGTATCATGCAGCCTCCCCACCCCAGGCCTCCATGTACAGTATCAGGCAGCCTCCCCACCCCAGGCCTCCATGTACAGTATCATGCAGCCTCCCCACCCCAGGCCTCCTTGTACAGTATCAGGCAGCCTCCCCACCCCAGGCCTCCATGTACAGATGCAGCCTCCCCACCCCAGGCCTCCATGTACAGTATCAGGCAGCCTCCCCACCGCAGGCCTCCATGTACAGATGCAGCCTCCCCACCCCAGGCCTCCATGTACAGTATCATGCAGCCTCCCCACCCCAGGCCTCCATGTACAGTATCAGGCAGCCTCCCCACCCCAGGCCTCCATGTACAGTATCATGCAGCCTCCCCACCCCAGGCCTCCTTGTACAGTATCAGGCAGCCTCCCCACCCCAGGCCTCCTTGTACAGTATCAGGCAGCCTCCCCACCCCAGGCCTCCATGTACAGTATCATGCAGCCTCCCCACCCCAGGCCTCCATGTACAGTATCAGGCAGCCTCCCCACCCCAGGCCTCCTTGTACAGTATCAGGCAGCCTCCCCACCCCAGGCCTCCATGTACAGTATCAGGCAGCCTCCCCACCCCAGGCCTCCATGTACAGATGCAGCCTCCCCACCCCAGGCCTCCATGTACAGTATCATCCAGCCTTCCCACCCCAGGCCTCCATGTACAGTATAATGCAGCCTCCCCACTCCAGGCCTCTGACCACCGTGTACTCATATATATATATAAAAAAAAAAACCAAGTACTCACCGCTCTCCTCCTTCCACTGCTGCTCTGTCCTGACGTCTCCTTGTTCCACTGATGCTGTACTCCCTGCTCTCCTCCTTCCACTGCTGCTCGTCCTCCCGGTGCTGCGGTCGGCGTCCTCCCTCCCTGCGCTCTGTGCACTCAGCACAGCAGTCGCACAGGAGTGACGTCACCGCACAGGCACAGGGGGAGAATGATGATGCAGAGCGGCGCCGGCCGCTCTTTGCTTCATTATTACTGTGCGCGGTGACGGGGGAGGGGGGCCCCGGTGCCGCCGCTGACATCGGGCAGGAGGGCCCGGTGTCGGGGGCGGCAGCGGGTCATATAGTGGGCGCGTGCACTGTGATAGATCAGCGCAGCTTCTCTCTCACTGAGAGGAGCTGGCTGCTGATCTGCCGGGTCCCCGCGGGCCCCAAACCGCCCGGGCCCGGTCGCGATCGCGACCGCTGCGACCGCGGTAGTTACGCCACTGAACATAAGTATCAAATTGCATTTTCTTCAAGGCCATCTGAACTACTTCTCTTTCAATCTGGGAGGTATAAGTGAAGAACAAGGAGAACGCTTCCACAACACATCAGGACCATGGAACATGCATATCAAGGCAGATGGAACACAAACATGATGGCCGACTACTTACAGCGTGACAACACTGCATCATGCACAAAGAGAAAACCTTTCCCTTACAATTAACATTTATACAATTACTGCTTTTTTTGTTGGATGATACTCTCATTTTTTGCATGAAATAATTAACTATTGCTACTTCAGAATTTCTTATGCCTGATAGTCGCTTTTAAAACCTTTTGTTATTAAAATTTAAATAAATGTTAATGCATTATGTAAAAAGTATTGTAAAAAGTTGAGAGCTCTGGGTATTAATATCTTGGCTGAGATTCAGTGAAAACATATTATTATTTCATTTTAGCTCCATGTGTACCTACTAATCTTGTGAAATCTGTGACTTGTGAGACTTATTCCATATCTTTATCGTGGGATGATGCTCCTGGAGCCTCCATATACACACTGACAGCTCGTGCAGGGCAGAATGAGACCTCCGTCACAACCACAAATACCAACTATACATTTGATGACCTATTATGTGACATGGAGTATGACATCATCTTGGGCAGTAAATCTGCAGATTGCATCAGCAATGGAAATAATTCCATCCACATTTGGACAGGTAAGACATAAAGCACCAACAAAGTATTTAACTTATAGATGAATAATATTTAATATTATTATGACATTGTTTTTTTGGTTTCTCTAGTTCCTTGCCCTCCCCACATTTTAGAAGCCTATGCATCGTGTGATAATAATTCAGGGTTTGTACAATGGGAGATTAGTCGCAATGCTAGGTCTTATTTGGCTGCAGTGGAAGGAGTTAATACCTTCACTTGCAACACAACTGACACTAACTGCAAGACCTCCGAACTAGAGTGTGGACGGAATTACACAGTCACCGTTTGGGCTGAGGATGGAACATGCACGGGTCAGAATAGTACTAAAACATCATTCAAAACAGGTAAGTGCCCTAAATGATGTATGATGGAATTTACTAGCTGATCATGTTAGCAAACTCTGGACAGATATCAACCCACACAATTATGAAATGAACCAACAAATACATCTAGATTATATGAAATTAACACTAAGCCATTCACCATCCTAAAGCTCCGAGAATGTTATTGTTCATCACTTTGCTAATCAGAGACATCAGGTATTTACCCCAAGCCCTGCTTAAAAGATTATTCTCAGCTTCATAAATAGTTATTGTCAAATAGTGCTTGTAAAGTCAAGCAATTTTTAAATTTACTGCTTATTACAAATGTCAGCTATTTTTGAGATAATAAAGGAAATCTGTCAGGTGGTTTTGTAGTTCAATACTAATGTTATCTTTTAATAGGGCTTAGGCCTAAAACACACTTCCGCAAAAAAAACGTACGTGTCTTACGGTCCGTTTTTCGGGTCCGTGTTCCGTTTTTTATGGGCGTTTCTCCGGTACGTATGACATCTGTGTTGATGGCGTATGCTGTCCGTGTGTGCGTGTGGAATGACCGTGTGTGCGTGTGGCATAAACGTGTATGTGCACGTGGAATGTCCGTGTTTGTGATGCACAATGTCGTTTATAGATGTCGGCTGACAGCAGACAGAGTTGCGCGATGAGAATGAACTCGGGTGAACTTCACCCGACTTCATTGTCATGCCGCGGCTCTGTCTGTGTCGCGTCCTGATTAGCGGTCACCTGTGCAGGATTCACCGGTGACCGCTAATCCCCTGAGTGACTGAAGTGAGCAGCCCTCTCTCATACTCACCAATCCCCGATCTCCGGTGCAGCGCTGCTCAGCTGTTATAAAAACTCCGGCGGCTTTAACTATTTTGAAAAAGCCGGCCGCTCATTAATCAATCTCGTATTCCCTGCTTTCCCCGCCCACAGGCGCCTGTGATTGGTTGCAGTCAGACACGCCCCCCACGCTGAGTGACAGCTGTGTCACTGCACCCAATCACAGCAGCCGGTGGGCGTGTCTATACCGTGCAGTAAAATAAATAAATAAATAATTAAAAAAAACGGCGTGTGGTCCCCCACAATTTTAATACCAGCCAGATAAAGCCATACGGCTGAAGGCTGGTATTCTCAGGATGGGGAGCCCCACGTTATGGGGAGCCCCCCAGCCTAACAATATCAGTCAGCAGCCGCCCAGAATTGCCGCATACATTATATGCGACAGTTCTGGGACAGTACCCGACTCATCCCGATTTGCCCTGGTGCGTTGGCAATCGGGGTAATAAGGAGTTAATGGCAGCAACCCATAGCTGCCATTAAATCCTAGAATAATCATGGCAGGCGTCTCCCCGAGATACCTTCCATGAGTAATCTGTAAGTTACAGTAAATAAACACACACACCCGAAAAAATCCTTTATTTGCAATAAAAAACACAAACAAATACCCTCGTTCACCACTTTATTAAGCACGAAAAACCCCTCCATGTCCGCGTAATCCACGGAGGTCTAGCGTCGCATCCAGCTCTGCTACATGGAGGTGACAGGAGCTGCAGAAGACACCGCCGCTCCTGTCACCTCCAAGCAGCAACAGAAGACAGCCGCGCGATCAGCTGAGCTGTCACTGAGGTAACTCGCGGCCACCGCTGGATCCTCCAACTGTGACAGCAAGTTGCCCGAGTGACAGCGATGTAGTCACCGGTGACTTGCTGTCACAGTTGGAGGATCCAGCGGTGGCCGCGAGTTACCTCAGTGACAGCTCAGCTGATCGCGCGGCTGTCTTCAGTTGCTGAGTGGAGGTGACAGGATTGGCGGTGTCTTCTGGGGGAAGAAACAGACCGAGCGCCAATGTAAGTATGACTGAGAACATCATGAAAAAAGGTAAGTATACTGAGTCTAACAAAAAACAAAAAAAAAAATAACATCGTTCGTTTAAAAACGCACACGGACGAAACGTGCTGAACACGGACATACTCAGTGTGCGGTTCGTCGTGCAGGCACGGACCCATAGACTTTAGCGGGTCCGTGCCTGCGTAATGCCGGCCAAAAATGGACATGTTGTCCGTGTTGAAAAGCGCACACACATACTTATCACACGGACACACGTTCCGTGTGATTTTACGTGTGTGTGCCATCTACCATTGAATAGCATGGGTCTCCGTGTCTACGTGTCTCCGGTATGTGTAAATACGTACCGCACACATACAAATTAAACGGATGTGTGTTGCGGGTCTCAATGAGACCTTTCAGATCTTTAAGTTTTATTGTTCTACTTAATACTGTTATCCTGCTATAAACTTAGTAGAATTCAGTGTCTCATGCACCTTAATCAACTGTATGTAAATTCAATTTCCATATTCACTGCCCCCCTTCCACCTCCCAAGTGCATTCACTATCACTGCTGAGAGGTTGGAGGGTATATGGGTGGGGGCAGTAGTGCAAATTCTGAATTTTACAGAGCTTTTAGGGCTGCTTCTGACTTGCGAGTTTCTCGCAGTAGAGCAATGCGAGAAAATCTCGCATTGGAATCAGACACATGTTGGTGAATGATTCAGCTCTCATCTGCGATTTTTTTCTCAGTCCAAATCGGACTGAGAAAAAAATCGCAGCATGCTGTTTTTTTGCGAGTTTCTACTGCGAGTCTCTCCAATGCAACTCTATGGGAGCGTGTAAAAAATCGGATGTCACGGGACGGCACTCACACCATCCTAGTGACATCCAATTTTCTAAATACATTTCTCGCATGTTTCCTAAAACACTGGAAACGAGTGATGTGTCACAATGTCTGTCAATCACTAGTCGGTCTCTCCCTCTCGGTCTCTATTCTCTCTGTGTCAGTCACTATTTCTGTCCCTCACTCTCTGTCCATGTCGGTCTATCCCTCTCCCCCCCTCTCTCATACTCACCGATCCCCGATCACCAGCGCGGCGCTGCACAGCGTTCACACTGCTCCGGCGGCTTCTCCTCTTTTGAAAAAGCCGGCCACTCATTAAACAATCTCGTATTCCCTGCTTTACCCGCCCACCGGCACCTATGATTGGTTGCAGTCAGACACGCCCCCACGCTGAGTGACAGCTGTCTCACTGCAACCAATCACAGCAGCCGGTGGGCGTGTCTATACTGTGCAGTAAAATAAATAAATAATTTATAAAAATGGCGTGCGGTCCCCCCCCAATTTTAATACCAGTCAGATAAAGCCATATGGCTGAAGGCTGGTATTCTCAGGATGGGGAGCTCCACGTTATGGGGAGCCCCCCAGCCTAACAATATCAGCCAACAGCCGCCCAGAATTGCCGCATACATTAGATGCGACAGTTCTGGGACTGTACCCGGCTCTTCCCGATTTGCCCTGGTGCATTGGAAAATCAGGGTAATAAGGAGTTAATGGCAGCCCATAGCTGCCACTAAATCCTAGATTAATCATGTCAGGCGTCTCCCCGAGATACCTTCCATGATTAATCTGTAAGTTACAGTAAATAAACACACACACACCTGAAAAAATCATTTATTAGAAATAAAAAACACTAACAAATTCCCTGGTTCACCAATTTAATAAGCCCCAAGAAGCCCTCCATGTTCGGCGTAATCCAGGATGGTCCAGCGTCGCTTCCAGCTCTGCTGCATGAAGGTGACCGGAGCTGCAGAAGACACCGCCGCTCCTGACAGCTCCATGCAGCAACTGAAGACAGCCGTGCGATCAGCTGAGCTGTCACTGAGGTTACCCGCTGTCACTGGATCCAGCGGTGGCCGCGATTAACCTCAGTGACAGCTCAGCTGATCGTGCAGCTCACCTCATTTGCTGCGTGGAGCTGACAGGAGCGGTGGTGTCTTCTGCAGCTCCGGTCACCTTCATGCAGCAGAGCTGGAAGCGACGCTGGACCATCCTGGATTACGCCGGAGATGGAGGGCTTTTTGGGGCTTATTAAATTGGTGAACCAGGGAATTTGTTAGTGTTTTTTATTTCTAATAAATGATTTTTTTCAGGTGTGTGTGTGTTTATTTACTGTAACTTACAGATTAATCATGGAAGGTATATCGTGGAGACGGAAAAAAGGATTTTCAGCTCACCTGACACCCGAAGCCGTAAGATCCTGAGGATGCACGTGGTCCGCTGGTAAGTCCAAACCAGCCAGCAGGTAAAATTGGAAAGGGAAGATCGGACCCAGCACCAATTCCAAAAATATGTTAAAAATCAAACTTCTTTATTAATACATGGTTAAAAAATTCTTATATGAAGACCATAGTGAGGAGTATGGAACATAGCACTTTACGCGTTTCGGACTTCATAAATTTAAAAACAAAAAACTAGTCCTTAATCATATCGTGGAGACACCTGACATGATTAATCTAAGATTTAGTGGCAGCTATGGGCTGCCATTAACTCCTTATTACCCCGATTTGCCAACGCACCAGGGCAAATCGGGAAGAGCCGGGTACAGTCCCAGAACTGTCGCATCTAATGTATGCGGCAATTCTGGGCTTCTGCTGGCTTATATTGTTAGGCTGGGGTGCTCCCCATAACGTGGAGCTTCCCATCCTGAGAATATCAGCCTTCAGCCGTATGGCTTTATCTGGCTGGTATTAAAATTGGGGGGGACCGCCCGCCATTTTTTAAATTATTTATTTATTTTACTGCACAGTATAGACACGCCCACCGGCTGCTGTGATTGGGTGCAGTGACACACCTGTCACTCAGCGTGGGGGCGTGTCTGACTGCAACCAATCATAGGCGCCGGTGGGCGGGGAAAGCAGGGAATACGAGATTGTTTAATGAGCGGCCGGCTTTTTCAAAATAGTAAAAGCCACCGGAGCAGTGTGAACGCCGTGCAGCGCCGCGCCGGGGATCGGTGAGTATGAGAGAGGGCAGCTAACTTCAGTCACTCAGGGGATTAGCGGTCACCGGTGAGTCCTTCACAGGTGACCGCTAATCAGGACGCGGCACAGACAGAGCCGCAGCATGACAATGAAGTCGGGTGAAGTTCACCCGAGTTCATTCTTATCGTGCGGCTCTGTCTGTGTCTGCTGTCATCTGCCATTCAGCTCTGCTACATGGCTGTCTCTGTCTGCTGTCAGCGGCCATGTAGCAGCGCTGAATGGCAGATGACATAGTAAAAAATACGCATTACACACGCATTACACACGCATTACACACGCTAGTAAAATCATTAATTTATTCAGAAAAAGCATCGCACTTGCGTTGCACTCGGACCTAACGTGAACTAAAATCAGCCGAGTTTTTTTCAGCCCAGTCAGACCGATTTTACTCGCATAGATGTGTTTCCAGCCTTAATAAGATAACAGGATAAGGTAGACCAATAGGACTTACTGATTCTGAAAGGTCTCCTGAAGCTCTATTTAAAGATAACATTAGTATTGGACTAGAAAATCACCTGACAGATTCTCTTTTAAACACTTTTCTTTTGTTTGTAGCTCACTGCCTTGGAGACTAACCATCACTGCTTGACAGAAGAAACATACACAGTAATTAGAAATTCTTTTATAATGAGCTTGTAAGTTCTTAAGCTGACCAGTTTTCCTGAAGTGTGTTGTTACCTCCTAATCTTGGCCAGCTTCGGAGGAGTACTTACAAGCTAGCAGAGCGTTAGTGAGTCTCCAAGGCAATGAGCTGTAAACGATAGAACAGTACTGATATCTCAAGTCCAGATGTCAATTTTAATATGCAGTATTGCAAAATTGCTTGTTTTTACTATCTGACGATATCCATCTATGAAGATGGGAGTGCCTTTAACCACTATACATGTATTATGTCGGTAAAGTGAGTATAATTTGTTTTCTCACCTCTGGACACACCTGCTCTTTGTTCCCTTTAAAGCTAGCAAGTGGTGCAATATTTTCTCCAAACAGTATACAATAATATAAAACTATTTTGTTGGAGGTCCATGAGATTTGACAGGAAGAATAGTGCTACATGCAATTCCATACTTGACATCGAATTGCAGAAGCCATGACAGAATTATTAGTCAGTGAGGTCTATCAGACACTGAATCATTCTGCTTCTGTAATGAACAGATTCTTATATAGTCTGTGTAGGGCAATAGAGGTGATTATTAAGCCAAAAAAGGAAATAGAAATCCATTGCTAACTTCACATGAATATAGCAAAACTCACCATGTCAAACTTGTTAACCCATAAATTGAGTCTGCATAAAAATTAATAAACATCAAAAAACCACAATGGTTATAAAAATTCATTATTTTTTTTTTCATCATATCAATATTACAAAAATGTATTTAATGCTGGTACCCTCAAGTAAAAAACCCTACCCCATAAAAACATTCATAGAACAAACTTGTGCAGTATGGTCAGTATAAAAATTAAAAAAACAGGTTTTAGCTAGAATATATACTTCTTGGTTCCAAACATTATACAATTATTTCCAATATATAATAAATCTCACTGGCTGGCCAAAAGATACAAGAATATAAAGTGCAAGTGCAACATGAAGAAGGAACTGACATATGAATAAGCCACTGATCAGGAAATTACAAAAGTAAACATGCAATCACAGCAATTCATGCATATATAGTAATGATGGCTAAAAAAATCGCAGTGCAAAAAGCATTAAGAATTAAGTACACACCAGATATCAATCATATATGGCCTCAAAGATAAACCATACCACTTGGTATACACTGTATTAGAGCCAGGAGGTCCTGACAAAGCGAGTGTGAAACGCGCGTCGAAGTACTGGGCAGTGTGGTCCAACTCTTGGTTTGTATTTCCCGGCTCCTTCCTGGCCCTACAGGGGCTGCCATATTTGTTTTCCCTTTGCTACACAGGACTCGTGCATATTGGCTCTAATACAGTGTATACCAATTGGTAAAACCGTCTTCATACTGCACTTCACCAGAAGTGTCGGGACTTCTGAACAGCGGTGACAGCGGACACAGATACGCACATTACTGCTGGTGATGCTGCATTGAGTAGCATGTTAGCACACCCCTGTGGGCGTGCTACCATACCAAGAGGGTGGAATACGCACAGGAATAAACACCCTTGTGACTAATTTCTGTGAAAAAGTTATACACCTGCCTACATATTTTCCTTGTGTTTGGTTTTACATTCACTGCTTCCTATTTGGATAAGTTCAATATTTCCTCCCAGTGCTCGCTGTCATACAATGGTCATATCACAGCTCTTGAAATCAGTCACATGTATTGAGATCAGAACATCTTTTTATGTGTTTTGCAGAACTGCACATTATAAAGGAGCTTTAAATTACAATCTATTTTTACATTACCATTCTTAGGGAAGAATAATGTCTGTCCACATCCTTTCTGATTCTAGTGCCATGTGTTCCTCAGAACATAAACACTACAATGTTGTGCCAGGAAAATGCCCTTAACGTCTTTTGGGACATCAGCCATGGAGCTACTGGCTACTGGGCTTTGGCTGTGGGAAGACAGGGCGATGTTATCACTGCAGAGGTATCGGACCACACCTGCCAGTTGTCGCCTCTTCTGTGTGGGGAGATTTACAGCGTGACTGTTCTGGCCATGCATGATGAATGTAAGAGTGCCCAGAGTGCCATCATGGAAGCCAAATCCGGTAAGTGGGCAAGGAAAAGGAGAATATTGCAGAAATGTTTGAGGCGACGTTCACGCTACATCAGTGAGGGAAATGGAGTCCAAGTGATGACCATTATGTTGTGCATAATCAATGGGCACATCGGGGTATACATCAGGAACGGCTATCAATATGTACTTCAGCTGCATGTCATAGATGTGATGTGAATAAACCTTACAGGGACTAGAGATAAGCACGTCGTGAAATTAATGAATTTTCATTGTGTCCACAATACACAAGAGTAAAATGCAACAAATTTATTAGAAGTGGTAGCGTAGACTTATACTTTACATTACATCAGGTTCTGCCATAATTGTTACATTTGTAGGGGTAATAGTGTCCAGGCTTTCAAAGTCATACCCACTTTTTAAAATGTGCCAAACATGGCATAAAAAGTAAAAAAAAGTTATACAATATTGCAGTAAACTGGCATGGGTCCAAAGTTGTGACTAAATGTAAGATGCCCATCAACCCCTTCCCCCAAAACAAAAATAAAAAAATATTGAATGTGTTTGAAAATCTATTTATGATCTATGAGAAAAGCGATCAGTATTTATTACTCAGGGGTCTAAGGACACGCAGGGGCCAAGAGCTTTTTTATTATTGAAACACCTTAATTAGCGATGGGTGATTATGCTCGCCACTGCTTGTTACTTGATTGAGTAAGGGGGTTCTCGGGCGCAAATCGAGTACAGAGTACGATACTCGATTGAGTAACGATGAGCAGTGACAACCACACTCGCTCATCACTAGTTTTAATCTCTCTATAACCAGATGATTTTTCATTTTTGCGCTTCATTTTTTTCACCCCTTCTTGCAAAAGTGCTAAGATTTTCATTTTTCCGTTGACATCGGTGTATGAGGGCTTGTTTGTCTTCACCTAAAGTCTCCTCCTCCCCCGTATAACATATCCTGACCTAGGGTCCCCCCCCCCCCCCGTATAATACACTGCAGTTCAAAAATTTGGGGTCACGCAGACAATTTTGTCTTTTCCATGAAAAATCATACTTTTATTAGCATAATGAGTTGCATAATGAATAAAAAATATAGTCCAGACATTGACTAGGTTAGAAATAATGATTTTTACTTGAAATAATCATTTTCTCCTTCAAACTTTTCTTTCATCACAGAATGCCCCTTTGCAGCAATTTCAGCTTTGCGGACTTTTGGCATTCTAGCTGTTAATTGGCTGCGGTAATCTGGAGATATTTCACCCCATGCTTGCAGAATCCCCTCCCACAAGTTGGATTGGCTTGATGGGCACTTTTTGCGTCCCATACGGTCAAGCTGCTCCCACAACAGCTCAATAGGGTTGAGATCTGGTGACTGGGCTGGCCACTCCATTACAGATAGAATACCAGCTGCCTGCTTCTTCCCATGCATAATTTAGAGGTGTGCTTTGGGTCATTGTCCTGTTTTAGGATAAAATTGGCTCTAATCAAGCGCTGTCCACAGGATATGGCATGGCATTGCAAAATGGAGTGATAGCCTTCCTTATTCAAAATCCCTTTTACATTGTACAAATCTCCCACTTTACCAGCACCAAAGCAACCCCAGACCATCACATTACCTCCACCATGCTTGACAGATGGCGTGAGGCACTCATCCAGCATCTTTTCAGTTGTTCTGTGTCTCACAAATGTTCTGTGTGACCCAAACACTTTAAACTTCAATTCATCTGTACATAACACTTTTTTCCAATCTTCCTCTGTCCAATGTCTGTGTTATTTTGCCCATATTAATCTTTTCCTTTTATTAGCCAGTCTCAGATATGGCTTTTTCTTTGCCACTCTGCCCTAAAGGCCATCATCCCGGAGTCACCTCTTCAATGTAAACGATGACACTGGCGTTTTGCGGGGACTATTTAATGAAGCTGCCAGTTGAGGACCTGTGAGGCATCGATTTCTCAAACTAGAGACTCTAATGTACTTGTCTTGTTGCTCAGTTGTGCAGCGCGGCCTCCCACTTCTCTTTCCACTCTCTGGTTTGAGCCTGTTTGTGCTCTCTTCTGAAGGGAGTAGTACACACCGTTGTAGGACATCTTCAGTTTCTTGGCAATTTCTCGCATGGAGTATCCTTCATTTCTAAGAACAAGAATATGAACAAGAAACCTGTGGGGAGAAAGCGCATAGGGTCTTACCCTGATAACCAGGGGATGTAGCAAAGAGTAGTCCTACTCACCAATTCGAGTTGTGAAAGGCACAACTCCTGTAATCGCATAAGTAGATCAACGGCAGCAGTAACCCGATTGGCAGATAACAGAGAGAGACAACGGAGATGGGTCTTTAAAAACCGCGCCAGAGATCCCAGATGTAAACTTGATCAATGTACACTTTATTTCGGCATAGGTCTACGCGTTTCAGGGGTCTCAGCCCCCTTCCTCAGGACCAGCAAGCACAAGATACATCAAATCTGCAGAGTCACATACAAACAGACAGTATATCTGTCTGTTTGTATGTGACTCTGCAGATTTGATGTATCTTGTGCTTGCTGGTCCTGAGGAAGGGGGCTGAGACCCCTGAAACGCGTAGACCTATGCCGAAATAAAGTGTACATTGATCAAGTTTACATCTGGGATCTCTGGCGCGGTTTTTAAAGACCCATCTCCGTTGTCTCTCTCTGTTAAGAACAAGAATAGACTGTCGAGTTTCACATGAAAGTTCTTTTTTTCTGGCAGTTTTGAGAGTTTAATGGAACCAACAAATGTAATGCTCCAGATTCTCAACTAGCTCAAAGGCAGGTCAGTTTTATAGCTTCTCTAATCAGCAAAACTGTTTTCAGCTGTGCTAACATACTTGCACAAGGGTTTTCAAGGGATTTCTAAACGGCCATTAGCCTTCTAACCCAGTTAGCAAACACAATGTGCCATTAGGACACTGGAGTGGTGGTTGTTGGAAATGGGCCTCTGTACACCTATGTAGATATTGTATTAAAAAACAGACGTTTGAAGCTAGAATAGTCATTTACCACATTAACAATGTATAGAATGTATTTCTGTTTAATTTAATGTTTACCTTGAAAAAAAGGTGCTTTCCTTTCAAAAATAAGGAAATATCTAAGTGACCCTAAACTTTTGAACTGTAGTGTATATCCTCACCTAGGGTCCCTCCTTCCCCCACCCCGAAGCCCCTGAAATGTTTAATTGGCCTTATAGAATTCAGAGAGCAAATAAATCCTGCATGACAACTTCCTCTCCATTAGCGGGGGACATGGGTACTGTGTAATCGCACATCTTAGCACTGCTATCATAGTCCAAATCAGAATCTACTCATTTCTACCAATGCCATTACTAATATCCACAGTGCCCACAGTCTCTTGAATTTTGCCATTGAGCCCCATTTTGTGGTACACTCCCTTCTCTACAGCTAGGAGCCAATTTATCTTAATACATTTCCATACTGTCGGACCTTCATCATCTATCCAGTGGCATATAGAGCATACTGTCTACCGTAATCTTTCCTGTTCATCGGTCTTGATATCCTCCATATATCCCAGTATACACTCCAAGGTTGAGAGAGACACATTTACAGACTAGACACTGAGAATTATATCTGTCATTCCCATCCAAAAATATCCAGATCTGGACATGTCCATATCCTGTGGAGCAGATTTGCGGATTGTGATTTACATCTAGGACACAAGGAGTCTCTGCTCGGTCCTATAACATCAAGGAATTGAGACGTTTTGTACAGATGGTGGCGTAGATAAAAATGTCAAAATCTGTGCTCCTCACTCAGTGATTGGAGGGAACCCTCTACAGAATTTCTCCCCATTATCTTGCCTCAATAGATTCTATATCCCCTTCCTATTTTGTATTATGTCTTACTGGGTATTCTGACATATGGGGGTCTACCGGTCACTTCCAATGACTCCGCATAGTAAGAGTGTCACAGCTGCAAGAATTTGTATAAAGAACTGTGGGGCAAATAAAACAGCTAATATATTAGACACCATTGTCCCATATGTTGACATTTGTGTTTATCTACCTCTTGTGGTTGCCTTATTGGGCCAGGTAACATACTGTGTATGTGAGGAAGTCCCTTAGATTAAATAACTATGTAGTTATATATGCTGATGTTACTGGTATGATTAAGATAATGTGCTTTACCTCAATATTCCAGCCCCGTGCAGCCCAATGTACCTTTCTGCGGCACCAGATTGTGGAGTAAATGGAGCGTCAGTCCGGTGGGAGCCGAGTGCTGGGGCAGTATCGTATATGGCCGTATTTCATGGACCTAATGGCAGTGATGTTTCCTGTGTTTCATCAACCACCTCGTGCTCGGTGTCTAATTTACAGTGCGGACAGATCTACAATGTCACAGTCACAGCAATGGATGGCAGCTGCCACAGCATTTCAACTAATGCCACCACAGTTACAACCGGTCAGTATGCCTAACAAATTGTACATTGTCATGTTCATCTATAGTTGTATCTTAATGACATTTTTTTATCTTTTTGAAGCATTTGAATTGAAAATATTCCATAGCTCCATGTAATGTAAAACCATGGGTCAATGCAAAACATGGAGCACCATTGACTTGCTCCAATTACTTCTCAATAGTGATTAGGAAAAAATCATATCCCCATCTCATGAGTTTATTCTACCTTCCTATCAATCAATGATTAAATTCATTTAAAGCATTGACTAACAGATGATAGACACTTTGGCCCCAGTTCATCAAGACTAATATTTTTCACATCGGTCTTGAGGAGGGAGCGTGCTGAAGGACAAGTTACCTTGTACTGCCAATCACTATAGTCACTGGGACTAAATAAAGACATTATAGAAGCCTTCTAATCAATACAGTAGTCATATACTTACAAACCAGCTTAGAAATACCGGACCGTGGTAGGTTTGTCTTTATTCTTGTCCTTATGTGACAATACTTTGTGATAGATTACAAATCATTACAAGTGAGACATTAATGTATACAGTATATGATAAATACAATGAACGTATAGTGTGTATACACAAAGATATATATATATATATATATATATATATATATATATATATATATATATATATATATATATATATATATATATATATATATATATATATATATACACACAGTACAGTCCAAACGTTTGGACACACCTTCTCATTCAAAGAGTTTTCTTTATTGGCATGACTCTGAAAATTGTAGATTCACATTGAAGGCATCAAAACTATGAATTAACAGATGTTGAATGAAATACTTAACAAAACAATGTGAATCAACTGAAAATATGTCTTATATTCTAGGTTCTTCAAAGTAGCCACCTTTTGCTTTGATTACTGCTTTGCAGACTCTTGGCATTCTCTTGATGAGTTTGAAGAGGTTGTCACCGGAAATGGTTTTCACTTCACAGGTGTGCACTGTCAGGTTTAATAAGTGAATCCAAAAAGTCCGTGGAGCCTCTGTTAGGAGTCTCAACACAGAAACTAGCCAGATATCCCTCCGGGAAGGACCTAACCAAGGAGTGGCTCTTTTTAGGAAACCACCATACCCACCATATGAAGTGGCCCTTTTAGTCAATATCTAACTCTATGACAAGTTTAAAGATATGACAAGGGAAATACCAAGGCCAGGTATCCATCCATTAACAGATGGGGCGGCACGGTGGCTCAGTGGATAGCACTGCAGCCTTGCAGCGCTGGGGTCCTGGGTTCAAATCCCACCAAGGACACCATCTGCAAGGAGTTTGTATGTTCTCCCCGTGTTTGCGTGGGTTTCCTCCGGGTACTCCGGTTTCCTCCCACACTCCAAAAGACATACAGATAGGGACTCTAGTTTGTGAGCCCCAATGGGGACAGTGTTGCAAATGTATGTAAAGCGCTGTGGAATTAATAGCGCTATATAAATGAATAAAATTATTAATTATTATTATTATTATCCATCTACAGACAGCTGTTTCGGGGTATTGCCCCTCATCAGTGTGGAGTAGGATTCTGGCCAGGTGGGAGCAATGCTTAGTAGACCAACAAGACAAAACAATCACTGATCTTGGGGAGACCAGCCAGAGAAAACACTGCCGGCAGCCAACGAGGGCGCTCAATACAGTGAAATCCAAGGTGCATTGCCCCCTGGGAAATATGCAAATCAAAAAAGTCTGTGGAGCCTCTGTTAGGAGTCTCAACACAGAAACTAGCCAGATATCCTTCCGGGAAGGACCTAGCCAAGGAGTGGCTCTTTTTAGGAAACCACCATAACCACCATATGAAGTGGCCCTTTTAGTCAATATCTAACTCTTTGACAAGTTTAACCCTTTAGTGACGGAGCTAATTTTCACCTTAATGACCAGACCAAATTTTGCACTTCTGACCAGTGTCACTTCATGAGGTTATAACTCTGGAACGCTTCAACGGATCCCGGTGATTCTGAGATTGTTTTTTCGTCACATATTGGACTTCATGTTAGTACTAAATTTAGGACAATATTTTTTGCGTTTATTTATGAAAAAAATTGAATATTGGCAAAAATTTTGAAAATTTAGCAATTTTCAACTTTTGAATTTTTATACCGTTAAACCAGAGATTTCTGTGACACAAAATAGTTAATAAATAACATTTCCCACTTGTCTACTTTACATCAGCACAATTTTGGAAACAAAATTTTTTTTTGTTAGGAAGTTAGAGGGGTTCAAAGTTTATCAGCGATTTCTCATTTTTACATCAAAATTTACAAAACCATTTTTTTAGGGACCACATCACATTTGAAGTGACTTCAATAGGCCTAGATGACAGAAAATACCCAAAAGTGACACCATTCTAAAAACTGCACCCCCCAACGTACTCAAAACCACATTCAAGAAGTTTATTAACCCTTCAGGTGCTTCACATGAACAAAAGCAATGTGGAATGAAAAAAAGCAAAAATTAAATTTTACCTAAAAATGTTGCTCTAACCCAAATTTATTCACTTTTAGAAGAAATAACACAAGAAAATGGACCCCAAAACTTGTTCCCCACTTTCTTATGAGTGCGCTGATACCCCACATGTGGTCAGAAACCTCTGTTTCGACAAATGGGAGGGCTCGGAACAGAAGGAGCAATATTTGAATTTTGGAAAGCAAATTTGGCTGAAATAGATTGCGGGCACCATGTTGCATTTACAGGTCCGCTAAGGTACCTAAACAGAAGAAATCCCTCACAAGTGACACCATTTTGGAAACTAGACCCCTCAAGGCTTCTATCTAGGGGTATAGTGAGCATTTTAGATCCACAGGTACTTCACAGATTTTGTTAACGTTACGTTGTCATATTGAAAATTTTAATAATTTTCTCAAAAATGTTGCTTCAGCATCAATTTTCTCACTTTTTCAAGAGGTAATTCCAAAAATTTGACCTCAAGGTTTGTTAACCACTTTTTTATGAGCGCGGTGATACCGCACATGTGGTCTGAAACCTTTGTTTGGACAAATGGGAGGGCTTGGAACGAAAGGAGCAATATTTGAATTTTGGAAAGGAAATTTGGCTGAAAAAGATTGCGGGCACCATGTCACATTTGGAGGACCCCTAAGGTACCTAAACAGCAGAAACCCCGCACAAGTGACCCCATTTTGGAAACTAGGCCCCTCAATGAATTTATCTAGATGTTTGGTGAGTACCCTGAACCCCCAGGTGCTTCACAGAATTTTATAACGTTGAGCCATGAAAAAAAAAAAAAAAATTTTACCACAAAATTGTTATTTCAACCAGGTAGCTTTTTTTTTTTACAAGAGTAAAAGGAAAAAATTCAGCATAACATTTATTGTGCAATTTCTCCTGAGTTTGGCGATACCTTATATGTGGTGGAAATCAACTGTTTGGGCGCATGGCAGGGCTCGGAAGGGAAGGAGCGCCATTTGACTGCACAATTGGCTGGAATCATTAGCAGACGCTTTGTTGCATTTGGAGAGCCCCTGAGGTGCCTAAACAGTGGCGGTCCCCCACAAGTGACTCCATTCTGGAAACAAGACACCTCAAGGCTTTTATCTAGGTGTATAGTGAGCAGTTTGAATCCACGAATACTTCACAGAATTTGATAAGCTTAGGTTGCCATATTGAAAATTTTTCATTTTTTTCCACAAAAATGTTGCTTCAGCATCAAATTTCTCACTTTTTCAAGAGACAACAACAAACCGTGGACCCAACAGGTTGTTATCCAATGTCTTATGAGCACAGGGATACCCCACATGTGGCCAAAAACCTCTGTTTGGATAAATGGGAGGGCTTGGAATGGAAGGAGCACCATTTGAATTCTGGAAAAGTTGAAATAAATTGCGGGCACCATGTCACATTAGCAGGGCCCCTTGGGTACCTATACATTAGAAACCCCCCACAAGTGACTCCATTTTGGAAACTGGATTTTATTCAGGAGTATAGTAAGCAGTTTGAATCCACAGGTACTTCACAAAAATGTTGCTGTAGCAACAAATGTCTCACTTTTAGGCTATGTGGCCATGATCCAGCGACATGGCGTCTAGTACACAGTGTCAGCCTCCTGCAGAGATGTGAGTGTTGTCCACGGGAGAACGCAGCTGCCCATGCCCACGATTTGGGTTCAGGCCGCTGTGGAGCTCTATGCTACCTGCAGAGAACACTCCTCTCCGCAGCATAAATTGACATGCTGAGGCTCGGGAACCTGTACCACAGGTCAGTGTATGCTGCGGAGAAAAGAAGCACATTGGGCAAGCACATTGGGCATGGGATTTCTAAAAATCCTTCCACTGTGCTTCTACTGCACAATGCAGCGCTATGGACACAGGGACACACTATGGACACATTCTGCGCCCAAAACGCTGCAAATCCCGATTATGGGCGCACAGCCTAAAATGCTACAATGGATGAATGGATAGATGTCCCAAGGAGGTACAAGAAAGTATCAGGTCAGATTGTTGCCAGCTAAGGGGTACTGTGAGGCTGATTGGCCCCCCCCTGTTACTGGACAACTAAGTTTTTGCTTCATTCTTCACAGTGAGACCTTATTATGGTTAATTATCGCTGTGGATTATAGATTGTACATACCATTTATGAGACAGTAACACTCTGGTCTCAATTATTGTTATTTTGGTGGGGTTACTCCTGCTGAATGTATATTCGTACTGTGGATCACTAACATATACATCATATATGGGACAGCTTTCTCCTTTGTCTCAACGGGTGTTATTCCGGTAGAGTCATTACTACCGGATATACAGTGTCCTTAACTGGGTAATGATAGGAGCCTAAACATTAGCTCCAATTTTTGGTTGGTTTTACAACCGTTTATGTTGTGTGGTATAAGAAAAATTTTAAACTTAGATATTAAAAGTTACATTTTAATTGTGACCACAATTGTTTAGTACCTTTTGCTTTGCTGACTATCTAAACTTTGAAAGTGTCCCCAAGTGCAGTGGCAAAAACCATCAAACGCTACAAAGAAACTGGCTCACATGAGGACTGCCCCAGGAAAGGAAGACCAAGAGTCACCTCTGCTGCGGAAGATAAGTTTATCCGAGTCACCAGCCTCAGAATTCCCAGGTTAATAGCAGCTCAGATTAGAGACCAGATCAATGCCACACAGAGTTCTAGCAGCAGACACATCTCTAGAACAACTGTTAAGAGGAGACTTTGTGCAGCAGGCCTTCATGGTAAAATAGCTGCTAGGAAACCACTGCTAAGAACAGGCAACAAGCAGAAGAGACTTGTTTGGGCTAAAGAACACAAGGAATGGACATTAGACCAGTAGAAATCTGTGCTTTGGTCTGATGAGTCCAAATTTGAGATTTTTTGATCAACCACCGTGTCGTTGTGCGATTCAGAAAAGGTAAAGGGATGGACTCTACATGACTGGTTCCCACCGTGAAGCATGGAGGAGGAGGTGTGATTGTATGGGAGTGCTTTGCTGGTGACACTGTTGGGGATTTATTCAAAATTGAAGGCATACTGAACCAGCATGGCTACCACAGCACCTTTCAGCAGCATGCTATTCCACCCAGTTTGCGTTTAGTTGGACCATCATTTATTTTTCAACAGGACAATGACCCCAAACACACCTCCAGGCTGTGTAAGGGCTATCTGACTAAGAAGGAGTTTGATGGGGTGCTACGCCAGATGACCTGGCATCCACAGTCACCAGACCTGAACCCAATCGAGATGGATTGGGGTGAGCTGGACTGCAGAGTGAAGGCAAAAGGGCCAACAAGTGCTAAGCATCTCTGGTAACTCCTTCAAGACTATTGGAAGACCATTTCCGGTGACTACCTCTTGAAGCTCATCAAGAGAATGCCAAGAGTGTGCAAAGCAGTAATGAAAGCAAAAGGTGGCTACTTTGAAGAACCTAGAATATAAGACATATTTTCAGTTGTTTCACACTTTTTTGTTAAGTATTTCATTCCACATGTGTTAATTCATAGTTTTGATACCTTCAATGGGAATCTACAATTTTCAGAGTCATGAAAATAAAGAAAACTCTTTGAATGAGAAGGTGTGTCCAAACTTTTCGTCTGTACTGTATATATATAGAGGTGCCCCTGAGGCTTCAGGCGCCACAGAGTACTGCATCTCACTTAAAGTGCAGAGCTTTTCCTGGGTCCAGAGAAGGTCATTTCTGGTTTCACATCATACATCCATATCATACATACAGTAGGTTGCCCTCCCCACTGGGGACTGGGCTAGGGTCGGGTCTGAAGGTTGCCAACCAAACGCTGGAGCTTCCACCCACTAGTGACCGGGGGGGGGGTTAGGAGACACAACACAGAATCAGGGAGTTGAGTCAGAGCAGTGGAGAGTGAAGGAGCTGGTTACCAGTAGCTCCTGTGGGACAATGGAGAAACATTGTCACCAAGGGGTGAGCTTAATTGCTCTATCGGGACCGGCGCAGTCTAGGGTGCAGAGCCCTAAGGTGGTGCATACTTCAAGTTGCGCCACCAGAATCTGCCAGACAGGTGGATTTCAGGTCCCTCTGGCTAGCACAGATCCCAGAGCACAGTGTCAAATAGAGACCGGGGTCACAATTGCGGTCGGGCCCCTGACAAGGACTCGCGCTACCTGCACATGGGACGGGAACTAAACAACCACTAAAGGGGACCCTGAGTAACTTCACACCTGGGCCCCACACACAAAGCACCAGGACGAAAGGCCCACAGACTACCGCACCAGTTCTGACCAGTTCTGACCTCTGAAAGATCCAGGATCGGCTGGAGCTTATCACGGCAGAGACCGGTACCCCCGGGCATCCCAAAGGACAGTGAGAAAAGACCTGGAAACGCAACTACCGTGTCTGTCCTTCATTGCCAGTGCTGGCACCCCACGCTTTGGCGCCAACGGCCACTACTACCTCCATCATCCTCCCTAGGGCCTAGCTTCACCTGCGGGAAGCTGAACTATCCTAGCTGCGACACCATCCGTCCCAGAGGATAACGACCGCAGCGGCGGCTAATTCCTGGCCGCATAGCGTAGGTGGCGTCACGAAACAACTACTATCCCCATCATCCTTCATTACCATCATCCCCTATTGGTGTACACCTCGGGGCCACAAAGCCGGGCAGGGCCACCCGTGACATCCCAGACCCGACATCACCAGCCCGGCGACGAGTAACTTAACCCCTGCCCCGTGGGTGCTACATATATATATATTTATGTACACTACACACACACACACACACACACACACACACACACACACACACACACACACACACACACACACACACACACACACACACACACACACACACACACACACACACACATATATATATATATATATATATATATATATATATATATATATATACATATATATATATATATATATATATATATATACAGTTAGGTCCAGAAATATTTGGACAGTGACACAAGTTTTGTTATTTTAGCTGTTTACAAAAACATGTTCAGAAATACAATTATATATATAATATGGGCTGAAAGTGCACACTCCCAGCTGCAATATGAGAGTTTTCACATCCAAATCGGAGAAAGGGTTTAGGAATCATAGCTCTGTAATGCATAGCCTCCTCTTTTTCAAGGGACCAAAAGTAATTGGACAAGGGACTCTAAGGGCTGCAATTAACTCTGAAG